>NC_056406.1:3782500-4096666 GCF_905147365.1 Aricia agestis | reverse complement strand
GACCCGGTGAACTTCGTATCACTTCCCTTTCAGTATTTAACCTTCCCGAGACTACCACGAATATTTCAAGCCAAATCGGTTTAGCCCTTCTCGAGTTTTAGCGAGGCTAACAAAATAGAAGATTTTTTTTTATTAATACATTTTCTTAAGATCTAGAAATAATATGCAAGTAGGTACTTACCTGGATGACCGAGCTTTGCTCGGTATAGCAAACACTCATTGACTTTGTGTTACTTAATAACGCCATCTGCTGGTCGTTAAAACAATTAGTTGCTAACAAAATAGTATTATTATTCACCAATAGATGTCAGGAAGAGTCATATTTTTCAGTTTATCGATTATCGATAAAACATGAATAAAAAGACATTTTCTGAAAATGATTCCTAGGTAGATCGATTTATCGCCCCCGAAACCCCCTATATACTAAATTTCATGAAAATCGTTGGAGCCGATTCCGAGATTCCAATTATATATATATATATATATATATATATATATATATATATATATATATATATATAAGATCATATTTCCATTATGGGACGGGGAATTTTTGCTACAATTGGCGCAAACAAAAAGAATTGCGATTTACAATATCGTTTATCTAATCTACATTAAATACAAGTTGAATACTCTCTGCTACCTGTATGTCCAATTGTGTTTCATGTTAATGACGCTTTATCTCTGCTTATTTTATTACGCCACGCAAATAATTGTCCTCTTTGTTGTCTATCAACGTTTCTTATCATTTATTTTTGTTGGATATGGATTTTGTTTTTGCGCTACAGCTTTTAGGATTCCCCTTGCGGGAATGATAACTGGAGATATGTTACTAAATATTTATTAGGCGCAACTTATCGCGCGCACCTCAACCCGACTACTGGCCATCTTGCCATTTACATATAATATATAATACGCATACAATATACATAGTACAAACATAGAATACTCCTACAATATCCCCCCACCCCCTTTTTTTTTAAACGAATACAAAGCCAAGTGAAAGAGAAAAAAAGGTACATAATAATAATAATAATAAACATTTATTCAACATGTAAACACATTACCTCCTCCTCGCGTCGTGTTCCTCATTGCTGAGGGTCGTGATTCCCCATTTGGAGTTTAGTGACGACCACATTACGCCATCTGTGGCGATCCTTGGCAGAATGGAGAGCATCATGGAGGCCAGAGTCTAGAGTTGTGCGCACTTGATCAGACCATCTAATAGGGCTTCGGCCTCTTGGGCGGCGACCGTTAACTTTGTCTGTAACTACAAGCTGTTCGAGGTTATGGCCATCCTTTCTTGCGATGTGACCAAAGAAATCCAAAACTCTACGTAGGCAGATTGACGACAGTCTTGTTTTTATCTTTAATGCCCGGTTCCTATATCTAACGAATCGTCACTGTACATCAGCTACCAAACGTTTTTCACTTACGGGTAACGAACCGTTAAAGGCGTTTCACAAAGTTATTTTAGCTTCTACCTGCTACGAATAGTCGTTAGTAACGCGCTAACCGAAGCCCTCCCGACGGTAATACTGCGTTTTGATATTAAAGACCTACTCATTTCAAATTTATGGTAACCAATGTTTATTAACGGCTCGATCACCTAATAATCACTTAAATAATCCGCGTTTTATTTAATTTGGTTTGTTACGATGAAGAAAAAAAACATTTTAGTGGAAAATGTAGTTTTACCAAGTTTTACCCATTATTGCTGAAGAGAACAAAACGCAAAATACCTATTATATTCTGTGATCTTTGATTTGACATTTAAAATAATATTTAAAATTTAAAATGCTTAAAATAATGAAAAACTAAAATTAATAAATAAATTAACATATCCCTACTTGATCACAGTAGGTTAACCAAATTTGGAAAAAAGTATAGTATTAAGTGCTTATTCAATTGGTATTATAAACAAAAATAATGTTACTTGATTAGTTTTTTTTTAATTAAATTTTTATGCAAAAGTATGACCCGGATAAGGCCAACTTTGACTCGCTTTAAATAAAACTACAAATAATATAGATCTCGGAGTTTCACTGTAATGTTTATATAGCTATCAACTATAGTATTTTGAAAGAAAAACAAGGTGAAACAAAATTGAGGTTTTTATCACATTGTGCATCGTAAGTAGGTTCCTTTCCAGGCACCAAAAGTAAAATAATTTTGATCATTCTATTTTTTAAGCAACAAATTAAAACAGTCACTACATACATACTTGCAAGTTCCCTTCACTTTTAAGTAAGGGTATATTATATTTTCAGCAAGTAAGCTTTCAACGCACGGTAAACCGTGCGTTGAAAGCTTACTTGCTGACTGGATAAATCCAGTCGAAATTTAAGCTGAAAATCTGAATGATCCTATGATTGTTACCACTATCTTCGTCGAAATCAGATCCATTCCAGTCTGATAAAATTTCTAGATCACTAAGATCAGTCTGATCACTGTCTGAATGAGACATAATAAGTATTTCTCACAATATTAAAGAACACAACAACGTTCAACCGCCTGATTTCGCGCGGTATGTAACTAACTAACAACTAACGTCTAGTAAACTTGGACGTAACAAAATAATTTATAGAAACACCACGTGCTTCCATGCCCATACAAAAACCTAACGGTCCGTTATAAAAGCCCTCCCTACCGCTTACCATCCGCAGGTACCATGCATACGGTAACTTTGCTTACGAAACGTTTTTTATAGAAACACTTTCGGGTTACGCCTCGTCCTCGAATCTACAATCATTTTTTGCCAACACCACATCTCGAAGGCGTCAATTCGATCGCGGTCCGCTTTCTTTAGGGTCCACGTCTCCGCTCCGTAAGTAAATATGGAAAATACTAAAGACTGGACAAGTTTGATTTTTGTCTTCCGGGAGATGTTACGATCTTTCCATATTTTTTGGAGCTGCGACATTGCATTCACAATACACCACATTACAATAAAGATTACGCAAGGGAATATTATATATACATACTATACCTTGGGTTAATTGTGTGGCATTTTAGTGTTTAGTGTTTTAGTGTTTAGTTTAGTGTTTTAGTGTTAGTGTTAGTTTTTAGTATAATTGTATCTATGTTAGTCTATAAGGTATTTATAATATGGGCCAAGATGCCTGAATTAAATAAATAATAAAAAAAAATCATTAAATGACAGGTTCCTCTTAGAAGTTCGGGCTCCAACAACATTACAATATATTATTCGTGTTTGGGATATTTTAAATGGCAGTTTTGCTTTTATCATTTCTTTGGCCTTCGCTTTTATATCATCAGTCTTAACTAAACCAATCATTTCCCCATTCGTTGTCAATGCCATGTTTACTTAAAATTGAACGATATTCTTTTGGTGATACTATCACCTCATATCGGCGATGGTCTTTCTCTACTCTTCCGAATACCCTGTCAGGCGGCATGAAGCTATGGCCTCGAATAGAGAAAACATAACATAACTCTGTAAAAACTTTGCTGGAAGCCAAGTTTGCTAACATGGTTAACATAATGAAGTTTTTATTTTGATTGCTACAGGAAAACAGAACAGAGTAAAGTTCAAGCTTCAAACCTTTTTTGTTTTTATTAAGGCACACAACTTCTCACACAACATAGTTGGAGTGCCGAAGCTATCTCATTCGCTCCCCGCCCACCTTGGCTTTCTAACCAAACTTAAAACGTATCATCTTTAGCTTGTTTACTGTCAGGTTTATGTTACATAATATATGTAATTGATTGTACCGTTGGTTCTTGGTGGAAATGCCTGTTGAACACTAATAAAACAATATTTGCGTGCACTTTTTCCACTATATTAAGAAATTATTAACTAATTACACGACCGGCTTCGAAATTAATCTTCAGTAGCTCTACCATGAGTTTAAAGCTATAGTATTTAACGATACTCGATACCGTCTCACGTAAATTTCTAGTATGGAAAAATTTACAGCGCCTCTAGCGGTCACTTGTGGAACTAAAATCGCTACCATGAGTTAACAATAAATACGCACTGGTACGCATTTTTATAATACATGTATTTTCGTTCACGTCTTTTACGAAATTAACTGCTATTCACAAGGAAGTGTTTAAGTAGGTAAAATTATCAGCACACAAAAAATAATATGTTCACAAGTTTGTAACTTATCTTTAAAAGTTCAAAATTTGTTTCCAAAATTCATCGAACAATGTCAACATTCAACGTTATTTACATACGATATGCAATCTCTCTTCTTCTTCTCCTTCTATAATCCATACAAGTTTACGAATATATTTGTCTCATACATTTACTAATAACAAGTCGCTGTTTTAAATTGGTAGGGTTTTAAGGCCATATGCCGTCTTTGTCTTTTACTCGAGCTAGAAAGAGAGAGCAAAATCAATTATGAAGTTAGCTACATTACGATTTTTATACTATTATAAACACACGAAAACAACATAAACAATCGTGTCGTCGCTAGCGAGTTTATATGACTCATGGTACGGTTTTTATTGAAAACTATATCGACGCACGTTTGCTCGCTATCGAGTACGGTAAAATCGTATACTTTTTCGATAGCAACTCATGGTTGAGCTACAGGTGCACTTAGTGTAGGTAGTTTTACAAAATTAATAGTACGATCAAATTAATAAAATCAGCGGAAATATTTCGTGTAGTTTTGAAAATCGCTACAGTTATTCCTTGTGATATCCAGATGAACATGTCAAAAGTCCTCAAGGGTGGGGGGTGAGCTAAGAGTGTAGGGGGGGTCAAAGGACCCTTTTTTTAGGTTTTTGCTCATAAGTAAAAAACCTGCACAAATAGCATTACGGTTACTTCTAGGAAAATTTTCTACATAAAATTTCCTCTAAATTATGTCCTATAAATTTTTTTGTACGGTCGATACTTTAGGAACTACAGGGGGGGTCAAATTCCTCAAAAGTGCGAATCTCGAAAATAACACGCATCGAACGTCCGAGACTAAGAAAACAACTTATTCTGATTCAAATACCTGCTATTCACAGATAATTATTATTTGTCCTAGCTGCTATTATTACAAAACGTTAGACTAGTCACCATGGAATTAGGAAGTACTATACAGCTGGAAGGCTTACTTCATCATTTTGAAATATTAAAATGAACCTTACTTCCATGTGCTAAAGTATTATTTTTATTAACTAATATCTCCTTATAGTAGCGAGCACGAGCGAGAAATCGATTTTCTTGGTTTGTCCCTTTCGCACAATTGCCATGTAAAATATACGATAATACATTGGTAGTAAATTGAAAAAAGCATTTTTCGTAGAAAACGATAAAATAAGGCATAAATATTATATAAACGACATGTTTTAATACTGCGCTTTCCTGCTTCAGTTTAATATTATTTAATTTCAATAATTGTTATTAAACTGAGCTTCTCAGTTGTGCGATTTTCTTTTAAAATGTCTTAAGATTTACACATAGGCAAGAAGCATGGTTACACTAGTTTGAAAGGACAGACCAAGATTAATGACCTCTCGCTCGTCGCATGCTTAATGCACAGTAAGCTTTCCAGCTGTACGAAGTTCTTACTAATTCCATGCTAGTCACTCTTTCCACACGTTTTGTATGAGTGCCTAATATCGAAGAGCTACGAGCGATAGGGACGACGCTATACGTAAGCAGTGCAAATGCTTCTCTTTCCTTTCTTACCTGGCGCGACACAACTTCAGCTATTTACAGGAAAGGCAAAGTGTCAGTTGTTAAGCTATTTGATCAAAAACCAAAAATCAAGGATATTGCCGCCATCTTCTACAATCCAACATCAACATCTGAAGAAATAGCAGAGTCAGGAGAAAGGATGTTTTTGACGATGTATCGTGCAGCCACTGATCAGCTTGATCTTAACAGACATCGATACTCAGTTTTTGTCAAATCCAGCACCAAATCCAAACCAGATCTTTCCTCTCTCCCACCTACAAAAGGATCAGCAAAATTTCACTCATTCCGAGTGTTCCACCAAGTACAAGAGTGGTTAGGTAACGCACTGCCTCCTGAAATGTGGGGATGGAAGCGAGGAGCTGATGGAAACCTCGAGCCTGTTACCACTCATGATCCTCCAGCTCCTGACACCGTGCTGAAGTCAATATTTTGTCGCTGCAAAAGTGATTGCACTGGTAATTGTGGATGCCGAAAAGCTGGTATCACGTGCAGTCTAGTATGCAACGGCTGCTTGGGTTCGTGTACAAATGGCGTACCTGTAGATTTGGTAGATATAGAAGGTGAAGATGATGATGATGTAGTAGAAGAAAATTATTGATTTAATTAAGACTGTCTAATTATTATTTTCTAGTTTTGATTACATTTTGAAAACATACCAATTTTATTTTATTTATAAAACCGTCTCATTTTTTATACCTATATAAAGTTGAACACTCTGTAACTTCTAAAGTATCGACCATACAAAAAAAATTATAGGATCAAATTTAAAGGAAATTTTATGTAGAATGTTTTCCTAGAAGTAACCGTTACGCTATTTGTGCAGGTTTTAGACTTATGAGCTAAAATCTAAAAAAAGGGTCCTTTGACCCCCCCCTACACCTTTAGCTCACCCCCCACCCTTGGGGATTTTCGATATGTTTATCTGGATATCTCAAGGAATAACTGTAGCGATTTTCAAAACTACACGAATTATTTCCGCTGATCGTCCATTTTCGGCTTAATTTTCTTAGGCTATAAATATAATCAAAACAAATATTGGGGATGTCAGCATCATGAAATTTTATACCATTTGGTAGAATTTCTCTACCGAATACGACTTTTTTCTACTAATGTTAAAATTAATATTTAATTGGTTTTAGCTCTTTTATATTGATAAATTAATAACATATATGATATATGTTACATAACACAAAAATTATACATCCAGGCTTGACGAGAGTATAATACCTCTCCAACACTTAACTTCAGAAGCGGCTGGTTTTGCTGACAATCAAAACAAATTTTAATAACTGTATCATGAGTGTCATTTAGCAAACTAAAGAACTTCTTAGCTCTCAACTTATGTAAGCGAAATTCAGTCCGAATATTGTTCTTTATCTCTAAGTCCTTTTCGTTTTTTATTTTAAATAAAAACTTCTTACAATGTGAACAAGTGTCTTCGTGAGGGTTCCCAAATCCGAGGTTAAAATACTTGTAGAAAACTGACTTGTATTTCGATAAAAAACATGTTTTGCCTGAAATAGTCTTTTGGCTATCTATGAATCTCTCGTGTAATATCTTCAGATTCAGTTGAGGTGGTAAGTGAGATCTTGAACACTTGTTTCGAGTGTAGTGACTTTCTCTACATTTATATTTCAAAATACTCCAGCTGTTTGGCGCTCTTAAATTAAGAGCGCCAAACAGCTCTCCACCTCGCCGCTCTTTAGGTTGCGAACCCGTAGTTAGAAATGTATTAGCTACACGAAGAAGAAGCAAACGTTGCGTACACGTTATTTTTTGGATTATCCTCAATTATCCCAAATTCTTCCGAGGCAATATTGGTATGGGTCTCCGATAGGTATTGAGCTCTTTTACGAGGCAGATCAGGTGGCATAAGCGAGACCCACTTTGTGAACATTGATTCACATATCACCTTCTGTAGAAGACCTAGATTTCTATTCATCTGGTCCACAACAAAACGTTGTTCATATTTTAGGACCTAAGATGTGAGGCAAATTCCCACAGGTCTGTGTCTCGCTTTGTCCGATGAGTGAATGTGCTTATAAATCGTTTTAATCTCCTGGTAGTCTGGTCAGAAGTCAAGGATCTACGAGATCGTAATTGTGGGCTCCCTGTTGATCTTAGTAGATCTCTCCATTTCGAGTATCCGGCATCAATAGACAAAAGATAATGCTCCTTTCAATTTCATACCTGGCTCCCCGAAAGTGATAAATGAAGGGATTCATATCGGAACTCAAAGAGAACTGCACATTGACAGAAGGGACAGAAACTTAGAAATTGTTTCCACCAAGAGAAGAAAATGGCCCCTGACACAAAGCTGCTGAATTTTATGGGTTTATTATTTATTATTATTATTATTATTTCCCTTGACTGTAGAGGTTCCAGTTGGCCAGCTTAAAACCCTTTCTATGGTAGCATTGTCCGGAATTCCAGAAATTTTGTCCAGAACCCTGCTCTCCTCTGAGGATTTCTTCTCTCTAAAAAATCCAACCCTTTCTATGGTAGCATTGTCCGGAATTCCAGAAATTTTGTCCAGAACCCTGCTGTCCTCTGAGGATTTCTTCTCTCTGAAGAATCCAAGGGAACATCTAGTAAATACCTTGTCAACCCAAAACAATGCCCCATGCTCCAGGTGTCATTGCTGATCCACCGCCCAATATGAAATGGTTGCTCCTACGGAAAACTTAGATGATGACACAACTTGGGAACAATCCGGAGATAGAGGGAAGCTGTGAAAAGCGGTGCTTGTATTTTCCTGAAATCTTAGCACACTGGTGAACCGTACTTTGTGTCGTTGTCTTATTGTTGTCGAATAGACCTCTGAGCACCTGTGTCCTTTAATGGAATTAAGGCAACGTATTCGTTATTTTTCGTTTTTCAATAATAAAAGGAAGAGAGTTCAATAAAAAAATGGTTAATTATTTTCACATTTATTTATTCGTCATCATAAACTATTAGAACTGGAAAGGCAAATAGCGTGTAAATAGCTAAATTGCCTGCGGGATAATAGAAAGTTCTCAAAAAAAAAAAACATTCCGGAATCCGTATCATGCCCGACTAACCTGTTCCATAGTCAGCAGGGGTGCTCCTCAGGCAATTGCAGTAGCAGCAAGCCCGTTGGATCTTGTAGGGGCTGGATGCTTTGTCTTCTCTAGCGTGTGGTCCGCTCCGGAGCGTAGCTGAAGTACTCTTGAATTTTGATACACTTTGATCGGCCGACCACACAAAAAGTTCACAGCGTTTATATTGAAAACCCAAAAGGGAGAAAAACTTGAAATTCCAGCTGGAATATTAGCCTTTTCAAGGAAAAATTATCAGAACAAAAATTTCTCGTATGCCAAGCCCGGTCTGCGGCAAAAAAAGGTCGCCGCAAACACTTGTCATCTGTCAAGTGTCAAAGACATGTCTTCTTCGTCTTCTTCCGACAGTGGTGAATTGCCATATTATGTTAAATCATCAGTCAGTCAGAGTCAGTATCATCTGTCATCTAAACGTAAACATTGTTTGAAAAGAGCTCCTATCTAAAATATATATATAATATATATGTATATATATATATATATATATATATATATATATATATATATATATATATATATATATATATATATATATATATATATATATTTTTTTTTTTTATGAAATAAGGGGGCAAACGAGCAAACGGGTCACCTGATGGAAAGCAACTTCCGTCGCCCATGGACACTCGCAGCATCAGAAGAGCTGCAAGTGCGTTGCCGGCCTTTTAAGGGGAATATACCCTATTCCCTATACGGGAGGGTAGGGAAGGGAAGGGAATAGTTGAGGGTAGGGAAGGGAATAGGGTAGGGGTTAGGGGACTGGGCCTCCGGTAAACTCACTCACTCGGCGAAACACAGCGCAAGCGCTGTTTCACGCCGGTTTTCTGTGAGAACGTGGTATTTATCCGGTCGAGCCGGCCCATTCGTGCCGAAGCATGGCTCTCCCACGTCTAAGTGATAAATTGCTATCTTACATGGTGTTAAATTGTGGGTATAACCTAAAGCTGCATTTTGAGTGGAGAAGTTTTGCTGCACATTCACAAAATTTGTTTCGGCATTAAGGTACGAACAATATAGTTATAAATATATGTAACTACATTTAAACCATGAAAACAAACCAATAAAAATAAAATTACAACAACGGTTTGTTTAACCTGCAAGCCATTGGCTGAACAGCTAATTCTGACAATTGACATTGAATTGTGACATTGATTGTAACAGCTGTCATTGAGTGAGGGCATAGACTACCATTTTACTTTTTTATGAAAAATTATTAAGGCAAAAAGTACACGATAATATTCAACTCATAAATATGGATAATAAATCTAAGATGTGCGCTGGGTGTAAAACTAAAATAACGCAGCCAGATTTTATGCAATGCCGGAAATGTAATAAAATGTATGATTTGGAATGTGCCAATATATCATTGAAGAATTTTCGTGCAAAGTCTAAAGATTACATTAACTGGATGTGTTATGAATGTGTGATTAAGCAACCTAAAGCTGGGAATACAAATACACCTGTACGGAATATTAAAGATTCATCGCCATCTAAACCCGAAGGAAACGTTGCTCAGGTGTCTGATGATAGCAACGTTACTCTTCGTACTAAGGGTAGCATACTCACTAAAATTGATAGTATTGAAACTATTGAAACATCACCTTCCTATGATAACCTTGCAAAAACTATCCGAGATGAAGTGCTCAAAGCGTTAAAACTTGAAATACCAGCGATGTTAAAACAGATAATTAAGACGGAAATAACTGCTTTTAAACAAGAGCTACAAGAGCTGCGCAGTTCCGTAGACTTTCTAAGTTCTATGCATGACGATTTAAAGAAGAATACCGAAAAGTTATTGGCTGAAAACAAAGCCAAGCCCTTAAGAATGAAAATATTACACTTAAGAATTCGGTTAATGAACTTTCGAACCGTGTTAATAATATTGAGCAACATCTACGCGAAAATAATTTAAAAATACATGGCGTACCAGAACACCGCAATGAAATCTTATCTAATTTGGTTCAGCAATGCTCTAATGTTATTGGTCACAAAATGAATGAGGTTGATTCGGTCTATTGCACTAGAGTTGCCAAACAAAATAAAGAGAGCAAGCAGCCTAGGAGTATAGTTGTTAAATTCAGAAATGTTAGATGTCGTGATGATTTCTATTCAGCAGTTCACAGATATAACAAAGCAAACTCAAAGAATAAACTTAATACTGCTCTGCTAGGACTTGCTGGTGACTAAAAACCTGTCTACATATCGGAACATTTTTCCCCCGCTAATAAATCGCTACATGCAATGGCGCGTCGCAAGGTCAAAGAGTGTGCCTACCAATTTATATGGGTTCTAAATGGAAGAATTTATGTGAGAAAGACCCATGACTCGCCGATGATATTAATCAAAAACTCGGACAGCCTTCAACTCATACACTAATTTATTTTGTATTATCATATCTTAATTTGTAATTAGATTTTAATTTTATTTAATTATTATGGCATTAACGATTTATTATCAGAATGGCAAAAGTGGATAAAGTTTATAATGAAGTTCTAATTAACAACTATGATATTATATGTCTTAGTGAAACATGGTTAGATGATTTTGTCTATTCTTCAGAACTGTTTGATGATAGGTACAATGTGATACGAAGGGATCGGAGTAAATTTTTTCTCAATCACTATAATAAACACCATGGTGGTGGTGTGCTGATTGCTGTGTCTATGGATCTTAATTATGTTGTTCGAGATGATTGGCAGTGTAGTCTGATGGATGATCTATGGTTACAGATTAAAATCAACAGATCTACAATACTTAACTTATGCCTTGTTTATGTACCCGACTATATTCCATGTAGCATATTAACACAATTTGTAGATACTTGTAGTGAGGTTTTGAACTCATCGAAAACAAACAGTGTGACATGTATTTTAGGTGATTTTAATTTGCCTGAATTGTACTACTGACAAGTCCAAAGCCATTTATGATCTAATACATAGTACGGCGACACGTCAAATCAATTCGATACTTAACTCTAATAATCGGCTTTTAGATTTGGTCATCACAGACAGTGACTCATTTAAAATTATATCTGCTACACCGATTAGTTGGCCAGATTCACATCACCCTCCCTTTGAACTTACTTTAAATTTAGCTTTATTCAAACCCCTGACATTTAATTCTTCATTTGAAAAATATTGTTTCCACAGAACGGACTTCAGTCAATGTAATGATGACCTTCGTAAAATTGATTGGAAGAGTCAAGCATTATCTCTTGGTTGTGATGAATTTGTACATCTTTTTTATGATACTCTCTATTCACTAATAGAAAAACATACCCCAAAAACTAAGGCACGAAGTAATAAATACCCGATTTGGTTTACACAAGGTCTTCAAAAACTCATTAAAACTAAGGATAAGTATAATCGCAGATTTAAACAATTTGGAAATCCCCGAGACTATGATACATATTCAATGTTAAGGTCTAGAGTTAAAGATGTGATGCATGATTGTTTTAAATCATACATTGAACGAGTTGAATGTGATTTATCAATAAATATTAAATCGTTTTGGCGTTACACTAAAATAAAAAGAAATACTCAGGATATTCCTAATAGAATGCACTATCAAGATAGAACAGCCAACAACGGTGAAGACATTGCTAATTTATTCGCTGACTATTTCTCGTCGGTATATGAAAATACTACAGTAGCAAACTATATACCAAAATTTGACTCTTCCCTTTTAACAATATCTAATTTTAGTATAAAACTAGATGACGTTTTGCAGAAATTGAAAGCTATTGATTTATCAAAGGGTGCTGGTCCTGATGGAATACCGCCTATATTTATACGTTTCTGTGCTTCAACGTTAGCATTGCCTTTGACTTTGATCTTCAATAAATCATTAAGTGAAGGTTGTTTTCCATCTCTATGGAAAATAGCTAGAATCACGCCTATTTACAAGGATGGTAGCAGAGAGTCAGTTTCTAATTATCGTCCTATAAGCATACTTAGCTGGTTTGCAAGAATTTTAAAAAGTTTTGTTCACACGGAAATTTACAACCATTTCAAACACATTTTAAGCCCGAAACAACATGGATTTGTGTCCAATACGTCTACCAAGACTAATTTATTTACCTACACTACATATATTTGTAATGTTTTTAATGACAGAGTGCAGACAGACGCAGTTTACACAGATTTTTCAAAGTCATTAGACCGCGTTAACCATGACATTTTACTCACAAAAGCCCAACACCTAGGCATACATGGCAGTTTACTTCGCTGGTTGACCTCTTACCTTAAAAATCGAACACAATTGGTTGCATTAAGAGGATATGACTCGGTCCCTTTTGTGGTTACATCTGGAGTAAAGCAACCGAATATCTACCAGTCTCCAAGTCTCGAGTAACCGAGGATGTATAAAGATTCTCACGCTCCGTGTCCTCCGGACTGAGAAATTGTCTAGGAGAGATTTCTTCTAATTCCCAGAACCTTTGTACCAAGTCATTGAGACCTAAAGCTGTAAAAGAGCTATGAGATGGAATTACTCCAGTATTAACAGTACTAGGGAGATCACCCATAAGTACATAGTCTAAAGCAGTCATAACTGCACGAGGTCCTCGAGAGCCAGAATCAATCCTACTTCCTAAATAAACATATAGAAATAGCTGAGCTCCCAACAAAAGATCAATATTGCCAGGGATATTCCATGACATATCAGCTAAAGGTATGTTATTTAAATAAGACATATCACACTTCTCTATAAAATGAGAAGGCAATTGGTCGGTGATACAATCCACCACCAAAGCTTGTATAACATATCTATTATTTGGATACACTCGTGATTGTATCTCGACACTCACATATCCAATTTTTTTTTTAATCCTTATTTTTTTAAAGGGATTTTTGTACAGAAAGACACACATATCCAAGGATTGGTCGAGAAGTTAAACCAATTCCTTTCACACAAGAATTATTCAATGGAATGATAACTAAGTTGAGTATTTTACAACATTCTAATGTTATCAAATTATTTTGTGAACCATTGTCCAAAAAACATCTAATAATAACTTTATTTTTATTATTATTATTGCAATTTGCATACACTTGAGCTGTAGTGAGCAATATATTAGAGCTCAGCTTTGAATTAACAATCATCGACAAACTTGCATTTTCAGAAAGAGATTTAACCGAAGAATCATTAATATTACTGACAGAGCAGGACGTGTCAACTAAATTATTATTTAAACTGCTACTATCATTTGACTGTATCTGAACTGTATGAGCATGTGTCTTACTAATTTTATTTTCAAAATGTAACATTGTATGATGTTTTTTCCCACATATACCGCAGACAGATGAAGAGCTACAGCCTGAGAGAGTATGTGACAAACTCAAACAATTCACACAACCATGTTTTGACTTCACAACTTTAAATTTAATTTGTGGTGTACTCAAAGATTTAAACTGGGTACATTCATATAAATGTTTATGATTTGCTCCATTACAATATCCACAAACCGAGGCAATAGAAGTAACTGTGTTATAATTTTTAAATATTCCATAGATCATGACGTCAAAGGATCGGACACCGGTGTCGGGACACATTGTATATTGGGGTTGCTGAGGATTCCTCTTCCGCTTCCTCATAATGAGGAAGTTCCGCAATATTTTGGGTTCCTCAACCGTTACCGCATCCTCATAAATAAAAATAAAAAAATCCTCTTCCGCTATCGCTTCCTCAAAATTTAAGAGGAATTTATGAGGAATTTCACTGCGCATGCGCATCGCGTATCCAATCATGGCAACGCACACGCCAGAGCCAGATAATTGTATCATTCACTCATCTTTTTAACCGACTTCCAAAAAGGAGGAGGTTATATGTTCGGCTGTGGAGATTTTTTTTTTATGTGCGTTGTGTACGAGGGCTGCTATTTATGTATCCGGAACTGGCCACTTACAAGAACAATATTTAAAAAGTAATTACAACATTTGAAAATAGAACTCTTTGGTTGAAGAATACATTTTGTTTCATGTGACTGTCAATTATTTTTCCATTGTGGCGTCATTTTGAAAATTGCGTGTCTTCATTTGCCATGGATTTAACGCGTGAACATTTTCGTGCAATGATTTACTACGATTTTCGGCGTGGGCTAAATCAACAACAGTGCTTTATTCAACTCACCGCAACTTTTGGAGATGAAGCACCATCAAAAACCACTGTTTATCACTGGTACAGTGAGTTTAATCGTGGGCGGTCTATGCTCACGGATGAAAATAAAGAAGGTCGCCCCAAAACAGCTGTTGTCCCACAAAATATAGATGCTGTGCGGGAACTAATAATGCGTGATCGTCATGTTACATATCGCGAGATAGAGGCGTCCTTAGGCATAAGTATGACGAGCATACATAAGATATTATACGAACATTTGGCTGTAAAAAAAATATGTTCGCGTTGGATTCCGCACAACTTGACAATCGATCAAAAACGGGCTCGTGTCGATTGGTGCAAAAAAATGATAAAAAAATACAACCGTGGTACGTCAAAAGCCGTTTATAATATCTACACAGGTGATGAATCTTGGATCTATGCATATGACCCCGAAACTAAACAACAGTCAACGGTGTGGGTGTTCCAAGATGAGCCGAAACCAACAAAAGTTACTCGTGCAAAAAGTACTTTGAAGCAAATGGTCGCCTGTTTTTTTGGAATTAATGGACATGTGGCTACAGTGCCATTAGAGAATCGTAAAACGGTTAATTCTGAATGGTATACGACCATTTGTTTACCAGAAGTCTTTGAAGAAATAAGAAAGGACAACCGACAACGCAGAATCATATTACATCACGACAATGCTAGCTGTCACACCTCAGCTGAAACAACTCAGTTTTTGGAGGGTCAAAAGATCGAATTGACTGGTCATCCGCCGTACAGCCCTGATTTGGCACCTAACGATTTCTTTTTATTTCCATACGCGAAGAACAAATTACGTGGTCAACGTTTTTCGAGCCGCGAAGAGGCTGTTGATGCGTTCAAAATGCACGTTTTGGAGATACCTCAATCAGAATGGAAAAAGTGCTATGAAAATTGGTTCCAGCGTATGCAAAAGTGTGTCGATCATCGCGGCGAATATTTTGAAAAGCAATAAAACCATATTAAATGATATATGTTTCTTTCTTTTTTTAATTCCGGATACATAAATAGCAGCCCTCGTATGTTTAGCCTGGGAAAATTAAGGAATTCAGACAGAATAATTCGTGTAGTTTTGAAAGTTGGTACAGTTATTCCTAAAGGTGTCCAGGTGAATATACTAAAAGTCCCCGAGGGTGGGACAAGAGCCGGCGGTGGGGGAGGGGGGGAAGGCTCTTCCTGAAAATAATAAAAAATAAATAAAATTAGATAGACTATCAGGGGACTACGTTACGCCGATTTACTGTATCTGTCTAGGTACAGTTAATCGAGGTAACGTATTCCCGTGATTTCTCCTTCAAAGTTAATCCTATCTAAATTTATTATTTTTATCTTTAGGGAGAATGAGTCTATACCACTACGTTTTTATGTTATCGTAAACATCTTTCAAATTAATTTTATGGTCGGTCGATTGGCGGGGTACGGGGCATTCATTTTTTTGCAATTTTTAAGGGTGCAAAAACCTAGAAAAAGAGACCTTTCCCCCCCTCCCCCACCGCCGGCTCTTGTCCCACACTCGGGGACTTTTAGTATAATCATCTGGGCCTGTAGACAAGTGGCAAAGCGCTAACGCTAACGCTAACGCAAGCGCTACAAAATGTATGCGATTTGACATAAGTCATCGCTTCGCTAGCGAATACTAATGTCAAATCCATACATTTTGTAGCGCTAGCGTTAGCGTAAGCGTTTTGCCACTTGTCTACGGGGGCTGGACACCTTTAGGAACAACTGTACCAACTTTCAAAACTACACGAATTATTCGGTCTGATCGTCGATTTTGAACTAATTTTCTTAGACTAGTTACTGAACTCCTCCTTAATTGCTGGACCGATTTTGATGATTCTTTATTACGTGTGTTTTGAGAATGGTTTAGATTCATAGTTTGGTCCACTGGAAAATGCCCTTTGAATTACTTTTTGTGTAATGTATGTACCTAGTTATGTACAGACAGAACAAAGACTTTTGGGTTGGGTCCGCTAGTATTTATAATTTCCTATCATCCTCTTCCTCATCCGCTTCCTCTTCCGCTTCCTCATCCGCATCCTCTTCCTCAAAAAATATCCTCTTCCTCATCCGTATTCTCTAAATTTGCGCGTGAAAATTCCTCTTCCTCCTCCTCTTCCTCATAATCACTTCCTCAACAACCCTATTGTATATTGAATAAATGTATGATAGTGTGTCGTAATTTTCATAATATGTCCGAGTCTGTATGGTGGTAGTCCAGGTCCATCATCAAGACTTTCTATTTTAATTACTTTGAGATGTACCAGGGGTATTCTATCATATTATATCAGCGTGGGTATCATATGCATTTTCTGGTCTCTGCTCGAAACGACTCTCTGCTGGATTCTGGTCCTTGAACTGCTACACGTAGGTACTGGGCAGACGACTCGAAGGTGGATAACCACCTGGGCGGCACGTAAACACGGCGCGATTTAGCGATTATACTCAAGCGAACCGGCCCGCGAGTATCCTAATTCTGCGTCAATTACGTTTGCAGCAGTCTGAGGACTTAAAAACAATAAAAAATATATTTATTTAAAATTTAAAATTACAAATGAATTATCCTAAAGTGACTGTCCTAATCGATGTGAGATTAAGAAGTGACAATATTATGAACCAAAGTATGGTTTGGGATTAAAACAATGAGGACCTAAAAGAATAACCTATTGTATGGGATTCGGAGAATTTGCTGGCCACCATTGATGGGAAACTTGAAGGAGCGCGAATTCAGTTGCTTTCATATATATATATATACTTTTGGTGTATTTATCAATTCTTGTTGGAGTTATTTAGTTTAAACTCTATTTTAAGACACTAGAGGACAATGTTAATCTTGAGATTTAGGTTTTGATAGAAGAATTTTTGATGAAGTAAAATTTTCACTGCATCACTTGGCAGTTAACTTATTTTTTATTATTCACAATTATCACACAGTTTTTTTTCAGTTTAATATTTTAAAATAATTTTTAACACAGAGATAATGTTGTTACTTGTTTAGACATCAGTCGATGATTTATAACGGTGTATTTAAAGTCTACAAATTTTCCGCTCTATGCGAATTATTCCTTGGTCGAAAGTTTAATTTTCCTGGGCTAAGTAAACTATCCGTCCTCCCATCGATAGATAGCCATCCGTAGATAAGTATGTCTATCGTTGATAGGTTTATAGGGACATTATTAAAGATAACTATTCCTATCTCTCGTAGGGCAAAACCATAGATTATTGAATATTGGCCGTTAGAATCTTTTCCCCTTAAGTACATCACCTTGTCTATGCCCACATTTGTGTCTCTTACTTCGCAGCGAGACTGAAGGAGGGCTCTCCTTGAGAAAACGTCCTCTACTGCGTATAGCGGAAGTATTGATGATCATACTATATGTAGGTGTATTTTAAGTTCAATAGGCAGTAAAATTAGCGACGGCGCGCGGCGGTGCATCGACCTCGCGGATATCGCCGCACTCTGCCGACCGCCTGCCAAGTGCCAATGCAATGTTTATGTACTCACGAATACTGGTAACACCGCTGGCATAGACGCTTAGCTTGTGGGCTTTTATTTAGGTATTTTCAGGACTTTTATTTAGGTATTTTCATGGCTTTTATTTAGGGTTGGTTCGTCATATATAACGAGTTTGATAGTATTTGCTGAAACTAGTGTTCCTTCCTTTCATGGTAATGCCATCGTAACATCGAAGAAAGTGATTAATATGGTGGACCCACATAGTTTCGTATTGTTACGTCAATTCAATATTTTTTGAATGGCTGGGCTGACATAATGCGACTAAATTACGTTGGTCCGCCATCATGCTACTTTGTAGACATTTTCATTTACATATTATTCTTTATCATTTTTGGTCTGTCGTAAGAATTGTTTTTATTTTTGTTTTCTGTAACTTAAACCCGAAACATAATTTAATTGCACTTTTATAAAATCCGAGCGAGAGTTGTGTTGAGTTTCTTCGTTTCGTTTCTGTGTTTCAAATTAGCAAACTCTGGGTTCCAGAGATAAAATATTTAATTCTAATATTACCTTGTGCCCGTTGCAACTTGCCTAGAGTTAACTGCGATTGAGTTAATTGATATGATTCGTTTACTTTTAAAAGATACTTTTGACACTGAAACGATCACTAGTAAGCTTAGGGCATTTTCTATATCTCTAAGTGAAAAGTAGTTTTCGTAGATCCCTTATAAGAAGTGTCGTTAATTACATGTTTCATATTGAAAATTAATTCAGCTGAGCATATTACCTGCACATTGATAGACAAATACCTCGTCGTCACAAATATGAAAACCTAAAATGTAATAATAATCCAGAATGATTTCAAGTACAAACATGATCACGTTAGTTATTTAATATCAAAGTCTTTTATTTTTCTTTAACTATTTAAGCAATTTTTTCAACTGTAAAGCAGTTCGTTCGTGACAAGTAGTCACTTCCACTAGTATGGTTAGCCTACGACTGTTTGGTGAGTGAAATCACGTGCATCCTCTGCTCGCCTCCGCTCCACGTGTTATTGATTGACGCGGCCTTGACAAATGAGACGCAGGCGCACGTCATTATGTCTCTAGTGTCTCGGGCCCGTACTCATTGTGTGATCTCATCCCGTGGGAAAAGTACAATTACATTACGATCGGTCTGGCGATGGAGTTGAGCATGTCACACATTTCCAATTATTACGTCTATTAAGTATTATGCTGAGCTTCCTCCATCCGGCTTTCGATATTCCGGCACAACTAAAGTCTAGGTTTTTTCTGAAAACCGTGCATTGCACTCCGTCATGGAATTCGTTAATACAGATTGCGCACGTCTTCATATCTGGTCAGGTCGATCACTATGATATAACTAAACAAGTGAATTGCAGAAAAAATGTTAACGATATAATATGACAAGAAACTGTGAAACTGTGAAACGAAGTTCGACCGAACGTTCAATACAGACTGAATGTGGTATTTCTGCGACACGACGCTTCCAAAACTGTTTATATGATATCCAGGACTTCGTGAAGTTGTTGAATATATTCTGTCCAGTCATTTTCCGAGAATTGAAAGTGAACTTTAACGTCGATGAAAGATTTTATCTATGCAGTTTCTCAACTTAATAAATCGTTCAAATGTTGTAGCCAAGCTGCTCCACCGGGTTATTAAATCGCATGTTAACGCGTACTCCTTACCGAACTCTTCCATGACATATTTTTGTAGCACATCATCGTTTTTAGTTGGAGATTTGCGAAATATTTTGACTACCTTCTTCACTCTTATAATCAAACCATAATATTCGAATGTCTATTCCGAAGCTTCTGTAGTTGGCGCAGTAGATGATACAAATTCTGTGCCGTCGTCATCATTATCGGAATCATTTTCTGAAGCGGTGTGTACTTAATGTGTACGTTGAGCTAAAACCAATAATGGAATGTCTTAATCATTACTATCGTGTTCTAACTCTAGCAATTCTGAAAAATTTGCAGCAGATAGTTCTTCTTCTAACGTGTTATTCTTATAAAATACGTACATGATGGCAAGTTGAAGAGCATGAGCTATGCATTTTTGATGGTAAGATGCTAAGAGTTTTCCAAATTTTATCATCATGCTGCACCCATGTATTGTCTCAGCTATGATACCCCGATCAAGGGACACACCAAACTCATACAACTTTTTTCTTATTTCTTCTACTCATTTGTTTGCCGTACACTTTGACGAGGCCCAGGTTTTTGAAATTATTGTCTCCAGAAAGTTTATGGGAGTGTAAATTTAAGCCAATATATTATCTTCTGTTTCTAATGGAAGTACACTCATCCAAAGAAGTGGAGAATTTGTAACCTGCCTTGAGCAATATTTGAATTTCCTCTTTTAAATCTGTTCTTGCTTCATCCGCTTCTTTGATCACTATATTTTTAATACGAGGTAATTTGTGACTTGATTTATTGAAAAGCGTTCTGAACCCTAGTCGGTACGTGTGAACAGTACTTATTCATTTACAATACGAAATATACGCCCGAACTCGTGGTGTGGTTGTGGTGTGGTTGTGGTACGTGTGGTTTTTTTTTTGGGTTTCTCCCATACAAAAACATAATTAGGGTTCCGTAGTCAGCAAGGAACCCTTATAGTTTCGGTTTGTCCGTCTGTCGGTCCGCGGTTTTTTTGCCTATCTTTGCTTTATAATCGTACGGAACCCTTCGTGTGCGAATCCGACTCGCACTTGGGCCGATTTTTTTATTAAGAAGGGACCAATTTTGGTTTTCGCACCGCCTGAAAATTTAGCTAGGACCGGCACTGTACGTCATACAATTATGTACCGGCACTGTACGTCATATAATTATAATATATCATACATTTAAAATTTCTCAAGTGGGTATTGACTATTGAGCAACCTAAAATATGTAGAACCATTTCCATAGTCATAATTTGTTATTTTAACACACTTGCTTGACAAAAATCTCATTACCGCATAAACTCGTTGACTGAAAACCTGTGCTGGGTATTTGACTTTCATTTTAGGCACTTTTGCAGGATCTACGTGGTACTTCGTTAAAATCCTAATTTCGTGTTCTCCTGTTTCTATTTCTAATAATTTTCTTCAATGTTCCCACTTAGCAATTTTTTCTTTGTTTTGTATAATATATAAAGGGTTTTCCAATAAGAGGTGTTATTTTGATATTCAAAGAAAAATGCCATTTTTTATTATAAATCATCAGATGTTTATTTCATTACAAAGAGGAAGGTATGCCGTTAATAGTGGAAAATAACATCAGGCAAATGACCACCACGCTTACAGGACAAAATCCTTTTCATGAAATTTTCCATAACTAAATCGCAAAGTGGCTGCTCTATGTCCTCGATAGCCTCACGAATTCCATCTTTGAGGTCTTGAATCGATACTGGGCTGTTGGCGTAGACCTTCTCCTTCACGTGGCCCCAAAGAAAGAAGTCGCAAGGTGTTAAATCACAAGATCTCGGTGGCCAATTGTGATCACCTCTTCGAGAGATAACACGGTCCGGAAACTTTTCCCTTAAAAGATCAATGGTTTCGTTGCTTGTGTGGCACGTAGCGCCGTCTTGTTGAAAGTGAACGTTGTCCAGATCAATACCATCCAATTCCGGCCATAAAAAATCGTTAATCATCTCTTGATAGCGCAATCCATTCACCGTAACTGTTGCGCCAGCCTCATTTTCGAAAAAGTAAGGTCCAATGACTCCGCCGGACCATAAACCGCACCAAACAGTCACACGTTGAGGATAGAGAGGCTTTTCAACAATAACTCTTGGGTTTTCTGAGCCCCAGATGCGACAATTTTGCTTGTTGACGAAGCCACCGAGGTGGAAATGGGCCTCATCACTGAAGATGATTTTTCGATGGAATTCCGGATCATTTTCATGCATTTCAACGACCCAATCAGCAAAGTCACGACGTTGTTGATGATCGGCCGGCTTGAGTTCTTGTGTTAACTGGACTTTATAAGCCTTAAGACCCAAATCTTTATGCAAAATACGGTGTAATGACGTTTGTGGAATACCTAATTCCAAAGAACGACGAGGAATGGACAAACCTGGGTTTTCTTCAACACTTTCGGCTACAGCAGCAATATTCTCGGCTGTTCTTGAGCGACGTGCACGGGTTTTATTCTTCTTATCACTAACTTGTCCCAACAGCTCGAATTTTTCCACCAATTTCTGTATTGCGGTCCGACAAGGTGCTTCACGACGACCCAAAAATGTTCGAGTTTTACGAACCGTCTCTGCCAAATTTTCACCATTTTTATAGTGAATTTTAATAATTTCAATGCGTTGTTAAAGAGTGTATCGTACCATTTTTATTAATGGCGTAGTTTCCACTTGTCAAATGCCAAGAAATGACAGCTTCAAAAGTGACATCTACCGAAATAGCGGGCTATTCAAAATAACACCTCTTATTGGAAAACCCTTTACTTAATATTTTTAAGTCATAAAATTATTTCTTACTTATCTAATATATACTTAATATTTTTAAGTCATAAAATTATATCGTATTATCTCGTTTTCATTTAGAGCCAAGGCCACTTCATCAAACAGAAGGGTGTATAACCTTTTTTCAACGGGTAATTTTTTCATAACCTGTTTTATATGGCACATAATTTTCCATTTATGCCTGGTTTTAGGCGAAATGCACATTTAATGCACATACTTTGATGGAAGAACAATTAACTTACTCAAATAATTGTAGCCCTTATGACTTTGTTTCCATATTGACGTTGCCATAACTTTTTCTTCCAATGTAAATTTTCTCCCTTTTGGTTTTTGTTGACTTTTTATTTGCATTTTTATGAATGTTTACGTATGATATCAGGCATAGAATCGATAGCTTTGAAAATTAATTTTGTTCTGATATTTTTTTGCAGCTAAAATGTTTTTGATAGACATTTTGACTTTTGAGTTAATTTTATAACTTTTTTATTTAACTTTTCAATAATTTTTAAATTGTGCCTTTGGTTGGTAACGCTTGAAAAACAATAACAATTTTTAATATATTATTATAGCTAGCAATATCCCTCAAGAAAGTCACAAATAAATTAGGCTAATTAAAAAAATAAAAAACTTTAAAATATTATTTTAAATACTTTTTCCTACAGTTCCCAATATTGATTACGAGCAAAAAAGGCCAAAAAATCAAGTAAGTTGTATGGGAGCTACACTAAAATATAAATTTTATTTCGTTTTTAGTATTTGTTGTAAACGGCAATAGAAGTTAGGTCATAGGTAAGGTTAGTCAGTTATAGGATCCCGTTTTCTTACCCTTTGGGTACGGAATCCCCAAAAGTGATCAGATTAATTTGCTATATTTTTACACCAAAGGTTCAATATCAACTCATCTAGTAAATTTGTCGAATGGTAGTGCATGTTGCAGGTATAGGGTGAGGTGTTGTGTTATTATTTGCTTCCACAGTAGGTTGCAGAAGATTTAGTTAACTGTTTGCTTGTCTTTTAACTGTAACAAGAACAAAATACTATGTTAGCACTTAGCGTACACAGTAAAACTGTGTAGATTTTATGTTTGGGTAGGTACTGTATAATAATGAAAATTAGTAAAACCTACATTAGTAGGTTTTACTAAAAATTTGTCACCTATTTTCGACACCTTGTCTCAGATTTAAGGCAAACCCAATAATATCATGGGTCGACTTCTATCTCGTTGGACGGTCTAAAATCGTCTTGTATTTGTAGAAACGCTAACAGTTTAACAAGATGAATGATACCGCTTGTCCAATTTGTCCCTTCTTTTTATTTTAGTAAAAAATTATCGATTTTTTGTGATTGATTTTATGAATCTTAAACTTCATGGTTTCTTGGTTTTCTGTTATCATGCTCACTATTCGTGTCATTATCAATACTCACGTCTTCTTCAGATTAACTTTCACAATCACTGTTAAATATATGTGCTTGAGTGTGGCTTGAGGTTAGTTAAACACCCTACGTAATAATAGAATTCCATCTGGTTTTGCAATGAAGTTTAAGCGTCTGTTTTAAGTGTCCATAAAGTGCGGATTGTATTTTTTCGAAATATGCTAAAGCTCTTTGTTTATTCTTCACATACTTTATAATTTTGGTTGTTCAACGGCATTTATTTTTTAACACTAAACTCATCTAAAGTGTTTATGACATTTACATCATTAGGTTCAGGAACATCGCATTGTACGTCATCAGTTCATCACTCATCAGAGAGAATACCGACTGAAAAAAAGAAACAAAAAAACAGTTTGAGAATCTTATCCCTTGACGTGACACTTGTATCATCGTACCTGTTTCTGCGTCTGCGAGGTGACTAAGGCTGTACCACCTTCATGTTTGTCCTCACGCATTTGCTTTTCTTGTAACAACTTCGAAGAAATTGTTTTGGTCGTTAATTTGGAGCATGAATTTTCTAACGCCATTAGCGGGTCGTAGTCTTCTGTGTGTCCACTCAACATAATATTACTGCCACAAATTCGTCATCCAATGGCAATTCAATTTTTTTTATTTATTTATTGAGGGACCAATTAACAGCTCATACAGAATATTTCTTATACTAGTTAAACATAGCAAAAATATACTTAGTATAGCCAACAACATTAGTCACTTATTTAAATATACAACTAGCAATAATTCTTTGAGAGTTTTGCGTGTGTGTGTGTGTGTGTGTGTGTGTGTGTGTGTGTGTGTGTGTTGCGGCTTCAGCTGCCACATACTCAACCAATCGAGTTACAGTGGTCATCAAATCTTCTTCTAGCTAATTTATTTTTACAAAGGTCAAGCAGAAGCGTTGCTTGTAGTTGTTGACGTCTTTGTTTTAAACTCAACATTTTGTACATAATATTAAAACATTTTTCATAAGACACAAACTTGATTTTAAATAATTTAAAATCAAGTTTGTGTCTTATGAAAAATGAAAAATTATTTATAATATAATCGCTTAAAATTTTTTATTTGTACTCTCTCAATATGGTTCTTATAGATATTATTTAAACAGGATCCCAGAGTCCAGACTGCAACTGCATACTCTAACTGTGAGCATACTAAAGATTTGTATAAGTAAATAAAGGCGAACGGATCATTAAAATCTTTGGTTGTTTTCATTACAAATCCGAACATTGTAAAAGCTTTATTACAGATGTTATTTATATGGGAATCTAAGGTTAATTTACTGTTGATTTGAATGCCTAGGTCATGAATAGAATTAGTTTTTTCAAGTGTAGAATCACATAGGTTGTAGTTACTTAAAGTTAATTTGTTGTTTAAACAGTAACACGAAAGGCGGTTTAAAACCTCTTGGAGCTTATATTGGTCCTCAACACATTTGATGGTACGATAGATTTTTCGTCCTTTCCCCCGGGCTTCCAGGAATGCGTAATGCATTTCCCACTGTTACAGAAAAAAAGGTCGTCAGCGTATAATAAGAAGCTACTGTGTAGAAAACAATTATCATTTATGAATATAATGAATAAAAGAGGTCCTAGTATAGACCCCTGTGGGACCCCTGAGGTAACAGAAACTGTTTCGGAGTGAAAGCCGTTTATGACCACCTTATTGACCACCATGCCATAGGTTTCCACAAACACCGTTTTTCCAACCAAATTCTATGGTCAACTCTGTCGAACGCTTTACGGAAGTCGGTATATATACAATCCGTTTGAATGTTGGCATCAAAATTTTCAAAAAGGTCTGCAAGATAATTAATCATGTTAGTTTGAGTAGAATGTTTTCGTACAAAACCATGCTGTTGATCTATAATGATTTTATGAATGTATGTATAATGTATATGTTGTTAAAAATAAGTCTCTCAAAAAGTTTCGACAAAGCTGACAATATGGAGATTGGACGCTAGTTCTCAATTTTCAAAGTTCAAAAAAATTAATTAAGTTGGTGAGAAATCTCCTTAATTTTGTGAAGATAGGATATTCCACGCCTTGTGCGTATGGATGTTTCGATACCATCAAAGTATCTAAAAATTTTATTTAAATATTTTATTTCACCCTGAAAATTACCTTAAATATATATTTTTTTTTTATGAAATAAGGGGGCAAACGAGCAAACGGGTCACCTGATGGAAAGCAACTTCCGTCGCCCATGGACACTCGCAGCATCAGAAGAGTTGCAAGTGCGTTGCCGGCCTTTTAAGAGGGAATAGGGTAATAGGGGAGGGTAGGGAAGGGAAGGGAAGGGAATAGTTGAGGGAAGGGAATAGGGTAGGGGTAAGGGGATTGGGCCTCCGGTAAACTCACTCACTCGGCGAAACACAGCGCAAGCGCTGTTTCACGCCGGTTTTCTGTGAGAACGTGGTATTTATCCGGTCGAGCCGGCCCAATCGTGCCGAAGCATGGCTCTCCCACGTATTTCTACCCTAAAAATATCCTAAACTCGTAAAAATGCCCTAAATTTAGATTAAAATACCCTAAGGTGTGGACACTAATGCTGTTGCTACTGTTATCATCGTTGTTATTGTTTTGTGGGACAAATCGCAAGAAAGAGGGAATGAGGATTTAATGCCTTTGACCCCCACTAACATTTTTCTTTTTTCTTCTTGGAGCACTTGCTATGGGAGCACGTTGTTTTAAAGTAAAACCACTTGGGGTAACACAGGTGGCTTCTTGTTTCTCCGCTTAGGTAATTCGGGTGGCGTCTTCTGATGTGTCTCAGTATGGCTCTAATTATTATATTATAATTTGATTTGCAAAAAAGTAAATTTTCGAGCATTTGCGTTAGCATTTATTAACGATAAATTTGTCAATCGACTTTGCGACAATGTTTTTTATTATTTTTAGTTTTATTATTTTTAGTTAGTTAAATGATCTTTCGCTGTGTGCGACTGTGACTGGCAATGTGAGGTAAATCCTAAGTGCTGTGAATAGATTGGGGAACACTGAGATTAACTTATTGGTATACAAATAATTTATAATATCTGAAGGTTTAGTGGAATCATCAATAAACATCGGTAATTCGATTTCTAATTTTAACTTCTTTACAATCGAAGAGCCAGCATGGCATAGTTTGTTCTCTGAGTTAGAATAATTTGCTTTTTTGTATTTAAATCCAAATCCTTCCACTGCTTTAAATTTTGAAGCAGGAAAATACCGCTCGTGGCGCGCCTTGCTTTGCTGTAATTTGAATTTCGACAAATATAAGAAGAGCTTCAGATGCTTCTCAAAATGTATGCAAACTGGAGCTCTTTTCACCTTGGTCATTAAAGCGCGGCGATCCCTGCACATAACGGAAAGACGCCCCTGACCACTTCTGTCAGCCTGTACGGTTCCAAGTTCCAACTGTAGCACAAAGGCGACCACAGTTTGTTGAATTCTAGTCGTTCTGAACCTTAGGCAGTATTTTATGAGATGTTTTGAGCAATGCTGGCTAGCTTCATCACATGGGCAAGAATCGTCTGATGTTGTTTTGAATCTATATAGACATTCTTTATGGAATCCATGTCCTGTGGGTGATCGCAAAATTCGGTATGATCAATGATGTGTGCGAGAAACGTAAATCACTCCAGGCCGCGGCAGAAGGCTCTTTGTGTATCAAAACAAGTTTTGTTGGTATATAAGAACTTGAGTTTTACAATAACGTGAAAAGGTGTTTGCAGCCTTTTACTACTTTTACAACCTACCAACCCCCCAACATTTGTGGGGTTGGTAGGTTGGGGGAAGTATGCTCATCTAGATACAAAAATATTAATTTTTAAATCTTAATTATATATTTTTTCCACTTATTTTCTTTTTTTGGAATACAAGCAACGATATGAATAAAAAAATGTTATTGTTTTGCTACATAACTGAACGAAAAAAAATGCAGGTTTTCTTCAAAATTTGAAAATTTATTAGTGTAACTGAAGTGGAATAGAATAATTTAAAAATCAAAAGCACAACCTTTCAATAGGTATTATATTCTTCATGTTATTTGTTATTCATGTTATCAGCTACACATTCCTTTTTTTTTCTTTTCAATTTTCATCCACTATTAGATACGGAAATCAAAGGTTTGCATGATTTTTATGCTCTAGGGCCTAGGCACTCCACTAGTTCGAATTAAATTGATTTTCCATTGAGCCGACCCCGTTACTTTTCGAATTTAATACTTATGGAGTATTTCCGTCTAATTTATTTTCAGCAAGAGGATACTATAAAATCACCACTCTCGATACGAATTGAAATTAGCTTTAGAATTAAACTGATTTTTGGTTGATCCGTTACTTTTTGAATTTAATACTTATGGGGTATTTTCGTGTAATTTCCAGTGAGAGGCGGCGCGGGCGGGCGCGTGCGGTAAGATGCGCGCGCTGCTAGAGTACTACGCGGAAGCCGTGATGTCGGCGGCAGCGCGCGGCGCCGGCTGCGCGGACTGCAACCACCGCGGAGATTGCATGAACGGCACCTGCCTCTGCGAGATCCGCTTCACCGGCGACAAGTGCGACGGACCCAACATGTCCTACCACGCATGTGAGTAGCTCCCTACTCCCTTGGCCCACTCTTTTAATCCAATGGCACTGGAAAAAGATCAGGCGCACTGTCTACGTGCCCAAAAGGTACCAAAGTTCTAAAAGTAGAGCCTAAAGGGGTAACGTTTAGTAGTAGAATATTTCTTGTTCGAAAACTGTTTTAAAACTTCCAGTAAAATCGATATCAGCCGAAAGCTGCATCAGAACAAACATTAATCGTTCTGCGATTTCTGTCAAATAGGTTACGACTTTCTTCTCGTAGGCGTACTGAGCTATTATACCTCTGGATTTCTATGAAAGTGAATCTTGTGTCGTTGGCATAAAGGTTTTTGAAAACGTAATATAACTGTGAACGGCCTTTGCTCAGCTGCTGGTGCGGTCGCGTCTTGCAGAGTATGATGACATATTGTAAAGCGCAATGTTTACTGCGTTACCTTTTTTCTAAACTTTATTTGAATAATAGGCTACTTTACCTACTTTTTTTTCATGCTAACAGTTTGATAATCATTCCTTTTCATGAAAAAAAACTAATATTTTATTATTCTAAGAGTTATAAACCAATAAAAATGTCGATTGATCATTACGCCATTTAAATACCGCCGAAAACACTATCCGCCATAGTGTGACGTCATAATACTTGTAAATTGTACTCTGGTAAAAGTGCTGTCATGTTGCTGTCAATGTCAACTTGACACTGTCAAGTCTATATTTGTAAACAAAAAGAACTAAACGAGAAGACTTTGCACATTAATAAAAACTGATAAAAATGGCTTTAAAAACACAAAGTTCGCATAAAAGATATAGTTTTTATCATTTTTGTATAGTCGAAGAAAATACATCAATCAAGACACCAAGTAAATTATTATGGATGAGAAAGAAATAGACGGGAAACCTGGCTAAAACTTGCAGGCAGGGATTCTGAATCTTTGTCTCATAAAACTCTTTTCTATTTTTGTGAAGATCACTTCGACGTAAGTATTTATTATTATATGAAATTTTTATGTATTATGTAATTAAGGTTAATTTTTGTATTGTATTTTAGTTAAAAAACTGATTAGATAAAAATCTTTGCTATACGTGATTTCGTCTGCTACGCGCTTATTGCCAGTTTGGGTACAAAGTTTAGAATAGATTTTTAATTATGAGGTCCTTACTCCTTACATATGAAATTGGCGTTTTGTTGTCACTTTGATCTCAAATATCTCCTCATTGGTTAAGAATTCCAAATTCAAATTTATATACATATTCATTATTCATTTATTTGGTACATTTGAGTTTCCAAAACAGTCATTGATTTGTTTTTTTCTTGATTATTTTTTCTTTGGGGTCGTTCATATTGCACAATGGAAAAATTTAAATATCGCTTTATTTACGAATATGAGTTCTACCGTGGCACGAGTGCTGCAGAAACAGCTCGAAGAATTAACAATGGCGCTGGTGTCGCAAAAGAGAACACGGTACGGTTTTGGTTCCACGTTTTCCTTCTGGAAATTTCGACCTTCAGAACAAGCCCCGTGGATGACCCGAGAGCAAAATGAATAATGAAGAATTGAAGGCTATTAAGGAAGTGGATCCATCGCAAACCACTTTAGAGTTAGCAGCAGGCTTCGGTATACCGTGTAAGTGATAAAACTGCTTTAATCCACTTGAAGCAAATTGGTAAGATAAAAAAAACTTGAAAGGTGGGAAAATTTTATAGTCGTATTTTCAAAACGAGTCAAATAAATAAGTATTTAAAGTATGGTAGCACTTTTCCCTTTACTAGAAGTATTGGAAAAATAATAACGGTTGTGACCGTTATTATTTTTCCACATTTTGACAAATACTTTTCAAAAATTCAAATGTAATAGTGGTACAAATCGTTTGGCGAAAAAAAAATGCTACCGCCTACTTCATTTTTTTCGACTATCTGAAAATACAAGCGTTTTTGTGGAACAAATCGTTCGACACTCGTTATTTATCCGATGCGTTCGATTAACGCGTTTGCGCGCTATGCGTTTTGAGCCAGATTCATACGTACATATTAGCAGACAGAGATTTTAAACAATATTTAAAGCAAAGAGGTTTTACTTTATTACGGCCTCCAAGTGTTGCTGTAGGAACCAAATTGACCAAAAGTGAGGCAAAAGAAGCGAAAGAAATTGCTAGTCTTAGAATTCATGTAGAGAGGGTAATAAGAAGAATACGAGAGTTTGCAATGTTAAAGCCTCATTTAGTTGTAAATTTAAATTTATTACATATGTTGGATTGCTGTGTAATTACAGCCAGTGCCCTCATACATTTAAAAAATTCTCTGATAAAATAAAAAACAAATATTTCGCTTTATTTTTACATTACACTTTCCTTTAGCTTAGGAAATACATTTAGCTCCAAAAATTTCACAATTTGTTTTATTAACTCATTCGTATATTTCTTCGCATTTTATATAAAAATTCAAAAGGTTTTTTTTATAAAGCTTATTTACAGTTGACTAAAGTATATAGGAGCCATTTTGTTCGATAACTTTTTGCCATCTTGTTGGTAGGGACATGATCCCATTGCTATAAAAATTTAGGGGTTTCTGATTTTAAAATTTATTTATATTGTTTATATCACTGTTGATTATATAAAGAAATTTGACAGACGTCGTGCATTTTGACAATATCGCTACAGCTTGCTCACCACTGGAAACATCTTTACCATAAGCTACCTGTTTGTCCAGGGTTTGTTTAACTGCACCGCTTATGCCATCTGTCACTGATTTTCTTTGACCACTTTCAGTAAAAGACCATGTTGAGTACTCAAGACCCAATTTAAAGGCAAAAAAATTGTGTAAAAAAAGTTTTTCTTTTGTCGGTACTGCGTGCACGGACCGTCTGAATAATAGTGACTAATTTGAATTAAAGGATTGCACTCCTTGGCTAATTTTATGACTGGGAGAAGGTGAGCCCATATAGCTACAGGATCATGTGCATTATTGTCAGCAATGGTGCAAAACGATTGTGAACCTTTAGCCCAATATATCATCCCTGTATGAAGGGTGAATTGTTGTTTTGCGGCACCTTTATATTCACGAGTACTTTTTTGTATCTTTATATTTATGAATGATGTTTTCCCACTGTTCCCATTCCGTATCTTCCTCTATCTGTCCATCTTTTAACTCGAAATCTAGTTGATGATATCCACACTGCTCACACTCTCCGTACATACAATTCTTTGACTTGATATCACAAGTTGATCCAGTGAGAATATCTTTCAATGTTTTATATTTTGGTATAACTTCATTTCTTCTTAGTGCAAAGTAAAGGTTTTCAAAGTTACTATGCTTAATACACAGGCAAGTCTTTCTATTTTGCAAAGTGGGCGACAGAACATAAAAAGGCTGGTAATTATAAAACGTACTAAATGATTTTGTTCCACCCTCTGCGCGATAAATCTGAAAGATGTTTAATAATGTATCAGTAAGATATCTAATCAAACCGACAATCTCCCAAGACGGCTGGTCACCGCAGGAGAGCTAGACCACAACCCTCGAGAGGCAGAAAACCTAATTATACAAGAAAATCTATATTATGTAGCGACATACAATGTAAGAACTCTATTGACACATGCGAGATTTATAGAATTGTTAGATGCTCTAGAAAACATAAAATACGATATAATTGGTCTTTCAGAAGTAAGACGCCTGGGTAATACAATTCAAGAGACACAAAATAATATATTCTACTTTATAGGAGAAACTCCGGGAAGGTATGGAGTCGGGTTTATAGTAAAGAAATCGCTAAAAAAACTACATAGCAAGTTTCGTCGGTCTCTCAGAAAGGGTGGCACCATTAAAACTAAACTATCTATTTGACCGAGCTTTGCTCGGTATTCGATAAAACACGAATAAAATGACATTTCCTAAAAATGATTCCTAGCTAGATCGATTTATCGCCCTCGAAACCCCCTATATACTAAATTTCATGTCGTTGGAGCCGATTCCGAGATTCCAATTATATATATATATATATATATATATATATATATATATATATATATATATATATATATATATATATATATATATATATATACATATACAAGAATTGCTCGTTTAAAGATATAAGATATAGACAACTTTAAAATAAGCTTTATACAAGTTTATGCGCCAACAGATGCAGCCCCTGACGAAGAAGTAGAGTTCTTCTACAACACCATTGGGAGAGCAATTAAATTAGCAGACGAAAAAATTGTAATTATGGGAGACTTTAATGCCAAAATTGGCCAACCGTCATTTAGCGAAAGACCGACAGTGAACAACTTTGGCTTAGAGGAGAAAGGTTACTACAGTTTGCTCATGAAAATAATCTCTCTATTATGAATACGTTCTTCAAAAAGAAATGTAAACAAATGTGGACGTGGAGATCTCCCGATGGAATTACCAAGAACGAACTCGACTACATCCTAACAAACCTACCAAAGAACGTTCATAACTTTGAAGTACTAAACATACAGTTTCCGTCTGATCACAGGTGCGTCAGAGCTACTTTTCAATTTAAACCTGTCAAGAAAAACAGAAACAGCTACCGAAGTTCTCTGACAAACTCATTACAAAACATCGATGAAGTCTCAAAGTACCTCGAGGCTCTACATAACTGGCAATACCAGCTTGTCAACCAGCATGAAGTCGACTCAGTCCAAACCTACTACAATAAAATAATATCCGCCATTGAAAACAGCCTACAGTGCTCTCTTACTTCTGATAATAATTATGCAATTCTCAATTAAGCAAATGTAGCGCTATTTCAGATCGCACGCGAGCACTAATGGAGCGTACAAGAATCCTACAAAAAACTAAAACAAAAACAAGGTCGATGAAGAACGAGCTAAAGGCCCTCTACAAGCTCATAAGTAAATATATTCAATATGACTATAAAGAACATCGGAAAATAATTATAGAGAGACACCTAAACTCTACGCGCAGCCTAAAACGAGCTTTCAATGAACTTAGAACTCACAGGACTTGGATCGAGGGTCTCAGTAACTCGGATAAAATATCTTATAACAGAAAAGACATATACAAATAGCAACAAACTTTTACAGAGCTTTGTATGATTCCCAAGAACCTTACAACAATCCTCGATGTGAACTTAAAGTTACGGTCAACGACACAGAAATAAATCCGATCGAAGAAAACGAAATTTTAAATCAAATCAAAAAACTTAAACCAGAGAAACGTCCAGGGCCCGACAAAATTTCAAATGCAGCTATAAAATCTGCTAATACTTTGCTGGCCGCTCCCCTAACGATCCTCTTCAATAAGATACTAGAGACCGAAAAAACACCTGAGCAATGGTCTGAATCGCACATAATATTGCTCTATAAAAAAGGCGATCCCAGCGATATAAGTAACTATCGACCCATTAGCCTTTTGCCAACACTATACAAACTGTTCTCATCGATCATAGAAAAAAGGATAACTACATCTCTTGACCCTCACCAGCCTATTGAACAAGCGGGATTTCGACGAGGCTACTCTACAGTGGACCATATTTATTCATTAGAAATCATCTTCGAGAAGTACCAAGAATTTCAAAGACCACTCTATACCGCCTTTATAGACTACCAAAAAGCGTTCGATACTGTACTGCACTAATCAATATGGGAAGCCCTAGAAACACAAAATGTAGAGACTAAATACATCAGGGTGCTAAAATACTTGTATCAAAACAATATTAGTAGAGTCAGACTGGAAACTACAGGACCTCCATATCCTATCAAAAGAGGTGTGAGACAGGGGGACCCGCTCTCCCCAAGAATATTTATAGCTGTACTAGAATGTATAATAAGAAAAGCTAATTGGAGCAAAACCGGACTGAATATCAACTGAAAATATATCAGCCACCTAAGATTTGCATACGATCTAGTCCTACTGTCAGACTGTCCTACTGAAGACAGCAAAGAGCTGGAACATATGATAACTGAACTACTGACACTAAGTAGACAGTCAGGACTAGATATCAACTTTAATAAAACCAAAGTGATGACTAATGCAGCCAAAAATGAAATTAAGATCGATAATAAAATTGTAGAGTATGTCGACTCATATATATATCTCGGGAAACAAATTTCCTTGACACAAAACCACAATGAATTAGAAATAGATAGACGAGTAAAAGGCATTTGGAAGAAGTATTGGGGACTCAAGGAAATTTTTAAAAGCAGTATGCCAGTGAAAGTAAAGAAAAATGTCATGGATAGCTGTATCTTACCATCGCTCACTTACGCCTGTCAAACATGGAAATTTACAAACCGAGTTAAGAACAAAATAACGACTTGCCAGAGGAGCATGGAGCGCAGCATGCTGAACATAAGAAGAGTACAAAGAATACGTCACTCCAAAATACGAGAGATATCACGGGTAACAGATGCACTATCTTATTCAAAGAAATTGAAGTGGCGCTGGGCAGGCCACGTGGCGAGAATGAGCGACGACAGATGGACAATTCGACTAACTTCATGGACAGGACCCAAAGGCATCAGAAAAAGAGGTAGAGCTAGAGCAAGGTGGGCAGATGAGATCATAGAAACCGCTGGTAGTTCATGGATGACAAAAGCTACAGATAGAGATTATTGGACATCTCTCGAGGAGGCCTTCACCCTCAAATAAGAGGGGTTCACGTTGAAAAACTTGTAAAATAATTGACAATCAATATAATAAAAAATATTGTACTTGTAGCAAAATCCTTATGTTAATATATTTTAATTTAATTAATTTTTATACTAACCAATCAATTTTGCATGAATGTCAATTGTAATTATTCTGATAAATATATTATTAATCAATGTATAACAATTTCAATATTATGTATTCTGGAACTTTAAATCATGTAAACTGTAGACAAACGTGAAATAAAAGGCTTTTTTATTTTTATTTTTATTTATTTTATTAAGATATCTAATCTGTTCTTTTTTTTTAAACGTGCGGCACTCCTTTTTCCCCGAGGTACTCTTGCTAATATCATCTCTTAAGTAAAATCTTTGTATTTCTTGGCATGTTTTGTTTTCCTTGACTTTTTTCTCTTTTGTTTTTCTTTGTATTGCTTACATTTTTCATAAGCATTTTTTAAGCTAGCTTCTAGCACTTCGCCTCTAGCGGTCAATTTTGTAATTCTTTTTTCTAAACTTTGAATTTTTTAGTAGTTTCAGTTGCCTGCCGATACAATCTTTTGACGTTTCTAGTGCTCTTCTTAACGTTTCGATTCTTCGCAAAGCTATTATTATGCTTTCGTACCAATCCGTTTCTGTTCGATTTCCGCCTTTTCACTTAAGAACTAGATTTTTTTAATTCCTCACTTTCATTATTTGAAACGTTTTTTGTTTCCGTTTCTGTTCCCTCCATTTTTCCGTCTTTTTTCTTTTTCTTGTAGTTCTGATATTTTCTTACTTTTACTCTTGCATGTTTCTTTTCCACTTCTTCATACTTTTGTGGGTCTTTCTTCAATTTCTCTCTATACTTTTTCTACAACGAGTATTACCACTCGAGACTGACGGCGACCATTGTTTGTGCGACGGGATAGCGATGGACGTTGCATGGTGGCATACTTATTAAGTCACTTCAATAAAATAATATGGGCGAAATACTTTATATGGCAAAACAACGTTTGCCGGGACAACTAGTAGTTTATAAATTTATAATATAATTATGGAGGTCACTGCTCGCCTTCCTTTACCATCCTTATCAGTACAAAGTTATAATTAGTTTCGCAGAACTTTGGATAAGGCCGACTATGATTGTTCCATAATACAACCGACATGGTAACACACTCTGCTTTGGTAACACAACAGACAAGATGTAACACAACCGAATTATAAGGCTTAGGTCACATAGTGAAAGAAAAAAGCACGTGTTTGTGGCCCCATTACTGTCAATTTTGTTTGTACCTATATTACCTATTGATTGTGTAGGTTTATTTTTCATTATATTTCGTAGGCCAACTAAGTGATCGGTCAGCAGCAGGAGCTTTCCTTTTAAATGTTCTCTGAAAGTTATGATTGTTCACACTTAAACATTGGCAGTATCCCTTCGGAGAACCAGACTCGCAAAAGCAACTCAAATCGCGATATGCTATAGAATTTTTCATTGCAGTGTTTCTAATCTGGTGTAAATTTATTGTCCCTGGTATTGGCGTAAGTTCTATAGACTTTTCTATGACATCACTTTCCGGATTAATGGCGGTTTTGGGAATATAAAATATTTTAATTTTAGTATCAGACTGACTGAGCAATGTGAAGGCCATTTCCGCGTCAGGTATGTTTTCACCTTTGGCCACTTTTGTGTCTAAAATTCTTTTTATAGCTCCGCCTATGCCATCGGCAGCCCCTTTACCGTGGGCTGCCTCAAAAAAGTTCCATGTGGAATTAGGGAATCCGAGTTTTTTTGTGATTTGCTAAAAAAGGTAATTTTTTTTGTCTATATTGAGACTGCCCGTCTGAGAAAAAATGAATTTGGAAACATTTGGAAACTCTTGTTTAATAAGTTTGAGGATGGGATCCAAATGAGCCCATATGGCTTCCGGCCCGTGAAAGTTGCATGGTGAAAGCGTACAGAATTAAATCGGTTCCTTTCCTTTAGAATATAATAGCCCAGTATGTAATGTCACTTGCACCTTTGAGGCTCCAAAATGCATTGGATGAACTTCGGTTGAATGCTTACATCCATAATTCTCTGGAAAGTCTATATGAACAATAACAGAGTTATCATCCAATGTCTTCAGGCATTTTCGATACATTAAGTACTGATGCGATATATTGTAACAGTGCTTTTTAAACGTAATTATTTCTTTTTTGCAATTTGTGACTAATTTAGTCAGTGACCCTGTAGTTTCTTTTCTTATCATTCTCTTCGTCCTTATTTTCTTAGACTCTTTATTAGTATATTCTAGAGTTTGTAAAGTCCATTCATCCCAACAAACGTCATCATCCATATTAATATAGCATTTTTTAAATTCAATAGATTTATTTTTACACGTAACATCAGTCGTCATTGTAGGCGCAGTCTTTAGACTTTTCATCACACATTATTTAAACTAACAGATCTTCTGTGTTCTTAATTTCAGTCAATCCCAGAGAATTCAGTTTTGTCATTGTATACAAGCGCAGGTTCGCGATTGCTCAATTTCGGTTTCAAAATATAAAAAGACCTGTACTTTTTAAAAGTTGAAAACGAAAGTCGTCCATTTTCTGATTTATATTTTTTTATATAATTGTCGTAAGGCTGTAATAGATATCTTCTCTGTCGCTTTTCTTTCTTTAGAGTTTTCACTACTTTCTTCCCAGCTGTCGCCTTACTTACGTCGTCTCTCTCGTAGAAATCTTTTAACGACTTTATTATAGCACTTCTTTTTTTTCTTCTCTTTTTAATGTCATGACCCTGAGAAGACCAGTCTCATTCTTATCATTATTTAACAAACTTAGTTTGTGTATGAAACGATTCATAAGTCGTAAGTCATAACTATAATGCAATTTGTTTCAAAATATATAATGCACTGCCACTAGCAGCTTCAAGTCTGAAAAACAATAATGCCATTGTGAGAAGTCCAACTGCATTGAAGAGAGACAATAAGATAATATTATGAAACTAGCGACCCGCCCCGGCTTTGCACGGGTATAAAATGTATTATATCCTATGTCACTCACTGAAGAAATGATTAAATTCAGTAGTTTTTAATTATATTCATACCCGTGGCCTGCATTGGTCGGTACCGCCGCAAAAGCTACGATCCGCAATTTTTAAATCTGTAATGTCTTCGAAAATATTCATTTCAATCATATACTGTAAAGGGTCATATAGGTCTATATTAAAATATCAATAATGTATTTAAAGTATTTAATTGAATAAAGATTATTGCAGTATTGGTAAAAATCGCTTCGAAAATTAGCCACTATTTGAAGTTACTAGAGATCGCCCAATGGTCGAAATTCGACCTTCAACGACATTTTTTTTACAACAACACACAAGATTTCAACGACATTAGGACTACTACCTATATTTTGTAAAAAAATATTGACTCTATCATATTTTTTTCAACTCTCGTCTCTGGGACTCAGCTGATCTTAGACTGACTGTGTAAGCATTGTCTAATAGTATTTAACATAAACCTATAGTATATATTAAGTCTATGGTATTTAAGATTCAATAAAAAAAACTATAATCTATTTTCAATTTGTCACCTTGTTGTCAACAAACTTCAACCATAAATAAAAGAGTATAATTCGTATGCATAGGCTTGTCAATAAAAAATCTGTCATTATTCCTTGTGTGTGTGTAATGTTTTATTTGTTAAAAAAATGAATGATAAAAGCATAATTTCAAAATAATATTAGCTCGATGCACTCCTCACCATATAAACTATAACTGTGCAAAATTTCATTCACCTACGTTTCCCCATTTTTCGTCAAAAGGGATACAAAGTTTTTGGCTCACGTATTAATATATAGGTAAGTAAATGACAAAAAAATGTTATTGTGGGATATCCCTAAGAGATAGACATAATATTATACCATCGCGGAGTTTTCTGTAGACCTTTTCATAGTGTAAAATACTAAGTAAATTATTTTGTTAAATCTCGTAGGGTTCCGACTTCAGTCTGCGTTTGCAATGTAAGCGGAAAAAAAATGAAATTATTTACGACATCACATTAGAAACCCCAAAATTAACAGTATTTCTCCACTATTTATTGGATGTTATTACACTTATAAACCGTGGTCTAGTGGTATAGAGCGCGTCTCTGGACTTGGAGGTCGTGGGTTCGATTCCCGCGTTGGAAAAATATTATTTCCAAGTTTGCTTAGGACAATGCAGGCTGATCGCCTGATTGTCTGACAACTGACAAGTAAATCGGATGGGCATGTAAAAAGTCGGTCCTGCGCCTGATCTCTCGCGAGTCGTGTCGGTCTTCCGCTAAGATAGTAAGTCCCACTGGGTTATGAGAGTAAAAGAATAGAGAGTGCTCTTGCGTACTGTGCACATACTTGGGCTCTATAAAATCAATCTTGCGTAGCTGGCCTGGTTTCAATGAAACCGTCATCTAAACCGGCGTGGGAGCAATTATTATTAGATTTTTAAACATTCCTCTTTAATCACTCTATCTATTAAAGAAAACCGCATCAAAATCCGTTGCGTAGTTTTAAAGATATTAAAGGGACATGAGGGAAAAAAAGCGACTTTGTTTTATAATATGTAGTGATCTTAGAAGAATGATTGGTCTCGCGCGTGCGCTACGACTAGATACCGTCGGAGTACTTGAAAAATGCGGCAACAAATAATACGCCACATCGGGCGTAACCGCGCCAGTCGCGCCGCAAGCTTCGGGTGAGGTAGATGTGTCGATAATTTTAGAAATTTTAAGTTACGTCCGTAGCAAAATGCTAGTTTGCGTAGTAAGACTTAACACTACGAGAAACAATAAAGATACTGGCATCACATACCATCAGTAAATATTATATAAATCGTCATAAGCACAGAAAAATAATATAAACCTGAAAATACGGATCGGAGTACCGCTTGATGTTCAGTGTTGCCAATTACCATAAACTAAAAATTCCCAAATTTTTCTGAGATTGTAATTTTTATTTATTTATTTAGTATATCTTATTTTTTTATATATACTTAGTGGCTGAGTGGATGAGCGCATTAAAATCTCTAGCTAGGGTAGCTGGTTCAAATTCCGCCAACGGAACAAAAAGTTTTCAAGGTTCCTGGATCATGAATGTGTATTAATAATTAATATGAATTATGAGTATCATATTATAATAAAAATCTTAAATACAGTTTATATTTTATGTACACAATACAGTAACAAATGAGAAAACAAATTTAGCATTTGCTTTTTTATGACTCATTCTTAACTTTCGTTAAACTTCCTACCATTGTTTTTGTATTGTTTTCTCATCAATATTGTACCCATTATATTTCGTTGACCTAAACAACGTTGTTATTTTATCGCATTCTTTTCGAATGGACTTTATTCCAATGGTAAAGTTTATCTGGTGATTGAAAAATCAGCACTTACTATACAATAATAATAAATTACAAGACCACAGCAACTAATTTTTCCCCATTGATTGGGCACCAGTCACGTATCTGGCAACCCGATTATCTACGCACACAACAATATTTGTGCATTGTTTTACACACACTACAATATTGAGGCACCGGCACTTGCCGCATTCAGAAATCTGTTTTTTCTATATAGCGCGGTATCTAGTCGAGTGCGCGCGCGAGACCAATCATTTATCTAAGGTAGTGATAAATAAACAATTATTATTTTGAATGAATTATTATTATTAATAGCCGATGGTGTCCCACTGCTGGGCAAAGGCCTCCCCTCTTTCCTTCCTCATGTCTTTATCCTTTGCTGTATTTTGCCACTCTTTATCAGCAGCGTCTAGTTCATCGCGCCACCTTTTTAGGGTTCCGTAGCCAAATGGCAAAAAACGGAACCCTTATAGATTCGTCATGTCTGTCTGTCTGTCTGTCTGTCTGTCTGTCCGTCCGTCCGTCCGTCCGTCCGTATGTCGCAGCCACTTTTCTCCGAAACTATAAGAGCTATACTATTGAAACTTGGTAAGTGAATGTAGTCTGTGAACCGCATTAAGATTTTGATACAAAAATGGAAAAATTATTAAAAATTTTAGGGGTCCCCATAGGTACAACTGAAACAAAGAAAAAAATTTTTCATCTAAGCTATTTTGTGTGGAATATCTATGTATAGGTCTTAAAAAATCATATTCAGGTTTCTAATATCATTTTTTTCTAACCTGAATAGTTTGCGAGAGAGATTCTTCCAAAGTGGTAAAATGTGTGTGTGTCCCCCCTCTAATTTCTAAAGTAGGGACATGATAAGTCTAAAAGAAAAATATGATGTACATTACTTTAAAAACTATCAACGAAAATTGGTTTTAACGAAATCTAGCAAGTAGTTTTTTTTATACGTCATAAATGGTAAACCTTAAAGCAAAAAAATTTTTTTTTTCATCTAACCTATGCGTGTGGGGTATCTATGGATAGGTCTTCAAAAATCATATTGAAGTTTCTAAAATATTTTTTTTCTAACCTGAATAGTTTGCGAGAGAGACTCTTCCAAAGTGGTAAAATGTGTGTCCCCCCCCTCTAACTTCTAAAGTGATAAGTTTAAAAAAAAAATGATATACATTACTATAAAAACTAACAATGAAAATTGGTTTCAACGAGATCTAGCTCATAGTTTTTTTTATACGTCATAAATGGTAAACCTTTAATTAACTTTCACTAAATCAACTGAAACATAAAAATAAATCAAAAACCTTTTAATTTCATAAAAAATAAACCTTATTGTTGCTGCGGAACCCTTCATGGGCGAGTCCAACTCGCACTTGGCCGGTTTTTTTAGGTCTGCCCCTGTTTCGCCGACCGTTGGGTAGCCACTTCGTAACTAGACGTGCCCATCTGTCCGGGTGCATGCGAGCGACGTGCCCTGCCCAGCTCCACTTGAATGAATGAATGAATAAAAAACTTTGTGGCACCAAAACAAACATGAGATACATTTTGGAGCTCTAGATAGATCTAAAGAGAAGGTAGGAGACACACTAAGGGGGACAATTCATTAGCGTAAGACAGAAATCATTTTAGAGCGAGATAAAGCTATATGCATTTTCCAGGTATCGGTGGCGTGTTCCTGGCGGTGGCATTCGTGTGCGCGATGCAGCTGACGGTGTGCATCGTGACGGAGTACCGGCGGCTGAAGGCGCCCACGTTCCTGCGCGCCTGCAAGCTCACCACGCAGAAGATGCTCTACTTCGTCGCCTTCCTCGCCTCGCTCATACGCGGAGCGTACTTTGTCTCGCCGGTAAGTGATAAGCAGTCTGACAGTAAACGATTGTAATTCGTAACTGATGATGGTAAACGGAGGAAATCAAGATGTCTCAGACTTCTCAGAGGAGCTGTGTTTGGTCTCCTTTTCTTCTGAGATTTAATCCTAATTTAAGAGTAAACCCATTATGCTCCGGTGTAAGTGTCTAAGCACACTAGGCCGAAGTTACGAGGGCGTAGATTCCGTCGCAAATGTCAAACGCATACAAAATACGGACGGAACGCGACGGAATAGTATAGTCATCCCTCGCGTTCCGTCGGTTTGTACGAGTATGCGTTTGAAACGCGGCGGAATTTACGCCGGCGTAACTTCGGCCTAGTGTGTTTAGACACTTACGGCGGTTCCCAATATTTGATCTATCTCTGGTTTGGCCCTACTAGAGATAGGAATAGCTCACATTAGACATAAATTTATGTCAATTGTGAGCTATTCCTATCTCTAGTAGGGCAAAACCAGAGATAGATCAAATATTGGGAACGGCCGTAAGAGAGTTGCGTTACGTTGTGTCGTTGTAGTGAAATGCAAATCACAATACGCTGTACAATAAATATTATCAATCATCGCTCCTGCTTTTGAGCAGACGGCTGCGCGGTCACACCAGTTTTGGCAGTCCCAGAGTTTCCCCTTCATTCCTTCTCCTTCAATCAAAAAATAATATGGAATAACATAAAATAGTTGTAAATACAGCTACGCAACGGAGTTATGTGGCTTCGCTTTTACCCGGGTATTTCTCTTAAGTGTCTAAACACACTATGCCGAAGTTCCGCTGCGGAATTTCCGCATGATTCCGCCTGCAATGTATTTTAAATTACCGATAACACACTATTCCGAAATTCCGTCGTCATATTGTATGTGTTTGACATTGCTGACGTAATCATGTGGAATTTCCGCCGCGGAACTTCGGCATGGTGTGTTTAGACACTAAAAGCAGGTTTTACTTTTCCAAAAATTTTGATTGATAAGCAGATGGCGGACCTACGTTATTTGCTCGAGTTATGTCAAGCCCAGCCGACGGATCACGATTGACATTGATTTCACAGAACCCGACCAAATGTAGGTCCACCTATGGTTATGAAATTTCTTCAATGGTACCATCGAACAAATTGATTCCTAGGCAGTTGACGGACGGACGTCATATTTTGTTCGGCTTATGTCAATTCAATGTTAGCTGTGTTTGGTCAGATGGGTTTGACCCATGAAGCCAATACAAAGTTAGCTTCGTGGTTTGACCTAACGCGACCAAATTACTTAGGGACCTATCAGACAGAGAGCGGTCACGTTGACCGCGTGACCGTGCCGACGCGTGCGTGCAAGCAATCAGTTTTGCGTTCTTTGTGTTGTATTACGTTACATAGAGATACTCACACTGGGGGCGTTCTGACCGCGTCAAAACTCCTCCTGTGTGACTGACTGCTGGAACGCAAAATGCGAACGCAGAACGCTTGAACACGTGGCCGCTCTCTGTCTGATAGGTCCCTTTGGTCCTCCATTTGCCTATGAATCGATTTCTTCGATGGCACATTTTTAACTACTCTCGTATTAAACCTCATCATCTCTTTGCTCGACAGTCGGCCTTCGACGAGGGCTGGACGCGGAGCCTGCACGCGGCGTACTACCCGCTAGTCATGACCGGCTCTTCGCTCATCGTCTGCTTCCTGGCTGAGGTCAGTACCTTTATCTGATTATTATGAAGCTATCCTTGTCGGACAAGTAACTCGTCCAATGCATTCGGTAAAGACAGCCACAATTATTATCTTATCCGTTTTGTGAATTTTTCCATTAGATTATATCTAGGGAATTAATAATAAGCCAAAGAGCGTTCGTAAATTGCAAAGAAGCGCTGTCTAATGTCTCATGCAAGCGCCATCTACCGTGTGCTGTTGGCATCGTTTAGACGTTTACCTTCGTATGTATTGAGTGTATTGGTCGATGAATCATTGTGCGTTTTCAAACTTAATTTGAAAAATATTTACTAGATGTCGCCGTGTTGTCTGCAAATTAATAATTTCTTTTTGAACGATTTCAAAAAGGATTGTATTAGTCTATCCTATCATAGGATAAATAAAAATAATATTTGATATTTTTATGTATTATTTATTTATACCTTCAAGGAGGTGTGACCGAGCTGTTGTTACGATTGTATTTAAACAAAGATTATGTTATGAATGCAGCGTTTATTGCAAAATTGGAATATTCTACATTTTTATTCAGAAAGTACAATAATAATTATTAAAAATGCAAATTACCACTTATCCCTCATAAAAAAAAACTTTACTAAATAATAAAAATAAAATATTATAATGATGAATCGTATTGCGTTAACCGTACGAGTAACATTATTAACAATTTTTTTATGTGAAGGGCCTGTTACGAATAGGTGACGAGTAACTCTTGCGGTGTCGTTACTTACTTTATGCAGAACGACAGAAACAAAACTTCTAGACAAGCCATAGTGAAATAGGATTGAAAGCGGAAGCGATTGTGAAATAGGTCCTAAGTCTAACCATATTGTAATTTAAATTTTACAGATCAAAATAATACAACGAGGATAAATTGTGTGACTTTTTCTTATTCCTTAAATAAATCATATTTGGTTAAAAGAGTCCTGAGTATATTTGAATGCTTTTAATAAAACAAACATGATGCGTTCCGACTTATGTTACCTCGAAGATTCTATGAGAATAACCCTTGTATGGTTGGCATAAAGGTGAAGTGATGTGATCTGTCGGGTGTTCCGCAAGTTCCTCGAACCGCCCGGGATTATACTCTTTGACTTTTTGCATATTCGTCTGTCAGATATTAATGCACCATGCCAACTTTTGGAGGCTTTGGCCTGAAGTACATATATTTGTTTTAGTTTGTCCGTCATTCCCATTGACTATAAATTCATTTTCTGTAATATGAATATGTATATTATGCAATCAGCATCCGCTTTCAATCTACTTGGGAACTTTTTGATATTTTTAATTTTGATTATTATTAACATCATATTATTCAATTCAAGTTTATTGTGTCAATGATTGTAGGCAAGTAATTGCAAGTCAGTGTTGTCCAAACCTCGAGATAAGTCACACACAAGAAGTTTGAATCGTAAAAGCACTTAGCACCTAAAATAATGATTAATGACTAACCGTCAAGCTGCTGCAAACCTTCTAGTACTATACCGGCGTAGTAAGACGCACATGTGCGCTGGCCTATAGCGATTATTTAATCAAACATTAATTGTATTCGCGGTTTATAAGAGTGTAGACTGTAGTGTGCGCCCGCGCACCAGTAGTAGCTATCATCGTCCCAACGCGCACGCGTGCTATACCGAATTTATTACGATTACGATTATTGTTTTTTTTTAGTTGTTTTTTTTTATTATGGATTACACGGAGTGGCTATAATGAATGTATTTATTTGTATGTATGTATTTTTTATAAATGTATTATGACTGTATTTTTAATGTTTCTAAAGGTTTAAAAACATTTAGGTAAGTAATTTTTAAATTTAGCTCTGTATTTTAGCACTTTGCTAAAACATTTAGGTAAGTAATTTTTAAATTTAGCTCTGTATTTTAGCACTTTGCTAAAATATTTTAATTATTGATAGATTTATTAGATATTTTTCAACTTTAACCTCAACTTCTAAAGAAATAACCCTCAGTAGTTTTTAGACATGAAATATGGAAACATCGAATCTTTTTACCGAAGTTCGTAAAATTAAAACGGAGCTTTGTCAAACAAAATTAACACTAAGGCCAGTAATTCTTATGTGGTGTGAGTCTTTATGTGAGTGAGGTGTAGTTTTGTTTCGTATTTGTGCGTGACATTACACGGTGAGGCGTAGCTTGAACTGTTTTAGCTTAGTGTGTGGTTCGCAAATCTCCATTTTTTTTTGTATTTGGTCTGTCATTGTAGTACTTTCTTCTGTCCCGTTTATTACAGTGCAACGTTCGGCTTTGAGTTCATCGTAGAGTCAACTCTGAACTCGACCTGAGTTATCAATTCAAGGCTCCTATCCTTCATAAAATTCTTCGCATGTTTTTATCTAAATTCTGCGAATGCACGTCTTAAAACTGTAGTCAGAATTCGTTGTGGAAATACATCAAAAATTAAATATTTGTTTTGAATCGTTTAAGTCAGCTCCATAAAGTGCGTTTTTATTCCTTATTTTTTTACATTTAATAAATAGTATTTAAAAAAGATAAAACTGACCTCAAATTGTTCGTAATTAAGAATTATAATTCCCTATCTCAAAAACTACTGAACCGATTTTGATGAAACTTGCAGTATTCCCTAAGTTGAACAATACCTGGTACAATAAAAAAAGAGTCACTTAAATCGGACTTGTAGTTTCGGAGATATGCGTGCACAAACACAATAACATACATACATACACTTTTGAAATTTGGCACATTTGTTCAGAAGCTGTTATAGATTAACATATTTACAAAAACTGGGCAGTTCTGGAAATATTACATACATACGCGTCGAATTGATAACCTCCTTTTTTGAAGTCGGTTAAAAATATATGAATGGGTAATGTTAGTGATTTGTTCTACTATTATCACCAATTATCATACTCCTTCATTCAATAATATCTTTAAAATGTATGCTAACTATAAAATTCTATAAAAATTATCAAGTTTGTGATAAAACGGAAAATATGCTCTAATCGTACTTCTGTGTAAAACATGTACATTGTATTGTGTATACAATGACGTGGGTGACCGTTTTAGGAGCCACTCTTAAAGCTATTTCTTCTTAGTTTATATACTTAATAGAGGTCCATACTTTACTAATATTATAAATGTGAAAGTGTGTCTGTCTGTCTGTTACCTCTTCACGCCCAAACTGCTGAACCGATTTTGTTGAAATTTGGTATGGATATACTTAAGAGTCCTGGGAAAGGACATAATACATATAATACTTTTTACCCCTACGGTTACGGTTCCCGCGCGATAAACGAATTTTGGCGCAACGGAGTAAAGTAATTATACCATAAGGAAAATAATGTGCTTAACGGACTCAAACTATCAGAAAAGAGAGGAGTCACAACTCAGAGTCCACACACACAAATTGATTACAATCGTTATATGCTTTAAAACCGCAAGGTAATCCATTATCAAAGTCCGTGTTTATTGATTGAAAAATTAAACTTTGTTAAGTTGAAGGTCTTCAGGGTTGATTGAAATTATTCAAAGTATACAAAAGCGCTGATGCGCTAAGCACTTTTGTAAAATATGAAACAGCTATTTTGCTGAGTAAGTTGCTTTGCTGCCATGGTAAAAGTATATTCCGCAAAGTTTTGAAACGGAACTGAAAAGGTTTTCAGTAGGGACTAATATTATAACTGCGACAGTATGTCTGTCTGTCTGTTACCTCTTCACGCCCAAACCACTGGACCCTTTGTCGACATTTGTATGGAGATACTTTAAAACCTGGGAAAGGACATACTTTTAACTCCGGAAAAAAGGATAATAATATTGTAAACAATTGGGTTGGTCGTGATGTTGTTATTATTCAACAAAACGTGCACATCTCAATCTGTTGTTAGCTGACACTAATTCAAGCGCTAATAACCCACTTCCAGTAATCCCATTGTCAACACATCTTACGCCATTGCAGCAATTTTCATGAGATACGTGAGGCGTTTGATACACGTCATGTGCAATTTAGCAATAATTTAGGTTTTTTTTAATATTTGTAATAACTGCATAATTAAGTTTATCAACTGTCTTCAGTCTACGTGTGCTTGCCTACCGCAATGTGTATGGTGATGCCGCGTTAAAGTAAAAAACCGTGTTGGATATGTTTTAGATTGCTTCATAGAAATGACAAGCAATGGAACAGCAAAAAAAATGGTTTTTGTCGCTTAATTTAAAAACCATAAATACATTTCATATAAGCTATGGGCAAATTAAAGTGTATGCTTGAACCAATCTACAAATTTTGGAAGCTTAAATCACTCTCCTCTGTTGGCAAAATAGGAATCCCTTTTTTACAGAGATTTTTTGATTGATTATTCTGTGTTATAAAAGTTGACCGATCGTGTTATGCTATGGGTAATTCTAAGACAAAGACATGATGAATACTGACAGTGAACTTTAATTTCTTAGCTTTAGTCATTGCTGAGAAAAATCGATATCGCTACAGCCAAATTATGAAGGCGTCGCCTTAATAACACCATATTGTTATTGAACATTGCGGTAGACGAGGATTTAGGAGGCGTGGAAGCTTTTATGCCATTTATCTTTTGTGTTACTATAATTACTTACAGATCTAGATTTCCTTTATGTAAATATAGAGTTTTAAAGACATAGTCATTGTAATTTTTGCATCGGGGGTTAAAGACTTTCCATAGACAAGTAGGTACGTGAAATAATTTGGTATTTAAATGATATAAATAATTTTATGGACTCAGAGTGACCCTTACTTAGTTACGAAAATTGTTGCAAAAACTCTTTTTATTGTAATATTTTTATCCTTTACATCGTAAACTTTGAAATTGATATGAGGGTTTGTATCATAACTGTTTCGTAAACCAGTGAAAGAGATTACTGACATGTAGTGATGACTGATGGGTCAGTAGGTAAATGAATTTTCGTATGCTCCGCAAACGTATTTTACAATTTATATTCTTTTATCAGGGCAAATAATGATCATATTGTGTCCCTTACCGGATTTAAATAAACAATAAAAATCTGTGATAAAGAATCGATGCTAGGTGGAGTTGAGTATGCAAAATATGAGGACCGCACTCTGTGAATGGGGTTGAACTCAGAACTTGCAAATTATGATTCGCAAATCGCAATGTTGGCAGGAAGCGAATTGGTTGATTTTAATATAAATGAACAAACACGACTTCTGCCAACATTCATAATCATAATCAACATGCTTTTCGGAGTTCAACCCCATTCACACAATGCGGACCTCATATTTTGCATACTCAACTCCACCCAGCGCCTGCTGATGATAAAATCCACGTGCCGATTATGTTGGTGGAAGTGCAATGTATAGCCTTATCGCTCTTTATGACCGCATGGTCTGCTGGATACCCAAATAACGAATCACACTAACCTTCAAAAAAGTACTATTCAGATTTTGATTTTTGATATTATGGCTCTGGATCAGCTATCCCCAACCTGCGGCCCGCCGGGACTTTATCAGTAGCCCGCGTGATGTTTTAAACCATTTTGAAATTCACGCCCACCGGCAAAATATTATAAAGTCGTCGTTAAAGTCGTGAAATTTTTTCACTTTTAAATTGTTATTTTTAAAGAAAGTTATTTTTTAACCCTAAAAAATTAGACACCATGACCAAAACATGTTTGTGGCCCATATGAAAAAAAGATTGAGGACCACTGTGTTTTTTTTTTTTACTTTTGTGAACATCAATGTCTAAAAATGTTTGGAACTTTTCAAACAAGTGCTGTCGTTTTGCGCTGTTTTTAAATTCCCCAAAGACATTCCGAGCCAGAGCTTTACAACTTCTTGGATTTTTTTTTACATGCATTGCTGGCACAAAGATGCAATGAGTGGCATCAGGCATATATACACTTAAAATGTAAATGCCAGGACATTTTTCGAGAAATCTTGATGATACAGAGTTACTTTTCCCATTGTACTGGCTCTATCCGACGCGAATCCAATGATGTTCTCTAATGGAATCTCGTAATCTTCAAAGGACTTCATTACTAGTCCTAACAATTAATATTCTGCCGTAGCACTCCCCTTTTCCGAATTTTGCTCAAAAATTTGACAGAGATTCAGAAACTTGCTGACCACTCGACCCTCTTCAGCATAAAAAAACCTGTTTTACAAAATTTGAAATATAGAAAACACATGATAGTATTGAATGATGATAGATCATTATTATTCGTAAAAGCAGTGAAACGTGATTATTATTTTTTACCTCACAATTATGCACATCGTTTGTTTGCCCCCAATTTCGGTCGATTCGTCAATTAAAACACTGAACCGACTGATCTGCAGTAAATTTTCGATGTCATATGATTTTTTATCACAGTCATCTCTGCATTCACGGAACTTCATTCGGAACAAAAAGTTTTCAATGTTCCCGGGTTGGGATGTGTATTAAATATGTGTATGATATAATAAAAATCTTAAATATATGTATAATATAAAAGTATTAAATATATTTCCGTTGTCTGGTACCTGTAACACAAGTCCTTTAGGTACTTAGCACGGGACGTGTGAAGCGTCCATAGATATTATTATATTATTCATTATTACAGATCGACAAGGCTTTTTATGAACGTGAGCGGGGGCGCTGCACGTAAGAGAGAACTGTCATAAAATGACGTTTTTGTATGATGGCAGCGTTAGTTCCTTTTTTCGCCACGTTCATATAAAGCCTTGTCTTGATCTGTACATTGCATGTACGGCATTTGGCTTTGTACTGGTCTTCAGGCACTTTGCTAAGCCATTGCTTGTAATCTTCATTTTTAAGCCAGGCGTCTCTGAATTTTTGTTGGCGATCCTTGTTGATCATGTCGATTTTTCTGGGAGGTGTGATATCCAAGTCTGGTTCAGTCAATTGACTGCTCGTACTATGTACTTTGCATGTAGGACTCATTCTTTATTGCACAGATAAAAAATAATTAATTGGTCAGTAAGTTATATTAAATATACAGCCACTGAAACAATGTAGTATGATAGATAGGGCAGATGACCCGGTTTTGGCCATTTTAAGAGATTCGTCGACTTTGATCCCTTCATAATCTATAGTTTTAGTTGTAAAGAGCATGATTGTTTAAAAAAAGTATTTAAAAATATGTTGTTCTTGCTTTGCAAAACATGTTTTTTAAGAAATTCAAATACGTAAAGAAAAATTTGAAAAAGAAAAAAAATGTCACTTTGTGCCACTTGTGGCCAGATTTACTCCATTTATGGCCACATTCCGTGCCAGTTTTGGCCACCAAAAAATAAAACACAAATATATGCATATTAATCTAGATTTATTTATTATTCATCTTAAAAATTAAAGAGATCAACATTGACGTAAGTGCGTATCAATCTTTGATATTGGTTTTATATAATTGCAAACTTATTATATATTTCAGTTGGTATATATTTTTAATTAAGAGGAACTTTGGTTGTAGTTATTATAGTACCTACTCAGTCTTGATTAAAATTCTAAATAAAAAGATTTTAAGTGTAAATGTTTGGCAAAAACTTTTCCATTTCAATAACTTTGAAGAAACCTCTGTTATTATGCTTGATAGGTGGATTTATAGTTTCAACAATATCGTTAATTGTATACCAAATTTTATCTGGTTTCTCGGGCCAACGGAATGTATTATTTGTAGATAAAACCATTGTGCTAATTTCATAAAAACCTCCATCTTTGTTTTCAATTCTGCCAGGAAAGTATTCACCTTCATATTTAATGATAACAAAGGATCCTGTTTTCATGTTCTGTTTACACTCTTTATTGGACGAGTTTGTCAATTGATTTAAAGGTAATTCTGACTCAGAACTTGAGTCATCAATCTGAGATCTTTTTCTTTTATTGTGCATTTTATTTTCTTTTTCTTTCATGTTTTCATCATTTGAATCACTAAACTCATTCCATTCGCTTTCACCGCTTTCAATATAATTGACCTCACCATCTTCTTCAGAAGACGAAATTACTCTAGCTCTAGATACTTTTTTATTTTGTTGTTTGAGTTGTTTACCTTTCTTCTTCTTGTCAGTTTCTTTCTCTTTCTTCTTTTTGACAGTTTTTTTCTCTAACTTTTCTTTTTCAGCTGCCTTCATGATATCTCGCCATTGATTGGATGTAATGACGGACGGGACATATGTTGCCTTTCTTGTATTTTTAGGAACTACTTTCCCTGGATATAGTAAACAATCTTTTACTAAATCTCTCACTGTTCGCGTGACAACAGGCAAATTTGAACATTTGTTCTCGTCGGTGTGAACGTCTTCATTACTGATGTTTGAAGAGCTATTTTCATGCAGTATATCCTTTTGATGATCATGTGGAGTAACTTCAGCACTGGTACGATAGGTGGACGGTACACTTTCTTGTTCTTCTTCGTGTAATGTACTACTTTCAAAAAAAGTGGCTTTGCGGGAGTCGTTTTCAATTTGAGCGTTAGATACACTATCGATAGCAGATTGGTCAAGAAGCGATGGTGAATGAGTTTCTCTGACAGCGTTGTTAGTATCACGAGATGTAATGTGAGCCCGCGATATGGTAGCAGTATTATCATTTTTAAAAGCAAGCCAAGTGTCATATAACATTGACGCCTCCTTATTGCCGTCCCAGTCTTTGCCTGATTCAAACGTAGTGTAAAAGTCTTTGAGTAAGTGTGGATCTATTTTACTCTCCAAATATGAAATGTAGCTGGATTCAGAAATAGTTAGTCTTGAGTAGTTATCGTTGCTTGCTTTTATGTTGGTATTTTTCACTATTCTTTTAAAATTAACAAAATCAGCTCCAAATGGATATAAACCACATGTCTGAAACCCTGCCCTCACATTTCTTTCAAAACTCTCTTTATTGCCAAGCAGTAAACTTTCCAAAGCTGATGGTAAATTAAACTTTGTAATTTCTTGGCCGTCGTTTTCAATACGCCACTTTTTAACGAGCTGACGCCAGTTCTGTTTTAAGGGATAAAATACAGCAACGTCCAAAGGTTGTAACATATGAGTTGTGTTTGGGAGAAGAGCGACTACGATAATACCGTTTTCCCGACACAATTCGCTGAGCTGCATAGTCAAATGCGACTTGTGGCCATCAAGGAATAATATGATTGGTAATTGAATTCCTTTTTCTTTTAGGTATGGAATGAATACATTTGCTATATACTCATAAAATGATTCCCCAGTCATCCAACCTTTGTCGGTTTTTCCGACTCCCCATCCATCTGGTGCATTATCAATAACATCAGAACTCATTCTCTTGTATTTGTACACAGTTAACGGAGGGGCATATTGACCAGCAGCATTAACTGTGAAAAGGGTCGTTATATTATCTTTGTCGCTATTTTTTGACGTGTCATAAACATGTTGTCCTTTTTCAGCTAAGACAAGACTTCCTTTTGGTGCCAGAAAGAAAGCAGTTTCGTCACAGTTCCATACTCGCAAAGGATCTTCTAGAATTTTGAGGTTTTCTTCACCCAATAACGATGAAACTTCTTTAAACCAGTTCCGAATTTTTTCCTCAGTTATCAAGGCACGAGCTTTATTGATATATTCAGCATGTTTTTGGCTAAGGTCAGGATGCCTTGTCATAAACCCGTCGAACCAAGACCTGGAAGGTCTATTATTAATAAAAGGTGTCTTAAGTTGTCCTTTTATGACTACTTTTTTGACCGAATCTAATAGACCTTCCTTATTGATTGGAAATCCAGCACGAGCACAATCTTTAATCCATAAGACAATTTCTCTTTCTATGTCACTTCCAAGAACGGCCTGGGGTCCCACATGTCCAGATGTTTCTGGGGCTTTTCCAGAAAGTTTATGCCGCAAAGTAGTTCGAGGTACATTAAAGTCTCTACTAGCAGTGGCAACCGGCATCCCCTTTCTGATTGCGTTCAATGCTTGTGTCACTTTGTGCGGAGAATATTGAAATAATTTTCTTTTCACATCATCTACTTTATTTTTCTTCGGAAGCCTCGACATTTTGTTTTTCTGAAAATAGCGAAAACTATCAGAACACATATTAAAAAGTCAATAACAAAAACATGTGGCCAGAATTGGGGTTCCTATGGGCACCATCTTTGGCCAGCTGTGTGGCCAAAGATGGTGAATCTTATAATTTAGGTACCATTAGTGGCCACCTACGACATACCATTAGTGGACACCACTACTTTATTTCTACTGAGACAGTATGTTTCTTATGTAATATTAACATATACGTCCAAAAAATAAACAAAGATTCCGAAAATTACAACTGATTACTCACCCGCTCGCCTTATTGTTTTTGCTAAGAATAACCACATTTCACGACCGTCTACAAAAAATGGTGTATTACGTCAAAGTGAAATTTGACATATCACCACTGTCATCGGTAAAAGTGTTGCCATATTTCAATATTTTAAAAACCGTACATCATAAAGTAACGTTATTGTCTATGCCTTAATAACACCGCTCGGAAGTCCAAAATGGCCAAAAAGGGGTCAGTGGCCAAAACCGGAGCATCTGCCCTATACCTACTTGCCACTCGCTATACTAATTGATAATAATCACTCCGAGTGGTAGTCAAATTTTTGCTGTTCTAGAAAATTATTTCTTTCTTCACTTAATTTGAATAATTCCCTTTTTCAGAGCGAATATAACATAATAATATAACGAAATGACTTTTCTACACAATATAATATACAATACGTATTAAAGCTATTGAAGGAAATTTCTGCAAGCCAACCCTACCATCCCTACACGTAGGAAATGGATCGTTGGCCCAGGACGCAAAAGACAAAGCCGATCTTCTGGGCAAGCTCTTTGCGTCAAACTCGACCCTGGATGACGGGGGGCAGAAACCGCCGACCATACCGCGATGCACGAGCATCATGTCGGATATTCGGTTTCATCAGCGCTCAGTGCGAAAAGCCCTCCGTTCCCTTGATATCCAAAAGTCGAGTGGGCCTGACGGAATCCCGCCTATTGTGTTGAAAAAATGTGCTCCAGAGTTGGCTCCGGTCTTGACGCGTCTTTTTCGGCTCTCATATTCAACTGGCATCCCCAAAAAAGGTGATCGCTCAAATACTTTCAACTACAGACCAATCGCTATAACCTCTCTCTTCTCGAAGATAGTGGAATCCATTATCAATAGCCAGCTTCTTCGATACTTGGACGGCCAGGGATTACTAAGCGACAAACAATACGGGTTCCATAAGGGCCGCTCGGCTGGTGATCTCTTGGCATACCTGACTCATCGTTGGGCTCAGGCAATTGAGTCGAAGGGAGAGGCATTGGCTGTTAGTTTGGACATTGCGAAGGCCTTTGATCGGGTTTGGCATAAAGCGCTGCTAGCAAAGCTTCCATCATACGAGCTGCCCGAGAAATTATGAAAGTGGGTCACTAGTTTCTTAGCAGACAGAAGCATAAAGGTCGTAGTTGACGGCGAATGCTCGGAAACTCAGTCTCCTGATGCTGGTGTCCCTCAGGGCTGTGTGCTATCGCCTACTCTATTCATAATGCATATCAATGACATGTTACAAACCAACGGCATTCATTGCTATGCGAATGATAGTACAGGTGATGCTGTATATACCGGCTCCCCTAATATTTCTCGGCAAAATGTCACTGAGAGTCAACTTTTCGTTATCGTATCACGCGAAAAACATACCATCCTCATCACCTTGATGAGTGGCAGTCTTCCACAGTGCGTTTTTCGCGTAACTTTCTGCCGCGCACTGTAAAACTCTGGAACGAACTGTCACCAGCAGTATTTCCGGACCTATACGACCTGCAAACCTTCAAGAAAAGAGCGTATTCCCTCTTAAAAGGCTGGCAACGCACCTGCAGCTCTTCTGATGTTGCGGGTGTCCATGGGCGACGGTAGTTGCTTACCATCAGGTGATCCGTTTGCTCGTTTGCCCCCTTATTTAATAAAAAAAAAACTTATTAAGTGTGAACATAATCGAAATATCGAACTTATATTATCTTGTTCGCATTGGTAGATATACTAACCAATAAGAAAGCGTGTACAGCAGGCGCTGGATACTTTTACAGTCTCGGCAGTGATGAAAGATGGAAACAAAAATATTTTAAATAAAATTATATTGAGGAAGCCGGAAATGCATATGAAATTCAAGGTATTTGTGTCAATAAATATGATATATTGCATGCAAATATATTATTTAAATATTTGATAACGACATAATTAGTATGTTAGATTAGTCGCATGTGTATGTGAATTTGATGCAGAGGGGTCAAATGAAGACCTTGAGATGTAATACCTAATTTTGTCGGTCACACTGAGTGCATAGTGCCTAGCGTCGACCAATGACAGTCTGAATTTCCGAAATAGGATAGCGACGATAGTCTATCGTGGACCTAAGAAGAATATTAGAGAGATGAAGGAATATTATTATACCCTGATGAGAACAGTCCCATGGATAGGAGTTGTCCTAGATGTGAAGAAAAAAGACCTTACTAAGAGTTTGCACTGTCCTGTTAGATCACACGGAGGGTCTATGGGAAAGCCCAGATCTCTACTAAGTTCTAACGAGAACTTAGTAAAGACAAGTTTCAAGTTAAAAAAACCGGCCAAGTGCGAGTTAGACTTGCCCATGCAGCAGTATGGTTTATTTCTATGAAATTTATATTCCAGTTGATTTAATAAAAGTTAAATTAAGGTTTACTATTTATGACCTATAAAAAAACTACTTGCTAGATCTCGTTCAAACCAATTTTCGTTGGTAGTTTTTATAGTGATGTACATCTATATTTTTTTTAGAATTATCATGCTTATAACTTTAGAAGTTAGAGGGGGGGGGGGGGGGGACACACATTGTACCACTTTGGATAATTGACTTTCCATTTTTGTATCAAAATCTTAATGCAGTTCACAGACTACATTTACTTTACCAAGTTTCAATAGTATAGCTCTTATAGTTTCGGAGAAAAGTGGCTGTGACATACTGACGGACAGACAGACAGACATACAGAGAGACATGACGAATCTATAAAGGTTCCGTTTTTTTGCCATTTGGCTACAGAACTCTAAAAATAGTGGCTTTGTAACGTTGCTGACTACTTAACCGCGAGGTATAATTTTTTAAAAATAATGTTTGTATTAACAAAAGACAGGCTGCAGAATAACTTGGCGTCACGCCAGTCATTGTCTTGTCTATATTTTATCATATTTTGTGGAATTGCAATGTGTGACTAACGTTAGAATTCTTAATCCTTTCCCATATTTTATTTTGATTTTGAAATTTTATTGCTTTTCTTCTTACGGTCAAATTATGATAAGGAAGACATGGTTGAATCTTGAACTCGATAAAGTTTGGTAGTTTTGCGAATTATGTTGGTGAATTTCTACATTGACAAATGACAGGACATTAGGTCTTTGGCTTGCAGATGTAATCTATTATGCTAATGCTAAGTACTGACATACGGTTTTGCTCGATAGTTTTACTCTAAATCGAGTCTGTCAGTTTTGCGGTCCACACGGTGGTTATTGCTCGATTTGGAGTAAAACTATCGAGCAAAACCGTATATGTCAGTACTCAGTATATGATTTAATGAAAATTTATTAGAATTAACCAAACTTAAAACCTACATATTTTTGAACGAAAACTGCGCGGTTTAACAATATGGAAATTGCTTGAATACAACCGTAAAATACCAGTTCCAATTTTGTTTTTGCGCAGTGCGTAAGATGTAGAGCGAAACATATATTTAAACTAGCTGTTGCCCGCGACTTCGTCCGCGTGGACTTCAGTTTATAGCGCGCGATGTCAACAAAATTGGTGTCAAAAGCTTTTATAAAAAACCCTGGTACCCCTTAAATCAATACAGCTGTGCAGTGTGCACACAATAAGTATTTCATTTTTTTATATTAAACTATAAAGTTTAATATAAAAAAATGAAAATATAAATTTTATGCCAAATTTTACAGCTTATTTAGCCCCCCAATTACACAACTTTACCCATAAACTATTTATCATTGATAGGTTTAAGGTTACGTCACTGCACAGATAAAGTACTGAGTTATTTAATACCGTAGAATAGATATAATAATAATATAATAATATCTATGGACGCTTCACACCACGTCAGTCTGGCCCCGTGCTAAGTACCTAAAGGACTTGTGTTACAGGTACCAGACAACGAAAATATATTTAATACTTTTATACTATACATATATTTAAGATTTTTATTATATCATACACATATTTAATACACATCCAGACCCGAGATCCGGATCCAGAGAGAATCCGTGGGCGGGATTCGAACCCGCGACCTCCGGCTTGAGCTACCGACGCGCTCACCACTGAGCCACAGAGGTCGTCAATATAACAATCGAAAAAAATCGAAACTTAATTGTAAGATGATACCACCTCTTATAGAAAGACTTTTGAGCAAGCGTCAGCGCGATGTAGAAGACGCACGGCGCCATCTATTATGAATTTTTGGAACTAACTTAATTTGAACAAATTTACACATTTTCACCCCCTTACAACCTTTTTTCCAGTAAAAAAGTAGCCTATGTCCTTTCTCAGGCTTTAGACTATCTGTATACAAAATTTCATTACAATCGGTTCGGTAGTTTTGGCGTTTGGCGTGAAAGCGAGACTGACAGACAGACAGAGATACTTTCGTATTTATAATATTAGTATAGATTATGTGCACACTGCACATCTGTTTTTGGGTATTTTGATTAATTAAGGGCCGCTACACCGGAATGGCAGCGGCGAGGCGAGCACTTTCAGCGCTGCCATTCCGGTGTAACGCGGCCCTAAGAGGGGTACCACTTACCAGGGTTTTAAAAAGTTTTTAAATTTGACACAGCCCACATTTGTCCCAAAAAAAAAATGTATGATTGTAGCCGTTACAAAATTCTCTGTCTGAAAGTCTAACTTTGACCTCAACTTAATTATGCAACGACACTTGTATAACGACTACCTAGCTATCGATCACACTAAACCTAGCTATCGATCACACTAAATATGTCCCGGTGAACTTGCTAATCGAAGTTTAATGCAAAAGTCACGGCCGGCTGCCAGTTATGGGTTTCCTCACGTGTACGTACTCACCTGTATGCAGTATGGCCCCCTTGTACGCATCACGTGTTGGAACTTGGCAAGGAACTGACAAATAGGGAATGTTTTATAATAGCTTTGTCCACACTGTGCCTTTATCTGTTCGTCAAGTTATTTTATTTCGTTATAGCGCAGTCAACAGTTAACGTGAGGCATGCCCGCGACGCATGCCCTCTGACCGTATCCAAAAAACAAAAATGACAGTGTTGGCGTTGCGTTCGTTGACGCATTCAATTATTGAATGCGCCAAAACGAAAGTTGAATGAAAGAAGATGACGAAAATTAAAAACGGAAGCGCATAGTGTGGATATAGCTAATTGGTCCGAGCGGGCGCTACTAGTACTATACAGTAAATAATCCGACCAAAATCCGATATGTTGCACACGTCATATCAGAATATTGACAGAAACGTTGTCAAACTTCGAACAAAACTTCTTGTTTACTCTCTATGCTGGTGCTGCACGCTAGCGTCAAAACATTGCAGGCCTCGTATTTACGAATATCCACTGAATTAACAAATCTGCTCATATTATATCAGGTATAAAGGTGCCGCCTTGATAATTTGGCTGTAGCGATATCGATTTTTCTCAGCAATGACCAAAGCTAAGAAATTAAAGTTCACTGTCAGTATTCATCATGCCCGGCCTCTCATAGAAAACAAGCAATCTAAAACATATCCAACACGGTTTTTTACTTTAAACAAACCTTATCTGAATCACATCTCGATAATCTGTAGAGCACATATTTTCAATAATATAACGCATTATAAGGTGTGATCTGTGTAAATAATGGTGAGACCTCGTCGTGACCTAGTGCTGGTCGTTTGTTTTTCACATTAGTTGGCATTAGCCGTGGGGTCGCGCTGGCGGCCGCACTCTTGATAATTAACATGGTCAGGACAACCTTGTCCACCCACCCATTCCTTGGGTCATCATTAGGTTATCAGGCCCATGATTGATCGTATTTCTTTAATATCCTAAAAGCTTTACATAAGTGTGACCGACGGAAGTTAGAAGTTACATTGCTCCTCGGTGCGGTCATTGAAAATACTATCAAATACCAATGTTTACATTATCTCAAAATCATGAACAAATTCGTGACGTGCGTTGGGGCATTTCTCATAGAAACGTAGAAGTTAAAAGTAAAAGTAACTCTTCAGCGCTACCTCTATTAGTGAACTATTTAAGGCACAAATACAGACCCTAAAGTATTATCATTTTGTTTTGTTACACCATGTAGACTGTCAAAGATCTATCTATCTACGTGACCGTTGCCCCCAGGTGTTCCACCTGCGCGACATCCGCTGGGAGCGGCCGCGGTTCCTGTCCAAGTCGCGGCTGGCGTTTATCACCTTCAACGTCATCACCTTCTCGCTGCTCGGCGCCGAGGTGCTGACCACCTACGTCGCCGATACGTCGCTAGAGAATAAGGTGAGTTGCTGCTGCTGCTGATGTACTTTATAGAGAAGACCCAGCGACGGCCAGACTTGCCTCATTACCTGACCTTCGAGATAAAGTAAAGCTTAATTTCATAACTTATATTCTTCGCGGTAAGTGGAGGAATCTCGTCTTCTAGTGCCGGACATTTTTGACAGTTGCTTCCTACTGCCAGACATCCTTAAACTTTCTTAAAAGTATTAGAAGTTGAGGTAAACTTTCAGCTTTTATAAAATGACAATTATAGTCTGGCTGTCGCAGGCTCTTGAGCCATTACCCGTTAGCTGAAGTAATGATTTCTTATGAAGCGAGTGTTACGCATAATATGTTTTATTACTTACGGAGTCTGTCGCGAAGCACTTTACTTATTAGTTATTACCGACGTTTCGGCTTCTTTCCAGCGGTAGTGGTCACGTGACAAATTCCGTAAGTAATTAACAGAGATCGGAATTGGGTGTGTGAAAATACCTAAAGTTTGCAGCGGGACATAATATGGAGCTGTTACAACCACTTAAGTTAAACCGGTTTTGGATTTTACCAGTTCAGTTTTGTATTTTTTTTTAACATGTTCCTTACCTTTGAAACACCGAACTATAAACATTTACAAGCTGCTTATACAGTTCTAAATTAATTTTTTAGTCTCAATTTTTCTTTGTCGGCCAAACACAGAATTTTACATGTCTGCAAAATGCTAATGTGGTTTTAATCTTTTTTTCGGTGTGTGTAATCGGTGTTTCAAAGGTAAGGAACATGTTAAAAAAAAATCCAAAACTGACCGGTAAAATCCAAAACCGGTTTAACTTAAGTGGTTGTAACAGCTCCATATTATGTCCCGCTGCAAACTTTAGGTATTTTCACACACCCAATTCCGATCTCTGGTAATTAAACACCAACGGAAAAAATAGAGAAGATATTCAGAAATTCTGTCTTTTTGGTCCCCTACCCGCAAACTGCAGTCGATGTCACTCCAGCTGAGGTATTCACAATTTCAGCCCTTTTGAATTCTGGATTCGATTGCAACTGGAATTGTGAATACCGAGTTAGCGAGGGCGCTGTAGGAACTAGGAATATATTTGTCTGTAGCTTTTACTTAAAAGAGTCATATTTTATTTATTATTTTTAAAGCTTAGGTATATTTTACTGTTAGGACAGATATTTTTATTTTATTTATAACACTCGGAACGGAAAAGGGTGATTAAAATGTTGAAAATTACATAATTGTATAAAGTATTTCCACTGTAGTATTTTAATTATTGTCAACTTTATTGTGGTTTAAGTTTACTATGAGATAATGTAGCGTCATAAAGCAATTATAGAGATCTCTTGAATATACTTGTATGATAAAATCAAAGACGGCGGTAGGTCCTAACTCCTACTTGAGGCCCCCATAGGCCATATACGAGAAGGCCGTTTGATTCTGCCGGCCTACTCCGAAGAGCAAATTTCTACTCCGAAATACTCTCGTTCAAAAGATCGGGGCTAGGGCCGACCGGAGTTTGTGACGTGACTGCGATCGACGATGGGAGTCCGATGTAACCTCGGAGTTAGGTCATTTCTAAACCTCGGTCGGCTCTAGGTCGGATCCGAAGATTTGAATGCGCCATTTCGGAGCAGGCCTCCTGGTGTCCGACGGAGGACTACTCCGAAGTCCGAAATGGCGCAATGTTCGCAGGCTGATCTGACCGGACTCGTTTTGTGCATTCCCGTATTTATACGAATCCGGTCAGGTCGGCCTGCAATCAATTAGAATAGATCGATAGCCCTTTCATTTAAGATACAAAAAATTGGTACCTCATTTATATTATGCACAATAGCGAGTGATTAGGATTTAAGATATTTCACAATCAATTAAGATCCCATCATCAGTATTCAGTAAAGACTCTACTGATTATGTATCGCAGTAATTATGTCAATGGCGACTCATACATTATGTATTTTCGTCAAGAAGCCTGTTACATAAAGGTTTGAAGTAGCCATTCATAGTAGATGAATTGAGTACGTTTTGATATGTTTGGTACTTGAAACTATGTATATGGAATGGGTATAGAACATCTATTTAGAAAATATAAATGTGCCCTAAAACTCTTTAAAAAAATACGAGATGAACAATGCAATTTACAAGTAGGTGATACGTGCAGTATGTGTGATGACTTTTAAAAAGATTCGGTTTTGCACAATATTACAATTTACAGGCGAATGCTACGCAAGTACGCATACAAAACACTTGATTTAGCAATTAGCATAAATGTTGTAAAACGAATTCTTTGAAGGTAATGCTCCCGAAATATCTATGGAAGTTATAGCAGAGTTTATTTTTGCCACTTTCGGCACTCAGCATTCAGCAGATAAAGTATTGCATTGAAATGTGTTTAAAATTTAAATATTTTATTACACTGTTAATTATTTGTGGACAAAATTACCTTGACGTAACCGTCCGCCAGGATATTATGTTTATTACTTTGATAAAAAATTCATAAGGCTAATTCTAAGTAATAAAGTTATTTAATAAACTTTACATAGTTGAAGGTATTTGATTGATGATTGAATGTCAAGGTTTGGTAAAATTGATGTAAGACCTCTTGGACCTAGTAGAATGAACTGATGTCCAGTCGTGACAGAAAAAAAATGTTTTACTTGGAAAATTCAACTCTCGTATGGTTTATGATACCCTGCGAACGGAACTCCCTGATCTAAAAATGAATTTGTTTCATAATTCTGCCTAGACGTCTATGCATAAACAGTTGTATAGAAAAGTCGGAGAAGTCACCAAATAGAGACTATATTGCTATCAAGAATATTAGCACTTTAATCGAGCAACGCTACGCCGATGTTATGAAAAGTATATATAACAACTCGATTGTGTCGGCAGTAGAATGGTGACCAACTTGGAACAATGGTACTTGATGCATTATCACGTGTAATGGTATCCCATTCTCAAGAATGTTGACAAATTGTATGCAAGTGCACATATTAGTAGGCTTACTGCCGTTCGCCGTGGCTTCGCCTGTGGTCGTTCATGATATCTTTATTGTTTGTCGTGTTTGACATTCACAAATTACGGGGGCTTCTATTGGTAAATTAATGTTCCATCAAATAGTCAAATGTGATTCCAACCACCAGGAAATTGTGATCCTTCTCTTTTAACCGTAGTTATTGTAATTTGTATAGATCGTAAACTTCCCAGTTCTTACTCCTATAGATTTTGCAGATGCTATACCAGATAGTTGATATTCGGTCACTCTGCAATAATTTGCAGAAATCTTTTCAGTTACTTGACTACTAATGTGCAATGGAGACTTTCTACTAGAAATTTTACTAGTAACATTTGTGGACATTCGAAAAGATAGTTGCTTAGTAATTCTAAAAGTTTCAGACATCCTACCAGATAAATATTTAGTCATCGTAGAATTTGCAGGCGTTCAACCAGATGTTTGACTACTAATTGTATTATTCGCAGACGTTCTACCAGCTGGTGTTCAACCTGTGCTACGCGGTGCTGCTGTGCATCGTGGTCATCTTCTTCCTCATTTATGGCGTCGAGGTCTACTTCAAAGTGAGTTACTTTTTACACACTTGTAAGTGTATGCTAAGTACTCACATACGGTTTTGCTCGATCGAGCAAAACCCGCGGCTCGGGCTTTCGTCCACGCATTCAGCATTGCTCGATAGTTTTATTCTAAATCGATATAGGGCTGGCATGCCATGTATGGCAAAAGCCCTTTATTTAAATAAAGATAAGAAAAAAAAATCGATATATTTAATTCCATCGAGCCGGCTCGATGCGAGCATTCGAGCTGTCAGTTTTGTGGTCCACACAGAAATTATAACTCGATTTGTAGTAAACCTATCGAGCAAAACCGCATGTGAGTACTTTAGCATTACAGCTGCTTGCGCCATACGCGGTTCAAGATAAGGCAAGATAAGACAGGGAACGTGAAAGTCCTAAAATCGAAGTAATTAGTCACTAAGTGTGTCTTATTATGCCGCGACGTAGATATTAGAATCGTACTACTTAAAGTAACTCCCCGTTTTACGCGACGTCTGCCAGGGTATATGAGCCTCCCAAAAATGTTAGTATTTTACTTTTTTTTTTTATGAAATAAGGGGGCAAACGAGCAAACGGGTCACCTGATGGAAAGTCCATGGACCGTCGCAGTATCAGAAGAGCTGCGGGTGCGTTGCCGGCCTTTTAAGAGGGAATAGGGTAATAGGGGAGGGTAGGGATAGGAAGGGGAGGGAATAGGGGAGGGTAGGGAAGGAAATAGGGTAGGGGATTGGGACTCCGGTAAACTCACTCACTCGGCGAAACACAGCGCAAGCGCTGTTTCACGCCGGTTTTCTGTGAGAACGTGGTATTTCTCCGGTCGAGCCGGCCCATTCCTACCGAAGCATGGCTCTCCCACGTTAAATTAAAAAAAAACTATTTGTTTACCACATAGTTATCTTGATACTTTGTTTCCATTTAATAGACTTAAAAACACTAAACCGCTTTTATAAGATTTGGCACAGAAGGGAGTGCTAGGAAGGTCCCGCTTAGGCTGCGTTTCCACTGAAGCGGAGCGGAGCTTAGCGGTGCCGAATTGACCAATCACCATGCTAGAAATATTGCTGTCATTCCGCTGGAATAGCACGATTGGTCAATTCGGGCACCGCTAAGCTCCGCTTCAGTGGAAACGCAGCCTAAAGCTTACATCTCAAGTCTCAACAAAATGTACCATCGAGGAAGTTGATTCCTATGCAATTGACAGACCAACGTTATTTGGTCGAATATGTCAATTCAATGTTAATTGTGATCTGTCAGCTGGGTTTGACGTAACGCAACCAAACTACTCAGGTCCCCGATTTGCATAGGCATCAACTTCTCTGATAGTACTTCTGCACGTCCGTACTCCGTAGTCGCGGGTTATATGTAGGTACCTACTAGGAAAATTATTTGTGGTTGTATCATGGTCGAATTATTTGAAGCATCAACAATAGATACATACAAAGAAACATTACGCTCCCCGCAAGTCGGAATGGTCCATTACTCCATATGCGGTGGTAATGTACCATTGTGTGTGCTAGTGGTGAACCACCTATGTGGGACTAATGGGCGTTTGTGGTGATGATATGTTTCGAGGGACCATGTTTTCCTGTGTTATTAATTGCGTGGTAGACGCTTGTGATCAAAGTACATAACCTCAAAAGTTTATAATATAATGTGTGTATTTCACGCAGAAAGTACTGACTTTCTTGGTTTAGCATCCGCTGATCTGTCATTAGCGTTTTCTCGTGCCTACCCGCCCAGTTTGTCTTACCAAAGAGATGACTAGCGATCTCAAAGAGTAACTGTTTCGATGGCAGGTACGACTTACGTAAGAAAAAGTAGTTGCGTTCTGTCGCTTGCCATAGCGTGACCAAATAACGTTGGTCTATGATTTCTTTGCTATTACCTATGACGTCACAGAATCCTTCCATTTCAGCTGCACGGCGAATTCCTAAAGGAGACGAAGGTGTGCACGATCACGTGCCCGCGCCCCGGGCCCTCCACCGCCGCCGACGGCGACGACGTGCAGGAACAGCTTGTAACTAAACAGGTGAGTGGCTTGACACACCAGTCGGAAATAAGAGGTTAGGACTCTAATGCCTGTGGGCTGTGGCACATTGCCGCATAGCGCGACAATCGACAGCTGAAAGCCTGCAGTCTGCAGGGATCTAAGCTAAGCATATAAGTGATACAACAAATTCTGGATAATTTTATAGCTATTAATAGTACTTAACGGTTTATCGTCAATGTAATGGCAACACTAACATTTAATGACGTACATAATCAGACAGATTGTGAAGAAAGTTTTAAAACTTTTTATGATAATTTCATTTTGTTTTATAATAAAATCTTTGCTTCCCCTGGATAAATATTAAAATAAAAAATCAGCCTATAAAAATGGGTTGGCTAACGAAAGGAATTAAAAGGTCGTGTGTAGTTAAACGGATGCTGTATTTAAAATATAGATATGAGGCAACAAATAAAAACTATTTATTACAGAAATATAAAAAATATACACAGATTTTAAAACATTGCATTAATACATCTAAAACTAGAAATAATAGCAAGTTTTTGAAAATGTCCAAAAACAAATGCAAAGCCACATGGACATTAATAAAAAATAATAGTGACGAAAAAAGCCCACGTAACAATATTGACACAATAGAAGTAGGTGATAAACTATACACAGAAATATCCGACATTGCTAAATTATTTAATGATTACTTTATTGACATAGCAAAAAATAATAATAATTCAATTGACGTAGACGATGACATTATTACATATGACAATATAATTGACAATGAAACAAATTCAATATACCTTTCTCCTCTTATTCCGAATGACATTTATAAAATTATCAATTCTCTTAATAATACTCAAGCTACTGGTTACGACCACGTTAATACTAAAATTATTAAACTATCTGCAAAATATATTTGCTACCCAATTTGTCATATAATAAATTTATCATTTGAGCAAGGACATTTTCCATCATCATTAAAAATATCTGTTGTTAGACCTCTTTATAAAAAAGGAGATACAAATAAATTCGCTAATTATAGGCCAGTTACACTAATACCAGTAATTTCTAAAATCTTTGAAAAAGCTATGCAATCAAAAATAGTGCACTACTTCAATGCAAAAATTCTAGTTAGCAAACAGCAATTTGGCTTTATAAAAGGTAGTTCTACAACACTTGCATGTTTTTCATTAACAAAACAAATAACCGAAGCAATTGATAAGAAATTATCTGTGGCGGCAGTTTTTCTCGATATGAGTAAAGCTTTCGATTTTGTTGATCACAAACGTTTACTAAATAAATTAGCTAGATATGGTATTAGAGAAAATGCATATAAATGGATTAAATCTTACCTTAAAGACAGAAAGCAATGCACTGAAATAACTCGTATTGTGAAAAATAGAGAAATTACATATAGATCTGAATATAGTGTCAACACTTGTGGTATACCACAAGGTAGTATGCTAGGACCTGACTTGTTTAAAATGTATATAAATGAGTTACCTAATATTTTAAAACACGAGGGGGTTATGTTTGCAGACGATATAACTATAATAATTAAATGTTTAAAACAACTTTTAAATGAAGAAATCCTAGAGGAAGTTAAAAAAGTAACGAAATTTTTAAAGAATAATAATTTAGAGGTGAATCTAGAAAAAACCAAAATAATCAAATTTCATAAATCAAGTGATAATAGTGACCAAAAACTAGAAATCGAACTCAATCCGATCAAATGCGTATCTTCAACTAAATTCTTAGGTTTTGTCGTAGACAAAAATTTAAATTGGAAAGAGCACATAGATCATGTATGCAATAAACTAAATAGGTTTGTATTTGCTCTTAGAAGGATTAAAAAGATCGTCTCCAAAGATGCAGCTCTAACAGCATATCACGGCTATGTCTCATCGACATTAAGGTATGGGCTGGTATTGTGGGGTAATTCAGTCGAACTAAACAGAGCATTCATAATACAAAAAAAAATGCATTAGAGCTATGACCGGAGCTGATAGACGTGCTCATTGCAGACCGCTATTCAAGAACTTGAAAATACTTCCTCTGGCGAGTTTATACATTCTCGAATCTTGTTTATTTATAAAAAAATATGATACACATTTTGAACAAGAAAAAAACACAGAAAATAATAGACATAAAAGAAGTTTTAAGAAAATTACAGTACCAACGCAACGTTTAGCAATCCATAGTAAAAATGCGTACTGCATGAGTATTAAAATATACAACAATATACCAGATAAATTCAAAAATGACGATATTACATTAAATAAATTTAAAAAAGAATTGTTCAACTGGCTCTTAGACAAATGCTACTATACGACCCAAGATTTCTTAAATGATATTATAGTCGAAAAGAAATTTAATTTTAATAGATTTTAATTATTAAATTGAGTAGTATATTATTTTTTTAAGAAGTCAAATTAATTAAACTATATTTTATGATATGAATGATTTGACATTTAAAATTTTTATTGTATTTTAACCACCTTTATTGTATCTTAACCAGTTTCTATGATTTTTTGCACCATATTTTTATTGTCATGATTATATCATAATAATTATTATTTAATTGATTGTATTTTCTTTTAAGGAATTGAAATGAATTTTACTAATTATTAATTATTATTTAATTGATTGTAATTATTTTTAAGAAATTAAAATGAATTTAACTAATTTAAATATGAATTAATTGACATTTAATTTATTTAATTGTATAGTTAAATATATAGTTGTCATGACTTTCTTGACAAACTATATCTTCGACCATTATTTGACTGTTTTATATATATTTTTTTAATGATTTCAGGATGTTTTGACTGAGTATTCGTATTTACATTTATTTTTTTTCATAACTTTTTGAGGATTGTATTATAATTTATTTTAGATTCTATTTAAATATCTGTTTGTTATTAATTATAGTAATAAAGCATGATTTTTTATATTTAAAAATATTTCCACGCCCTAGAGGCAGAAATTGTGAACTATAAAAATAATAATAATAAGAACATTGTAACCAATTTCATGGAAATAAAGACTTACTTACTTACTTACTTAATGAAGAAATACGAATTGAATGAATATTTCATACTTTTGAACCCTGATATGACGTGGGAACCCCACGTCATAACTTTTTAAATACATTTCCACTGATATGACTTGTCTATTACATTTTGAAGATCAATCAAATTCCTCACTATACAGGCTAGAGCTTTTTTTATCTAGCCTTCGCTACTCCAATAGCAGTAACTCTGTATCATATTTGACTTATTTGGTTCTACAGGGCATCCAAACGGACCTGCTCCCGCGCGACGGCGGCGTGGACCCGCGCTCGGTGGACGTGTCGCAGCTGCACCAGTCGCGGCTGGGGCTGGTCAGCCAGGCGCTCATGCTCATCCTCATCGCTGGCTTCCTCACATCGGAGACGCTCAGCGAGTTCTGGAAGGCCAAGTGAGTCAGACAAATGAATATTATATGAGTTTCGGTCGAAGGAGCCGTGTGGTCGGCTTCTCCTGTTTTAATTTGCTTCAATATAATATAATGCCAACAGCATTACTCGTGACCACAACTTAGGTGAGACCATAAAGTTAATATACCTAGCGGAATAGATAAACAAAGGCCTGAGCAAGAGAGATGTCACTATCAGTAATACTGCGTGGTAAAAAGAGACGTGTGATACATGACAGCAGCATTCTTTTTTTGACGTCCAGTCGGCATTCATGTTTAATCATGCTTGTGTAAGTGTATACGTATTACGTACACATATTGTTCACACAGATGTAAACCAATTTTGGTTTCGTTTGACAGCTCGAGATTGTTGCTCTATTCCGCTAGGTATATTAACTTTATGGGTGAGACATTAAACGACACAACGCTGCCGACAAGTGTGGCTTGTCATATGATTTTGTATAAACAATATTTGGCCGTGACGTGTCTCAAGTGTCCGCTGCAGCGTAGTGTAGCTTAGTGTGGTTTCAACTTAACCGCACCTGTTTGCAAAAAATCATCCCATATGAGCGTTATGTTATACATAGTTATAATAATTATTATTGTCCAGGGTCCCAGTAGTGTCGCGCAACTGGCACGACGTGGTGTTCCGTCTGGCGGAGATCGGCGTGACGCTATGGTTCCCGTGCGTGCTGTGGAACTGCATGGATCCCGGCCGCCTGTGGCTGCTCAACCCGCGCCGCCTGCTCGCGCGACAGCTCGAGGACGCGCGACTCGCCGACCTCGTTCACACCCGGACAGACGCCAAGGTCAGTGCCATACACTGTTACAGACCATAGACGACGTGTTGTCTCTGGTTTTACTGTCATAGACAAACAGGAACCATAGACGGCGTGTTGTCTCTGCACTGACCTCTATAATACACTGGACAGGCTATGCCGTACAAAATGACAGCTATTTTTTGTGCCGATTTGAAGCACCGCGGTGAGCGTACTGTGAACTAATTACATAGAAAATTAGCACCGCCTGAACCGCCATTTGCAAAATAGTAGTTCCAAGTACACTCACTACTGCTTTCACATAGCAATCAGCGCCAATATGGCGACTTTCAAATAGGCATATTTTATTGAAAGCGATCGCCTGTCCAGTGTATTATAGAGTTCAGTGTGTCACTGGTTTTAGGCTTAGGCCAAACCTACGCGACCACACGACTGCGAAGCGGGAGCGTCAATACAAAACACACATTTGACAACTTGTCAAATGTGTGTTTTGTATTGACGCTCCCACTTCGCAGTCGCGTGGTCGCGTAGGTTTGAACAAAGCATTATTATAATAGACAAACAGGAGCCATAGACGTGTTATATCTAGTTTTTATATCGAATCTCAGGTCGAAACGATAATCAACAGAGTAATTATGGGTACCGAACCCGCCGCGGATGTGCCGCGAGTACGTCGTGGACGCGTAAAGAAATAGCAGCGATCTGTTCTTTGTAAATTCGCTGCAAACACGTGATGAACGAGCATATCTGACTTGTGTCCGCGACGCGCTCTGTACGCAGCCCCTGCGTATTCGCTGCGCGCCCGCTCCGCCCTAAGACTAGGGTTACACGGTCAGTCTGGCATCTCCAGAATGGTGGCCGGAAAGTACCATCGAGGAAATTGATTCCTAAGCAGTTGACAGACCAACGTCATTTGGTCGGATCATGTCAATGGCCAATCTGCCTAGGAATCAACTTCTCTGATAGGACATAATAAAAAAATTATCAGTCCGTCAGCCACACGGTTACACGACCATTCTCCCATCAGTCTGGATCAGACCGATGGACTGAACTGATGCCAAACTGACCGTGTAACCTATGCCTATATCCTTTGTTACTGACAATTATTTTCTTTCTTCGATTTTATAATGGAATACAGGTAACAATGTATTATAGATATTTTTAAGACTAATCAACTAACACTAACCACGCTTCCTTTTATTATAAATTGCAAATAAATTGGTATTTTATTCATAATTCTTGTGAGTGAGTCCCTGTTGTCCGTTCCGCTCTTCTCAGTGCAGACCTGAGTTATGGCTTTGTATATGGATCGTCGGTCGTCACTCGTCAGCTTCTACGCTTCTGTTTTGTTCCATGATGTTCAGGATTTGAGGTCGATGTTTCTTCACTATTACGTTTTTCACAATTTTTATCCGGTCATTTTCACTATTTTTATTTATTTTTGAGATGGTTTCTTTAAATGTTTCTATTGTTGTTGCGATATACACCCTGTAAATATGTAAAAAGAAAAATGTATGACATTCAAAACAATCGTTTTTAAATTTCTCAAATTCTGTGTTGTGTGCATTGTCAATCGTATCAGATCACAGCTTTTAATGTAACATTGCTTAATATGTATTACTTATATTATATAATTTAACTTAGTCTTCAGTATTCAAATTCAACAAGAATGATCATAAACATCATTCAATGCAAAATTGAAAATATGAAGTAAAGACATCTATGAACCTTATTCTTGAGGACTATAAAAGTCATACACATTAAGATTAAGAAAATATAACACGGGTGGTAGAAAAGTTTGATGACTTACTTATAGTGGTCTTTACAAGAGGGTGATTGTTCTCTAGCTGTGATTGTATAGATGTGTGTATCCTCAGAGCCTTCTGGAGTTCGGCCAGCTGGCCTGGCACGAGAAGTTTCGAGTGGTTGTTAACGTGTTCCGTTGCTGGGCTCTATCTCTTTCCGCCCTCGTTGTCTGCATGTTTCTCGATGCGACGCGCTTAGCCATCCGTGGTAAATCGGTGAGTTTGATGATGGTAATCAGTTGGAATCGTTTCAGGAATTACGTAATGTATGTTTGTCATTCTAGTCTGCTTTACTAACATAACTATTACTTTCTAAATACTAACAACGACTAACAATTCATTCACTAATTCTTCTCTACTTATTTTCTATTTACTAACTTGTATTTCCAAATCTAAATCTTGAATTAAACTGTTAGATATTATACCTCTCCTAATTTTAGTCTTTCATTATTCAGAGCTTCGAGACTGACTCGCTCGTGGGTAGCGTCGGCTCATCTCGCGACTGCTGGATCTGCTACGACAACACGCGCCCGGACCCGCTCATCACGCCGTGCCGCTGCACCGGCGACGTCGCTGCCGTCCACCACGACTGTCTCCGAAGGTGGCTGGTCGAGGTGAGAGTCATCGATGTAAAATATAAATAGAGGGGGTGCCTGTATGAAACCTTGTGGAACCCCTCGCACAATCGCCAATCACGCTATACTATTGCATCGAAAATGTCTACGTTGTCTACCAGTGGTCGATTATTTTGTATGAAATAATTATTTAATGACATTTATTATATCTACTTACAGAGCGCAGCTACACCCGACGGATTGAAATGCAAAGTATGCAACACTCCGTACATAGTTCAAGAGACGAACAGGTCAGTTTATACGATTCGAATTATATACTAATCAAAATATATCTTAGAATACCTTTTTAAAAACTAGAAATGATGATTCACTATAATATTATAATAAGAGACTAGATGACCCGGTGAACTTCATATTATCATTTCCCTTGTAATAACTTTCCCTGGACTTCCACGAATATTTCAAGATTTTAATTTTATTTATATAGATGAAGAAAATAAAATAATAATGATTTACTGTTGAATATTGATGGCCAAATCCGATGAAGACCATCGTAAAAAGAAGGAGGAGAAGTAAGTAAGTAACTGTCATTGTGTTACAGGGTGGAGTGGGAGCGCGGGTTCACGCCGTCGCACTGGGTGCACACGGGGCTGGCGGTGGGCGCGATGTGCGGGTCGGCGGCGGCCGCGTGGCTCGTGGTGCAGCTCCTGCCCGGCCCCGTGCCCAAGGTGCTCGCCGCCGGCGCCGCGATGCTCGTGTGCTATGTGGCCATCAGGTATGCGAATTTTTAGATTACAGTCTTCATATTTTATTTACAGTTCAGGTTGCATTAATAGTAAAAACTACTTCGTACAGTCAAGCATAAGAAGTGGCACGAAAAACTTAGCTATAGCTAAGTTGTAAGGAAAAAATACAAAGCGAAAAAAACATTTTTATAGCTATTAACGTAGTTTTGATTAACTTGGCCCCTCTTACGAGTACTGTAGAGCTTTATGTGGTACCTGTATAAATATAAATTTAACGGAGGCTTAATTAAACTTCAAAATCCATCTCGTTTCAGATTCCTCAGCATGAATACGGTGACGGCGTACCAGCGCGCCAAGGTGTCGTCGCTGAAGATCCTGACGGACGCGGAACTGGCACCCGAGCAGGGCGTGTCCACTATCAGCCGGACCGTCACCGTCGAGATCGCCTCCAAGGCAGTGCTCGAGCAGGCGCTCAAGGGCGACGCCAAGTAGACATACCATACCGCATACCATAGACAAACGTCAAATTTGACAGATCAATTTTTTTCCGCCGAAGACTCGAGTTGAAGCCGTCAAATTTGGGGCTCGTGAAAATGCGGTTTTGATATATTTTGAGTACAAAGCGGCGTAATTATATACGTATACTCCGGTCGGCGGTGTTGCCGATATGAAACGATTCGAGTGAATTATTTTTTTACAAATTGAACTTTTGTTTATATCGACCCCAGACTACGATGTGTGAGAACGGGTAACGGTGACGTTATATCCACAAAGACTGTACAACGTATGCCAAAAGTGTTTAATGTTAAATTCGTGATTCTAGTGGTAAGGTGTTTGACTATGTTCAAATGTTTGCGGTCAATTTTAATGTTATACGTATACATTATATTGTAACATTTAAAGGTATTATTTACGGCCATTTTATTTAATTAAATTGTAACCAGGCGGATCATCTATTTAGTTCCGAAATATTCCGCTCTATTCCTCTTATGATGAAGTTTGTAGACTGAGGCGCTTTCGTAGGTGTTGTTAGATAGCAAATACGTGCTTTGTCGCCAGTGTGATGATACTTCAGTTCGTCTGAAACTTGCTTATTCACTCACACGCTGACGATCTTAATAAAATAGACAGAGAAGTGTTACTACTGAAAAAAATTAGATGAGTATGTAGGCAAGTTACAAACGAATGTTTAGCTTATGAAATTCACCGTCACAGATACTATAGTTTAGTACGATTCATTACAAATCTAAGTGAATGTAGATTTAAAAAAAAAGTAAAATTAAATATTTCCAATACATATCATTGTTGATACTGAAAATATTATTTACTTCGAGAACTAATTTACTTAAAAACATATTTAAACTGTCAACCGAAGCATTGGATTACGAGGGTAGTTGAAATTGTTGTCTCGATAAACCAGGGGGGTGAGCTAAAATCTTTTCGTTTTCGCTTCGTTATAGAATCGCCGATGAAAGTGTATGGCATTGACATAAGCGTTCGTTAATATGGCGTTGACGTACGATACGTCTCATGTCAATTCCATACATTTTTATCGGCGATTCTAGAACGAAGCGAAAACGAAAAAGTTTCGGCTAAATGGCCAGGTCTCCTTAATCCAATGTGCGATTTTAGTGTATTATGTTTTTTTATTTGTAAATAATATTTATTTAATAAATATATAAAATAAGTTTTTTTTCTTTTTATTTCATTTTTTTTTTTCGAACATGAAAGACAATAACACAAAATTTCCATATTCATATCGGTTAGAAAGTGTGTATCTATTTTCTGTTAAAGATTCATATTTTAATCGCCAAATAAATAATTAAAAATAATTTTAATAATATTATTGTAAGGTTTTGTATAAACGCCTCGTAGTGTGCTTTATGGTCACACATTTTAACTCGGAAAGGGATTGTCAGCGTATCGCCTTCGCCACACCGTCAACCAGGTGTCAACCTAACGCATGCACGTATTAACAAAGCATATCAGTAGCGCCTGTACGTCAAGTCGGCTACGGCTAGGCTACGGCTCGCCGAACGCTGTCGCTTTCCGAGGCGAGGCGATTACGTTACGGTTCCGCTTAGTGTGCGTTGCAGTAGGGAGTTTCATACAAACAATATTGAACGGCTCGAGGCGATACGGTGCCGACCCCTTTCCGAGTTGATATGTATGCTGTGACCTTTATGCTTGTAGAAATATTTGACGTCCAGTAATAATGTCGATAAGGATATTGTACTGTAATAGGGAATATGACGTAAAGGTCGGAACAGAGGGCGCTACTAGCATATACAGTAAATAATCCGACATGTTGCAATATTGACAGAAAAGTTGTAAAACGTCGAACAAAACTTTTGTTTACTGTCTGTGCTGGTGCTGCATTCTAGCGTGAAAACGTTGCACTAATATATCTTATTGAAACAGTAAGATAAACGGACTGTAACAGATATTAGATGGCGTTACTCATGTTGAAGGTTTACTGTGAATAAAAACTTTGAAAATAGTACAGGACTTCCCAACCTGTTCCCATCCAACGGGCGAGACACCTTAGTAGACACAAAGACGTGAAATATGTTTTTTGTTGAAGGGACCTAATCTACATACCTGAAATATACTTACCAACTGCAAGTACGGTGCAGACAAGCAATTTCGTCGACGAAGTATTTCGTCCATATTATATCATTGTTTAATTTGTTTTCATTCTATATAGACATACATAAACATCGAAAAATAACGACATAATAGATAAACATGAAAAGTAAAATTTACAATCCGAGAAAAAGCCACGAGAAAAAAAGGTTGGGAAACCCTGACATAGAACGTTGTCTTATGCACATGCATGTGATGGCAAATGTCAAGGTTAAATTAGTGAAATGGTTTTGGTAAATTGAACTCAAATAATGCTCATTGAAATCGCCACTTTCTGTGCCAAAAATATGTGTCGTATCCTCTAAATTAGTAGAATCTACAAGTTAAAATACGCGACAGAAATGCGTCAGGCTGATTTCGGTGATGTTCTAACTACGTAATGCACACATGACACAGGAGATAAACAAAGATTTTTACAAGCGGTAATATAATATAAAATACCTATAAAAAATAATAGAGTTTGGCTGATTTTAGTCTTACGCTGACCGCGCGCGCACCGTCGGCGCTGGTGGCCCGAGATGTATAAAATTCTAGACGTAGCGTTTTTGAATAAGGGCCTGTCCACATCTCCATGTCGTCAACGCGGAACGGTGCGGTAACAATGTCCAATCAACGTCTGCATCGTGTCAATTGTCATGTCAACGTACCGTGCCACGCCGTAACGCGCAGCAGCCTGCGCTGAGCCTGTAGCCAAGACGATTTCTTTATCGCTTCTTTATAGAATCGCCGATCAAAATGTATATGATTGACTTTACACGAGTCGACCATCAACTTCATTACTATCGAACACATTATTATAAATGTCTGTCAATTCCATACATTTTAATCGGCGATTCTGTATAGAAGCGATAAAGAAAACATCTTGGCTAAAGGGCCAGATCATTTATACGTTTTGGTGTCATCGCCGACGGCCAGAGTAAGGCCGCGTTTCCACTGACGCGGAGCGGAGCTTAGCGGTGCCGAATTGACCAATCACCATGCTCGAAGTCTTCGCTCCGCTTCGCTGTCATTCCGCTGGATTAGCACGATTGGTCAATTTGGGCACCGCTTAGCTCCGCTCCGCTTCAGTGGAAACACACCCTTGGCTGCCATTACACTAGCGTTTGTCCAGCGTAGGCGTTCGATGAAAGTATGCGCAGCGCAAACGAGCGACAATGCGGCGCGTGCGACGTGTTGTCGCCGCTTCTCGACTGGAACAATCAGTACGCTGCGCTAGCGCCGCTTTCTAATTGTTCCTGAAGAAATTGTGTAACGTCCGCGCCACGCTAGCGCAGCGTTTAATTAATTCTGCAGAGGAAACGTTACGGCAACGCGACGCACGCGCCGCGTTCTCACGCGTCGCGTTGTTCATCGAACGCCTACGCTAGTGTGAATGCAGCCTAAGAATAAAATCAGCCTGTATTTTGACTAAAAAAATTAAGTGTTCTGTTTTTTAAAATACAGTCAACGACACAGCTTAAACTTTAAAGCATTGGAAAACTGAATCAAAGGTCTTGAAGTAGCCTTTCGATCACAATCTTTTGTTATGGTTTACACTCTACTACATTATTAGTTATTACTAAAAATGATCTTATCGGCACTGGTGAGCTGAAAGGGCTGAAAGAAAAGAAGGTCATTGCAAAGGTCGAAAGGCTACCTTAAAGTCTTTTAGGCTTTACAAATAAATGCAATAAAAATACCATATCAGTAACAGAAATGCTAAGAAAAATTATTTTCGTAGAATTAGATAAGCTATATTCTTATAAGTAATCAATATTTAAATTGTCTAGTATCTATTACGTATTTCAGGCGATAATTAAAAATTATTTTCGTATCTTGTAGTTGTATCAAAATATATTGTAAATATAATGTTTTCGGTGTGTGGAAATAAACGTGTTGTGAGCAGCATTTGTTTCTATTTCATATTTTTTGGGTCTGTATCTATATCGTAGCAGCAATGAGACAGACAAGGGCGTCGCCAGCCGATAGCGCAGGGGGGGGGGGGGCAAATTGACTTTACCTATTACAATTCATACTTTTCTTTTTCTCTACGAATGAGAAAAGTAAGTATGAATTGTAGGTAAAGTCGACAGCACAGTCATGAAGGTTTTCACTTGTACTACGAGCCTTACATCTACAGCGAAAAAACAGTATCTTAGTACTATATAAATATATATTCTGTGACAGTACAGAGTCCAATGTGTAAAGCTACGAGCTCTTGACTATGCAATTTTATATTAATTATACAAAAAACTTGGAAATAAGTTATAATATCATTGTATTTTTTTAATTATCAGATTTTAATACATATATAGTGGTCGTTGTTTGCATTATATTTGGCAACTTTTTTAGAATCTCTAGGGGGGGGGGGGGGGGGGGAGCTCCCCTCTTTGCCCCCCCTTGGCGACGCCCTTGGAGACAGAACGACAAACTCATAAAGAGTTCCTTGTGTTTCGAAGAAGTTTGCGACATATACTTAGTTAATTACATAGTTAATTTAAAAAAATCTACGTCACTATCCAATTTTGAAGGCGCATAACAAAAAAAACATGAGTTATTAAAGCTGAGAAATGTTTATTTTTTACCGTTATATTTTGATTTTATTTAAAAGATCTGCTAATCTTTGACCTTGTCAACATCCCTATTGTGGGTACCGCCACCACAGTATAGCAATGTCATATTGCTATACTGTGCCGTCACACACTACTAGGACCTACGTTATACGTACTAGGTACGTAGTATTATATAGTTATGGCAACGTAGCCGCAGCTACGACAGTCGACACGTACTTAGGTCGTAACACTTTCATGACAATATACTTTTATTTCAACAAATCTAGAGAAGTTAATAATAAAAAAATATGGGGCAAACGAGCAAAGGCACCACCTGATGAAAAGCAACTACCGTCGCCCATGACTCATGAGATATAGTGAGTGTGGCAAAGCGCGCCTACCCGGCAAGTGCGCCATCCATACTTCCATACTTACTAATATATAAATGCAAAAGTCTGCCCGTCTATCTGTTACCTCTTCGAGTCTTCACGCCCATACCGCTGAACCAATTTTGCTGAAATTTGTCATGAAGATACCTCGAGTCCCGGGAAAAGTATCCAATGTCCTTTCTCGGGTCTCAAAGTATCCTCATACCAAATTTCATCAAAATCGGTTCAGGGTTTGGCCGTGAAGAGGTAACATTCAGACAGACAGACGGACAAACACACTTTCGCATTGATAATATTAGTACGGATGGCGCACTTGCCGGGTAGGCGCGCTTTGCCACACTCACTATAAGTACTTAAAATATTATTACACCTTTTTATTTTTATCGTTGGGGGAATGCATTTACGCATCCCCGGGGCCTGGGGAGGACCACCCAGGTATGTGGGACTCCCCGGGGCGGACGGAAGACGCACCCGGGACTACCCACTAAAACCCCAACGGTGTTCCTGCTCCTGAAGGTGGGACTGCGGGAAACACGTGATATACGACCGCAGCAAATATTATTACACCTACAAATCACAAACTTGGTCAATATTGTCTGTAGCCGAAATACTTACATGAAAGTGTTTATGGCACTGCGTTTGGCGGTGCAATTGATTTTCGAGGCTTGGCGCGGAGCCATCGTGCTGTGAAGGTCGCAGCCGCCCACGGCCGCCGCCCGCCCACTACCAGCCTGGTATTTTATAGGAGGTCACAAAAGTTTGGGGTCACGAATAATAATAGTCCAAATAGGACATCATAATACCAGATAATAGACAGAGTACTTATAGCTACTATAGATAAGTACCTAATAATTATAAAGAGGATAATTAGTTTGTTATAATATTGCATCGAATAGGCTCGGGAACTACTGGGCCGAGTTTCATGAAACTTAATATAGTCATAATATAGAGAGACCACGGGAAAGGAGATAGAGACTACTTTTTTGTAGGAAAATGTTCGGTTTCTACGTAGTTATTTGTTTACGAACTTCTAATTATCAAAATTACATAATATTTCAATGAATTTTTGTCTACGTAGGCGTATAATGTTAGCTACGAGTAGGTACTCTACGGACTCGTAGGCGTCTGAAATGAAGACTGAAATGAAGGCTCATTTCAGATTTTCAGTGCGCGTAGGAAGGCTCTATTGAAATTTTATTCCGGCTAAAGTATGAAATAAAAAGCCAGTCATTTCATTTATTGTCTACTAAAATGTATTGAATGTCACATGATAGACAAAGTCCAAAGACCATAATATTGTCTGAATACTGATCAACGTGTGATCAATATTAATTAATTCTGAAATTACGACGCGTTCAGACGTGCGCCTTTTCTGCTGTAGCGTTTGGGAAAACACGCAGTATGACGCAGGCTGAATCGCGCAAGCTGAAAACGAGCTTTTAGGGTGTTTACACACGGCGCCGCAGTGGCAGTGGCACCGCCACCGCGGCGGTTTCGCTGCACTTTTACTGATCCTTGTATTTCTATGGGCCTTTACACACGGCGCCCGCGCCGCCGGCCGTGCCGCTACCGCTGCGGTGCCGTGTGTAAACACCCTGACAGCCATACCACACGACGCGGTGGTCATATCGCTGGACTACCGACCACACGGTGTGTCCGGCGCCGCAACGTTTTGCTGTACCGTAGCAGCGACGGACTCGAGCTCCACCAATAAATTAAATATACCTCTCGTCTCGATTTCAGTGCGCCGTGCGCGTGCACGTTACATACATTTTTATAATTATGTAGGAAACGCACCGCCGCCGCACCGCATCGTGTTGCATATTGGTACTTACGCTGGGGCCTGTGTAAAATGTGTATTAGTCTCTAGTTAGGCTCGATTGTCCAAATCCAGCCTTAGGCGTAAGTATTGTAAGAAGTTTTAAAAGGGCTTGCTATTTTATTTACTGGGAGCATCACATATTATATCAATCTTGCAGTAGTGAAATCTTGTGTAACTCCGAAGGCAGCGGACCGCGAATACTAATACAATCAATAATTTATAAATAAACCTTGTCCTTGCTACGTACAGCAACTCTTTCTTTACTATCTTACAATCTACTATCTAGACAAAATCTTTAACTCAGAAAGTACACAAGATAGCTTTTAAAATTAAGCTTTTTACGGCACCTGACATCCCCACACATTAAATGATTACCTGTTAACTTTCATTCAATGACGATTTTGATATAAATTCCGTACATTTTCATCAGGTAAACTATTAATTAAAATAAAGTTAAATAATTATTAAATGTGGTGCGGCTGTACCTGCCGAAGTCAGAGACGAACATTACTTACTTAAGTAAATGTTATTAATTTAAAATTTTGACATAGGTAAGCCTCATGAATTATCTTACTGAGTTACTGACCCAAAAAATCAAACATCGTCCTTCTCTCTTCACACTCACGCTCGTCTTTCATATTATAGACGGCCCAATTGGGCCGTATTTGAATCTTCACAAAGCGCGCGGTAGTAACTAGTAACATATCTGCTTAGAGTTTTTCATCATTGCTTTTGTAATTAACTGTTTTAGAATTCTCAATGAGGAATTATTTTGTAGAGCTTCTTTGACTGCTAACTGAAGTTACTTTTGTAAAAAAATCAGTTTTCTAGACCTTACAGATTTTAAGATCTAGGCACAGGATCTAGGTTTAAGTATAATATACAAGTTAGAGTCAGGTGCATTCTTAAATTATTGAAGGTTAATAATGATTATTAAATATCTGTGAGTACGGCAGAGCTTGACCCTTGACGAAACTGCGACATATCCCGCATGGACGCTTTTGCATTCAAAATAATTTGCATAGCTCTATTAATTTTTTTAACATTCGTAGAACCGTGCGTAGCAGCCTCTAAAAAGTTTTAAAATTTAATGAGAGTAGAGTTGAAACAAAATTAATCAAGTAAGTAAATAATATGCACAGTTAAACCTTGTTCGAAATTACATATTTTGCTTCAATCCCTTTTCAAATGGTGAAACAAAAAAAACACCACTAGGTACCGCGCGTAGCTCGCTTACATGCCTAATACAAAGCTCTTAAAATCGCTTCAAAGTATAGTGCCGGTAAATTAATGATACAAATCTTCCATATTATCCATACTAATATTATAAGTGTGTGTGTCTGTCTGTTTGTTACCTCGTCACACCCAAATCGCTGAACCGGTTTTGCTGAAATTTAGTATGGAGATACTTTGAGTCCCGGGAAAGGACATAGGATACTTTTTACCACGGAAAAATTTACTGTCTATTTTGCGACAAACGAATTTTGGCGCAACGGAGAATGTTTGTGGACGTGATCTAGTGGTTAATAATAACAGTAGCTCGCTCACTGATGGATTCTTTACACCAATATTATTCACAGTTTACGTAGTGGCGGTACGTGATTACGTTGCGATGAAAAGCGCAATCTGTGACGTAACCTTGGCCGGACTATTTTTAGTTTACACTTGAGTCGCCGTTATATCGTTAGGGGTGAATACTCAAGTGCTAATCAACTTCAGATAGAGATCAGATAAAATTCGTAGCAAGTTTCGTAGCACATGATAATTTAGTAGTTTTCCTTTTAAATTCAGCATATTTCCTACTTCCGTGAATTTTTTCACATTTCCAGAAGCAACTATTAAGCTAACGATTTTTTCCACATTAAAACTTCATATTTCACAAATGTATCCCTAAGTTGGAAAATGATATTTGAATACTTGATAAATTAAAAAAACCTATCCAACGACACGGTGGGTTGGATGCGATAAAAACATCATCCCCGCTTGATGTGAGGGGGAGATACCTACTTACCATATATATTTTTTAAAGATTTTTATATAACTTTTTGTCGGCATCAATAACGACTTTGTAGGTCCTATAGTCTCTGAGCAAAACCGTGGACAGACAGACAGACAGACGGACAGACAGACAGACAGACAGACAGACAGACAGACAGACAGACAGACAGACAGACAGACAGACGGACGGACGGACGGACGGACGGACGGACGGACGGACGGACGGACGGACAGATCGAAACTATAAGGGTTCCTTGTTAAGTACGGAACCCTAAAAACTAAATCGCCCCACCCATTTCAATGCTACAATGCCACGGATAGACATACATACAGAAACATGCACACATTCACGTCAATAATCAAACTTAGAACACACATATTTTTCTACAGAGTTCCCACAGGGGTTAAAAATCCAGGTGTCGAGCATGGAGTTGGTCTACATCACCGAGTACATGTATAGTAGTATTGTAATCAAATAATAATCAAAGTGATAATTTATTTATTTATAATACTTTATTGTTTTGTTACATTCGGTATAAAGTGATCTACCTTAATTAAATGCATCTCACAGGGGATTCAGCTTCGGTGGCAGGTTCACTGAAGACAAGCCATGCAAAATTCTCAGAGTGCCTAGACAAGCGGCAAGCGATTATCGTAAACGCCAACGCCAACGCTACAAAATGTATCCAGGCATTTGACATTAGTATTCGCTAGCGAAGCGATGACTTATGTCAAATAGCATACATTTTGTTAGCGCTTACGATAATAGCTTGCCACTTGTTTACTAGGGCAGCGGCTGTTCCTACACTTCCATACGTAGTAGAACGGATAACCGACGCTCTGGCCTCGTGAAGAGATTTTTCATTTCTATTTATCTAATCAAATAACCGTAAAGCGGGGGCTTTTATTTTTACTTCGAGTTTTCAAAAGCAGACTTATTTTGACCTCATGTTGAAATCGAGCGTGATGAAAAATAAACATAGAGCTATCGTAATTCGTTGATAGAGATAGAGATTCAATGCAGGAGTAAAATTGAGTAAAGGGGAAAGGCTCGTTATTAAAAAAATGCATAGTTCTACAAGCTCTGTTATAGCCTATTACAGGTAGTATCTTACAGAAATACATTCTATCAATTTACAGTTATTGTAAATTAATAAGAATGATCTGAAGAGAAGCATATTATTATGAAATTCTTTTCATCTTTCTTGCAACTACCCGATCCATCGCAAAAAAACACTGTCGTATTCCTGTGATTGCTTTGGAGTGTCTAGCAAAGAGGTGTATAGACTCTAGTCTCTAGACCATAGACAAGATCTAAATTCCAATTGGTTCCGAGATGAACTCGAGAATTCAAATCAATGCCATTATATTGATTTTTAGGAACACTTTTGCAAAATATGTTTTTGTTTATGTTTACTGCTACTTTGAATATAAAATATTGAATAAAATAAATAAAAGTGTGTAAAATATAATTTCTGTGATTTATTTTGAAATAAAAATGAATTAAAATAGATTATTTTTGAGTGAAAAACGCTGAACGCGGCTCGTCGCTACGAACTCGACCGAGTTTTCCCGATGTCAACCGAGGGGAAAAGGACTCTGCGCATGTATACCCCTCGTCGGCGCTTGAATCAGACGTGACGTCATCAACACTAGGGATGTGCAGACTTTCATCCCCTTTTGTCGATTAAACAAATTTTTATACCTTTTTTTCGTTGGAGGGATAGACCTATTCATTCGTTTTTTTTTAAATATTGTATCAAAAAATATATGCCTTTTTAAAACTACCCAAGTTCCCGTTAATTAAAAAGCGTGACTTGTTTGCCATGACAAGTTCATGATTGACTATTTTTCGGTGACTGATTCAGTAAATGAGCTACGCAACAATTTAGTCTCAATTAGAAGTATATGGGTCGCGGGTTCGAATCCCGCCGACGGAACAAAAAGTTTTCTATGTTCCCGGGTCTGGATGTGTATTAAATATGTCTATGATATAATAGAAATCTTAAATACTATATGTATGGTATAAAAGTATTAAATATATTTCCGTTGTCTGGTACCTGTAACACAAGTCCTTCAGGTACTTAGCACGGGGCCAGACTGACGTGGTGTGAAGCGTCCATAGATATTATTATTATAATTATATTCCAGACGTTTAACACAGGAGGAAATCACGAAAAACTACTTTGCAGAAAATAACTTATAAAACTTAAAAGTGAACACTTTGAAGTCATTTACTGCAAAATAGTTAGTTTTCGTTCGGAAGTTCAAATATTTTACAAGAATTACGTAATATAAAGAAACAATATATTAATCTTTTACTATCTTATATGCCCTGTCGGAAGAAACGTAATTTATGCCGCTAATCGCTATCATGTTCAAACAAATTAATTTAAGATAGATGACGGTCTTTATATAGATATATCAAGGGGGGACGCTACTCTAATAACCGTGGTACTCCAACGTATTAGCTTTTGTATTATCTGGTAAATATTTAGATAGCTCGTATCAGTTACTACTGTTTCTTTTAGGATTTCAATTGATACATAATATTTAACTTTAGCCTTTTAGGGTGTTACCTTATTTGGCCCTTAATTTATTTTTAATCATGATTTTAATCGCTCCTGCATTACTCCACCGTGATTCATTTTATCACGACTATAACAATATACAATTTATTATGTAGTATCGATAAGGCTGCGTCTCATCTCTAGAGGCAGCGATGTCGGTGGTCAGTGTAACAGGCCCGCCGCAGTGGTTCGCCCGTGCGCGATTTAAATTTCGAATGTGTTCCGGTTGCAAAAAATTGCGAATGGCCAGTGCTGATGCGTTCTATCTCCAATTTTAAAAGTAGGTTCCGTTTTTTATTAGTTTTTTTAAGCAAAAACTCTGGTTAAAATGCTAAACTGACTGAAATGAACTCATGTCTGAATGAAATGACGGGTTTTGAATGGAACTCTGGTTATTTCAGTGCATTTTTTTTAAATCCTACCTAATAAAAAAATATTATGCCTAAAAATGTGCGCTGAAATTGCTGAAAACCCTAATAGTCCTGTACCATAAAATATGCCTATCTTTACTGCACAGGACATAACCATAACCTAACCAAACTTAACAATACAATTTCACGTATATTTTCCATGTCATTATTACAACAATCGGCGTGTCTATTGATGATGCATGCATATTGCAGCATGCAGTGCATGAGGGACGTGGGGTCAGTGCTGCAAGTCCTGGCAGTTGGCACTATTGATTGTGCGCGGCTCGAGTGGGGTGGGGTGGGTGGTCACGTGGTACTGCACCACGTGGTTATTTTTATTTTATTTTGTGGCAGTGCATGTGCTTTCAGTCATTCATTTTAAGGCTGTATAGTGCATTCCCCTTACTAAATGTAAATATTGATACAATTCACACGCTATTTATGATAGTGCCTTGTCCTTGTTTGATACTTTCAAACAATAGAACATACTTAATTAAAATGACATAAAATGTTACACACTGAATAAGCTATTATTCAGTGTGTAACTTTTATTGTTTGTAATGGTTAGGGTTGATGTTCTAATTAGGTGCATGAACGAAATTCTTGTTTCTTATTTTCAAAAACTCATTCTATAAAGCTAGCTCACCTGCGCTGCGCGGCGCCAATCTGTATTAGAGTTTTCCCTGGGTTTATACTGTGATTGGTGTGCGACGTGCGTGTATGGTCTATTTTTCTCATTCCTCGTATTTATAATAAAAAAAGACGGGTTGCACTCCGGGAGTGCCGGCAGAAGTGAAAACTTGATTATTAACGTGGTGCATTTTTTTTAACCCATTTTTTTATGAAAATCGACTTTTTTAATTAATCGAAGCCCTTACAATTTTTTTAACCCATTTTTTATTAAAATTGTATAAAAAAAAATCGTTTTTTTTTTAATTAATCGAAACCCTTACAATCGATTAAAAAATATCGACAATCGAAAAAAAAGATTGTTCGATTAATCGATTTCGATGTTACATAATAATAATAGCTCCCACACCGGTTTCGGTGACGGTGGCCGGTTTCATTGAAACCAGGCCAGCTACACAGGAGTAATTTTATAGTGCCCAAGCGCAGTACACACGAGCACTCTCTATTCCTTTACTCTCATAACCCAGTGGGACGGAAAACCGACACGACCGGCGAGAGATTAGGCGCAGGGCCGACTTTTTACATGCCCATCCGACGCATGGATCATCTTACTTGTCCGACAATCAGGTGATCAGCCTGCATTGTCCTAACCAAACTTGGAAATAACATGTTTCCAACGCGGGAATCGAACCCACGACCTCCGAGTCAAGAGCCGCGCTCTTCTATACCACTAGACCACGGAGGCGTATGTTACAACACTACTCTCCAACCGTCTTACCGTTTTTCGATCAGCACGAGAATCTGACGCGAGTTTCACAGTTTTTACCCATCCCACAAAAGTGCTCAACGCCGCTAAAGAAGTTTTCACTTCAAAAAAAAGCTTTAACTCTCATTCGGTTTAGCGCAACTGGGGTTAAGTTTCGTAAAAATTAGAATAGAAAATCGTTTGGCGAAAGAAAAAAAATCTCTCCTTTGCAGTGGGGTTGAATTCGTTTTATTTAAATTTAACGTATTCGCGTCGGTATGGCGGGCTGTAAGTCACAGAAGCATATGGCATTACGCTACCATTTACTTCTTTTTTTTCGACTATCTGAAAATACAAGCATTTTTGTGGAACAAATCGTTCGACACTCGTTATTTATCCGACGCGTTCGATTAACGCCCACGCGTTTGGGCCTCCAGTGCGAGCGCTATGACCATCATTAACCGACTTCCAAAAAGGAGGAGGTTATATGTTCGGCTATGGAGTTTTTTTTCCTTTTTACCTTTACGTAACCGTACGTACCCTTGAAGAACGGCCATTATGGTACAAATGACCAAGAATTTTGTGTCACCATGTCCCGATCTATTAAGTAAAATCTCATATTCCCTACTGGTCATCTACACATTGCTTCTTCTGCTTACTTAACCCGTTGTGATAATAATTATGCCATTACTTCAATAAAATATTGAAAAAAATATATTTAAAAGCCTGTTAATGTTGACGACCCTTTCTATTAAATATATCTCTATCTTTTAAGTAATAAAAACATAATAATATAAACACGAAGATAACCTGACAACTACCAATATTGTACTTAATTAACTTTAATTTATCTTCAATACCAATTGCACTTGTATCTTAACGACTTTATAATTTACTTGTGATTTTGGCTGTTTGTAAACAATATAGACCAAATACATTTTCGTATACTTAAGATTTAAATAATGTTTAATAACTCATCATCATCATTATAAATTCAATTGTTCAATATATTATAATTACCATTACCGATCTGCTTCAACTCCCAAGTCCCAAGCGGTCACATGCGGCCGCGATAAATATAGAATCTATTCTTATCTGATAAGCTATTGTGTCTGGTTTTCCACGATCGAGATATTAAACATGTAAATAATCAATGGTGTTTACATAATAAGCTTTCTACTGGCGTACGTATGATATTACCTATATTATGTAGGTAGTTTCAAGTCAAAAAAGTTGAAGAAATAATAAAGTTTATAATAAGTACCTAGCCGCAGTTATTTACAAAATTTCGTGTGTACACAAACGCTAAATATTATGTTTAACCCCCGCCTATGTCGCTACACTAGCTGTACTCCGCGACTTTTTGCCAAAAAACCCACGTTGTTACACTTTGCCTGCAGTTTTTTTTGCACAAAAAAAATTGTTACTCTAGTAAAGATTTTCGCTATTTAACTTGTGAGTTGTGAGGCATATCACCAATCGGCTCACTACCTCCAGCGTCCCAGCTCTACACGAATGGACCAGGAGAGTAGCCCTACGGTCCATAAAGTGACAGCCGAATAGGCAATCCATAGGCAATCTAACTTAGCCAACTTCGGTATTGGTAATTAACCTGGGTCAGTACCTTCGCTTATTAGTGCGAATATTATTACATTTAGTACCTAAACATGAAGGTTACACTCTTCTTAATTTAAATAAATGATTAAAAAGTAACATTTTTAGTTTTTATTAAGCGATTCCAGCCTCTATGCCTACCGACTCTACATTCTAACGACAGGAAACTTAAAGAACGCAATAAAACAAGCGTATTAAGAGGTGTGTATTAAATATTAAAACCTAAGTATTATTATTTAAAAACGGCTAAATTAGTTTATCAAGAGTCAAAGTCTATCCATAGCAAATTTCGGGAAAATCCGTTCTTCTGTTTGGGCGCGAAGAGGTGACAGACATACACACTTTCTCATTTGGATAACGAAGTAGATTTTTGTTGAATTTTGTTCCACGAGGATTATTTTGCAGTTAGCGATTCTGACGCACTGTTAACAATAAATAAAGTTACCTAAATTTACCATAACATGTCTGTCAAACTCTTCATTAAATTAAAGGTTGATCATAATTAAATGTCTCTGAGTAACAGAGATAAGAACTCATGATTAAAGATCAAAACTAACCATAGATATATAACTAAACTTTTCATCTAAAGATGATTAAAATCATGAGTTATTGTTATAAAGATTTTTGTAGAGTTTTGTTACGGTTGTAGAGTTCGGAGAAAGCTGTTATATAACCTGTGAGAACCGGGTCACGGGATCAATAAAGACCTAAACGATGCCGCTGAATATTTCAGACGACTCTACACGGGGGCAGACAATTTCGACCATATTCGTTTAGTCTTAGAATTAGTTATGAGCAGATGTTCGTAGGGTTAGCATGCACGTATAGTATTTGGTTTGAATTTTTCATAATATTTAAATAATCGTACTAGGTAAAAGTAGTAGGTAACAATTGTATGTCTAATAGGTTTGGAAGGTCGCTTGACAGACGAGGATAAAACAATGTCTGTCAGTAAACATCAAGTTTATAAATCTCTGTTTTTAGGGTTCCGTAGTTTACTTTTTAGGATTTGCCTAAAACAATGTATTATAGGAATAAAGAGGAAATGATAAGTAAAATTTATAAACCATTTTAAATTCTCGGCCTTTCTTTAAAATATTAAAATATGGTAAAAAATAAAGATAAAGCTTATAAAATTTGTCTATTGCAGGATTAAAATAAATAAATTAAACATCACCAATCACCATGCTCGTACACCATGTTAAAGACAGAACAGTAATTCATGACAATTTGCATCGCAAAAAAATTGCTTAAACGTATGCAGCTTTGCTGTATACTCTACATAGTCCTCAACCCTCGGAAGGCAGCAAGTTCAGGAGGGTGTAATCACAAATGGTGTCAAGGCCGGGGTATTGTAGTCCCCTGTGCGAACCGGTTCGCGAAGACGTAGGAAGTCGCCCGGGGGTTAAATTGCAATGAACAACTCATTCGGAAGGGTTTCGCGACACGTTCACAGTTTGTAGGTTAAGAAAATAAAGCATTATTTATTATTTGGGACCGTTTTTGTGTTTTTTTTAATGAAATAAGGGGGCAAACGAGCAAACGGGATGCACTGGGGGAGCGCCTGATGGAAAGCAACTTCCGTCGCCCATGGACACTCGCAGCATCAGAAGAGCTGCAGGTGCGTTGCCGGCCTTTTAAGAGGGAATAGGGTAATAGTGGAGGGTAGGGGATTGGGCCTCCGGTGAACTCACTCACTCGGCGAAACACAGCGCAAGCGCTGTTTCACGCAGGTTTTCTGTGAGAACGTGGTATTTCTCCGGTCGAGCCGGCCCATTCGTGCCGAAGCATGGCTCTCCCACGTCTAAAACGTGATAACTTGATAAGGCAACTTAGGGTAGACCCGCATAATCCATACTAATATTATAAGCACGAAAGTACCTATGACTGTCTGTCTATTACCTGTTCACGCCCAAACCGCTTTTTCCCTATTTCGCTGAAATTTTAAGTCCCGGGAAAAGACATAGGATACTTTTTATCCCGGAAAATGCACGGTTTCCGCGCGATAAATGAATTTTGGTGCAACAGAGTTGCGGATGTCATCTAGTAAAAATAATAATAATAATAAGTACTTCTCATCATGAGTCATGTATTTTAATCTATTTTCGCAATTTTAGTTCTACTCCCATATCTTGTAGAGAATAGAGATTTAGTCCTTAGCATAAATATAAGACCTTAATAGATACTAGATAGTAGGTATAGGAGTCTGAAGGTGTAACTTACGTCTATGCAGCTATTATCCAGTTAAAAATAATCGAGCAGCCGAATCAAGTGCCCATTAACCGTTAATTAAACTTTAATTAATTAATGACTGCTGATAGAGGCGATGATAATGATTCAGGGCAAATAATAGCCTTGGGTTTTTCGTAAAAATATGGAAATTTGCCAGCTTACATAATGGTTACATATAATATTATACTCATTTGTTGCTTAAAATTAATTATAATTTTTTAACGTTGTTAGTGGCGGCCGAAAAGGAAGATCTTCCGACCGAGAGAGATAGCATGCTCGGTGAGGCCGAAGCCCACTGACGTCATTTCAGACGTTGTATATATCTTGCCGTTCTACGAAACTTCGATAGCGCGATGCAGGAATGTTAGGCGAATTGTGGGTACCGCCATATCACTCCCCCCCGAAGACTCGTGGTATTCTTCGATGCGCTAGTGTTGTCAGGTGTGGGCCGAAGCTACGCGTGCAATGACCAGGAGAGGGACCCCGTGCTCTGCTTGCTGACCGGTCGTTGTAGCCTATGGCTGCCCCGTTCAAGCCAGACACGGGTTCGACCGGCGCGGACGCCCAACGCGGCTTATGGTCGAGGCGACCCGGTTATGCTTGATGTCTGCTGACGTGGTGCGGATGGGCGGGGAGTGTTGATGATGATTGATGTCCAGAACGATGCGTGTTCTTATCGGTGGTCACCAATTTAACGTTGTTAGTGGCGGCCGAAAAGGAAGATCTTCCGACCGGGCGAGGTGTTATGCTCGGTCAGGCCGAAGCCCACTGACGTCATTTCAGACGTTGTATATATCTTGCCGTTCTACGAAACTTCAATAGCGCGATGCAGGAATGTTAGGCGAATTGTGGGTACCGCCACTATTCCAATTAAGGATTTCTTTCATTAAAATTTAACCGCGCCCGCGCCGCTCTTATTATAAAAACAAAACTTGAAATAGTTTTCTTCATGTCTTTTTGTTCGATTCTTACTTTAAAAAAATAAAAATAAACAAAGAGCCAAGAGTGAAGAGATAATGCACGCAGAAGATACTTTTCTGTCACGCTCACGAGCTTAATAATAATTATACTTTCGTGTAGATTATATATTTTTTTCTAACTCCCATTCAAATTTGACCCACAACTACTAATATGGAATATTTTACAGACGATATAGTTGTAAAAGTTTTGTCTTTATCTGTTGCTTTAAAAAGTAAAATAGTGGGTGTGATGTGTGAAGTCACAGATTACACAGTGATTTTTTTCATAGACTTAATATATTTTTTTATTAGATAGGGATAACATTTATGTTTTATTTTACGGCGTATCTAGTTCAATACGATGAAATAGCAAGTTTTATACATCTGCATTATTTTATTAAGTTTAAGCGCGAATCACTCGCAAATTGCATTGGCGGGGAGCCAGAGACAACATTTTATGTTCAAATTGAATATCCAGTATTATTCTGACCCCAAAAACGTGTACAAATAACATTATAGCTTCTAGCTTTTATTATAAGCAATTTGGCTTTAAGCTTAGCCAGCTAAAGTGTCTTTATGTTATTTTAACATAAGTTTAAGAAAATATTTATATCGTAAATGCTGCATGCAGATTGCAGAATATATTCTGTCCTTTTCGCGCCTTAACAGATAGTATGGACTGTGAAGACACGAGTCCCGGGAGAGAAAGTGTGAGGTTTTCATCTCGGAAAAAATGTACGAATGTCATGACACAAAAAGACAACATTTTTTCATGAAAAAAAAAATCATCCCCGCTTGATGTGTACAGACTACAGTGTAGGGGAGGTCCCATAAAAAATATTTTTAGATTTTATATACCATTTTGTCGGCACCATTAATATGTGCATTCGTGCCAATTTACAGCTTTGTAAGTCCTATAGTCTCTGAGCAAAACCGCGGATAGACAGACGGACAGACGGACGGACAGACCGAAACCATAAGAGTTGCTCGTTGACTAAGGAACCCTAAAGAGGAATCCATATTTCCCTTGGTCACGACCTCACTCGTAAACGGCTGGACCGATTTTGCTGTAATTTGGTATAGACTATAGAGATACTTGTGTCCCGGAAAAGGACATAGTATAGGATACATTTTGTCCCGGAAAAATGTACGGTTACTGCGCAATATACTTTTATGATTTGAAACTATTCAATCGATTTTGATGAGTTTTGGTATGGAGATACTTTGAGTCCCGGGGAAGAACATAGGATACATTTTGTCCCGAAAGAATATACCTACGGTTCCCGTACAATATGCTTTTATGATTTGCGCGTAAACTGTTCAATCGATGTACGGGAATCTATACTAATATTATAAATGCGAAAGTATCTCTGTCTGTCTGTCTGTCTGTCTGTCTGTCTGTCTGTCTGTCTGTCTCGCTTTCACGCCAAAACTACTGAACCGATTGCAATGAAATTTTGTACACAGTTATTCTAGAGTCTGAGAAAGGACATAGGCTACATTTTGATGTGGGAAAATATCTTATTTCCATGAAAATATCGATGAAAATTTATTCGCATTGCGCAGGCCAGCGCTCATCCCGGGGGTCCTGGGTTCGAGTCCCGCAGGCGGAACAAGTTTTCAATGTTCCTGGGTCTTGGATGTGTATTAAAATAATATTTCAAAAATCTTAAATATATTTTATGTATAATATTATAAAAAATCCAGAAATATATCGATGCAATTTAGTTCTAATACGATTCAACAGATGGCGTTTTATTTTATTTTAGTTCTAATACGATTCAACAGATGGCGTTTTATTTTTTACTTAAATATATTTTATGTATCTATACTTCTATACTAATCCATACTAATATTATAAATGCGAAAGTATCTCTGTCTGTCTGTCTGTCTCACTTTCACGCCAAAAACTAATATTATAAACGCGAAAGTATCTCTGTCTGTCTGTCTGTCTGTCTGTCTCGCTTTCACGCCAAAACTACTGAACCGATTGCAATGAAATTTTGTACACAGTTATTCTAGAGTCTGAGAAAGGACATAGGCTACATTTTGATGTGGGAAAATATCTTATTTCCATGAAAATATCTTATTTCCATGAAAATATCGATGAAAATGAATTCGCATTGCGCGTGGCCAGCGCTCATCCCGGGGGTCCTGGGTTCGAGTCCCGCAGGCGGAACAAAAAGTTTTCAATGTTCCTGGGTCTTGGATGTGTATTAAAATAATATTTCAAAAATCTTAAATATATTTTATGTATAATATTATAAAAAATCCAGAAATATATCGACGCGATGTAATGAACATTTTAGTTCTAATACGATTCAACAGATGGCGTTTTTTTTTACTTCGTTGGAACATAAAACTAATCATACTTATTAGTTATTATGTTTTTGTTTATAGTTTTTAATACGTTAGAATATTATGTTTAATAATATTATCACTTGCTATAATAATAATCAATCTATCTTATCTTATAGAACTCCTACTGCATTTCTAAGGAGTTCGAGTGTGTTGTGTTGGCCTATATTCCATCCAGAAAATATATCAATGCAATCAACATTTTAATTCTAATATATGAAAACAGATGGCGCTTTATTTTTTACTTCATTAAACAGAACTAATCATACGGTACCTACTTTATTATATATTATTGTTTTTATTCATAACTAGCTGTTGCCCGCGACTTCGTCCGCGTGGACTTTAGTTTATAGCGCGCGGTGTCAACAAAATTTGTGTCAAATTTAAAAACTTTTTAAAACCCTGGTAAGTGGTACCCCTCTTAGGGCCGCGCTACACCGGAATGGCAGCGCTGAAAGTGCTTGCCTCGCCGCTGCCATTCCGGTGTAGCGCGGCCCTTAATTAATCAAAATACCCAAAAACAGCTGTGCAGTGTGCACATAATCTGTACTAATATTATGAATGCGAAAGTATCTCTGTCTGTCTGTCTGTCTGTCAGTCTCGCTTTCAACCGATTGTAATGAAATTTTGTATACTGATAGTCTAAAGCCTGAGAAAGGACATAGGCTACTTTTTTACTGGAAAAAAGGGTTGTAAGGGTCGTAAATTTGTTCAAAAAATTCATAATAGATGGCGCCGTGCGTCTTCTACATCGCGCTGACGCTTGCTCAAAAGTCTTTCTATAAGAGGTGGTATCATCCTACATTTAAGTCTCGATTTTTTTCGATTGTTATATCTATTCTACGGTATTAAATAACTCAGTACTTTATCTGTGCAGGCAGTGACGTAACCTTAAGACCAAATTTCACCAACGACTGTTAAAGTTAATGCTCGAATTAGTATCACGTTAGCTGTTTTGTTTTTCATATGAATGAAAGAGAAGACAGGATATTTTAACAAGCTGTTAACACTAACAGACGTTGGTGAAATTGGGGCTAAACCTATCAATGATAAATAGTTTATGGGTAAAGTTGTGTAATTGGGGGGCTAAATAAGCTTTAAAATTTGGCATAATATATAAAGTTTAACATACAAAAATGAAGTACTTATTGTTTGCACACTGCACAGCTGTATTGATTTAAGGGGTACCAGGGTTTTTTTATAAAAGCTTTTGACACCAATTTTGTTGACATCGCGCGCTATAAACTGAAGTCCACGCGGACGAAGTCGCGGGCAACAGCTAGTAATAGCTATAAACTAAAGTCCACGCGGACGAAGTCGCGGGCAAAAGCTAGTAACTAATAAACGACTCATTTGAATTTTCCAAGTCGCAGGTCACAGAGACTAGCAGACCTGACTCTCACCATTCACCAATTAGTTTTCGCTGTGGGAACATATTATTCGGTTTAACTTTATCTTGCCATCATGAATATAGATTTTTGCGCACCATGTTGCGTGATGAACGATGAACGAACGATTACATTTTCTCCAGCCTTGACACTGGGCGCCATTAGCGAACTGAATAGCTCTTTATCGTGCTGTTGGAGCATGGTTGGAGCACAATGCGCGTTCTATAAATATTTTTATTGACAAACAATGTACTTCCCATGTAATTGTTGATCGATTTGTTACCGTTTGTCCCCGATAAAACTGATTTAGTTAATTGACCTATTAGGGCGTCACGAGCTATTTTTAGACGTAAAATTTTTCTTTTTTATTGCAGATTTTTTAAAGATTTTTAAAACATTTTAAATTGGGGTAAAGGTAGACAGATAAACTTATTGTATGTAACAAAGGCGAGGGTAAAAAAACCAGTACTTAATACACGTAATGTATAGAGTATTCGACGTAACTAAAAAGCCGCAAGTTTGACTCCTCTGACGTTTCCTCGTTACCTGGTAAGTTCCGGATAGGCTATCCACAGCTTATCTGACAGATAGAGTATGGAGTACCTGTCAGATAAGTTGTGGATAGCCTATCCGGCACTTATCAGGAAGTGATAAAACAGGCCCTAACTGCTGCACTCAGAGTGGAAAATTAATTACTTAAATGTAATTAATTAAAAATTTTGACATACCTAAGCCTCATACATTATCTGTCAAACTCTTCATTAAATCGAAGCTTATAATATAATCGTAATTAAATGTCTCTGAGTACGGCGGTTAGTCTGATATTAGTTACTTATACAAAGTTAGCTTTCATAATTTTTTACGCTTTGATTTTTTTGTGCGTGCACAATAGAATATACTTCATTCATTCACTCATTTTAATGTTGTTCCAGTTCGAGAGTGCGGGATGGCGGCCGCGAACTGAGCAGCGAGTGAGAGAGTAATGTCCGCGTAGCCCGGTGCCCCAAACTCAGTCATATGCAGAGAAAATCTGCCAACGTGTTCAGAGATTCCCTGCGACTGCGCCAGAAGCTGCTGCTGCGGACCACCACATACTTCAAGGTGGTCGAGTTCGTGAAGAAGGACGCGATACGATACTACACTTATGACTACGAAATACACAGAGTAGTATGAACATATTCATAGGGAACGACTACCACTCTAAGAACCTCGTCAAGTTGAAATTTTGATTTCGGCTGAAGGACAATAACGATTAAATTATTTAGATACTTATAAGTTTAGCTATCAAAAAACCAAGATGGCCGCGAAAGCCGAGCCGATCGGTCCGCGGAACGGGCACGAGTTGGCGCCTCTGAATACCAGGGCTGACGGGTCGGAGAGACCCCACGGGGTGACGATCGTCCTCCAGGGGTCCCGGAGCTCCCTGCAGCGGGACGGGGGGGCGGAAGACCGGGCGGCGTGGTCGGGGAAGCTGCAGTTCTTCCTCTCCATCATCGGCTACTCCGTCGGGCTTGGCAACATCTGGCGGTTCCCGTACTTGTGCCAACAGAATGGTGGTGGTGAGTAGACATTAGTATCTCTAATTAAGTTGTTAAAATAAAGGCACAGACTAAGCGGGCCCCTAGACGATCAAATTTATTAGGCAATATCATGGATTGTGCAATATTATTGACCGTCTACGGTTCACATTGAATGCGTCCGCCTTTCTTATTGTCAAATAAATTGTTCAATGATATTTCATATTGCACAAGAGAATTGATCGTCTAGACTCTAGGCCCTAGGGCCCATGACTTACTTACGTAAACTAAGGAATCATTTGAAAAAACAAAAACTAGTGGCATTTTGCCGCAATCCCTGTTAAAAATAAACTAGTAGTTTTTACTGAACATTAGGTCACAAACAAATTAGTTATTTATGTAACTCATAGACATTAACACCTGAAAACTCATTACATCTGACCTTTCTTATCTTTTTTCAATCACTATTCACTGTGCTGAACGATGTTCGTGTCTCCTACACGTCTTATATACAGGGTGTAACAATAAAGTGATAATACGAGTAAGTATAGGTACTGTAAGATGTGTATGAATCCCCTATACTTATAGAATTCACTGTGTGGCACTGAGAGTTAAACCTTTATTAGGGTTCCGTACCCAACGGGTAAAAACGGGACCCTATTACTAAGACTTCGATGTCTGTCCGTCTGTCTGTCTCCAGGCTGTATCGCATGAACGGTAACAGCTAGAGCGTTGAAATTTTTACAGATTATGTACCTATTTCTGTTGCCGCTCTAACAACAAATACTAAAAACAAAATAAATCAAATATTTAAGGGGGCTATCATACAATAAACGTGATTTTTTGGCCTTTTTAGTGTTCCGTAGCCAAATGGCAAAAAACGGAACCCTTATTGATTCGTCATGTCTGTCTGTCTGTCTGTCTGTCTGTCCATCCGTATGTCACAGCCACTTTTCTACGAAACTATAAGAGCTATACTATTGAAACTTGGTAAGTAGATGTAATCTGTGAACTGCATTAAGATTTTAATACAAAAATGCAAAAATTCTTATAAATTTTAGGAGTCACCATAGATACTACTGGTATTTTAGAAACTCATTGCTACTGAAACAAAATATATTTTTTTTCATCTGACCTATGCGTGTGGGGTATTTATGGATAGGCCTTCAACAATCATATTGAGATTTCTTGTATCATTTTTTTCTAACCTGAATAGTTAGCGAGAGAGACTGTTCCAAGGTGATAAAATGTGTGTCCCCCCCTCTAACTTCTGAAGTAGGGGCATGATAAGTCTAGAAAAAAAATATAAGATGTACATTACTATAAAAACTACCAACGAAAATTGGTTTGAACGAGATCTAACAAGTAGTTTTTTTTATACGTCTTAAATAGTAAACCATAAATTAACTTTAATTAAATCCACTGAGATATAAAAAAAAAATCAAAAACCTTTTAATTTCATAAAAATAAACCTTCTTGCTGCTGCGGAACCCTTCATGGGCGAGTCCAACTCGCACTTGGCCGGTTTTTTTTTTTTTTCTTTATATGAATAATGGCTCCACCAGGCTCCACGTTACACGTAGGCACTTGAAATATTTACAAAATACTTAATAGTACTTTGTACTTTAATAATCAATAATAAGTAAAAATAAAATATAAAAATAAAGTTTAAAAAACTAAAACCCGACTACTAAAACACGCTCTAAAAAGTACGAAACAAGAAAACAGTTTATAGGGATATGGAAATGTTTAAAGGATAGCCGTGGTCTTTATTTAAGTGTATAAACTTATGACAACCAAATTGTGGGCTAGTCTATTAATTAATTGAAGGTGTATTTATCGCCAAGGCCGGCACACCTCGTGTTTTGGATATAGCGCATAGAATTTACGTATCCGTGGGGATTAAGAATAGACAAATCAATAAATTATTTTTATATTTGTTTGGGGCCAGCATTGTTTAGTTGGCATGGAGAACCTGCTAGAATATTAAAATATAATTATTTTATTAGTTATTAAACGTTTAAGTTACGCTGAGGGTGGGATTATACCATAAAGTTGATATACCTAGCGGAATAGAGCAACAATCTCGAGCTGTCAACGAAACCGAAATTGGTTTCATCTGCGTGTAAAAATATGTGTACGTATACATTTACACAAGCATGATTGAACATTATTTCTATGAGATTAAATTGTCAACGTGCGGCACGTGCCGACTGGACGTCAACAAAAGAGTGCTGCTGTCATGTATCAGTTGTATCACACGTCTCTTTTTACCACGCAGTGTTACTGATAGTGACATCTCTCTTGCTCAGGCCTTTGTTTCTCTATTCTGCTAGGTATATTAACTTTACGGTTGCGCCAGAGGCGTCGTTAAAGTTAAAGTTATGGTCAAATAGTTATAGTTAAGGTTAACTTTTACCTTAACTTTGAACACAGAATTTGACAGATGACAAGGCTATAAATGAACGTGGGTGGGGGCGCTGCTGGCAAAGGAGAACTGTCAACTATGGCGTTTTTGTGTGATGACAGCGTTAGTTACTTTTTTCGCCACGTTCATTTAAAGCCTTGTCGAGCTCTAAAGGACAGCTCGACCGCGCCGCTAACATATATACAGGCCTACAGGGTGTAACAAAACTAAGTGATAATACTTAAAGGTGTGAATGACGTATGTGTTTCTGACTTAGAGTTCACTGTGAAAGTAGAAGCTTTGAAAGAGCATTTTTTTCTGATTTGTATGGGCAATGCGCCTTATAGTGTCATACATATTCCCATACAAAAGTGAAAACAGTTACTCTTTCAGCGCTGCTACTTTCACAGTAAACTCTATAGAAGGGACACAATCATATTATACTTGTACTGCTATTATAAATATTATCACTAAGTTTTGTAGTAAATATACACCTTGTATAAAGTTCTATCCAGTCTTATGCCAAATCGTCATTAAATTAAAGTAAAGTTATCATTAACTCTCTCCTAGTTCAGTGGTTAGTAGTCGTTTCAAATCCATGTGAACTATGAGAATAATCACGTTACAATGACTTGCCTGCCCCCTCGTCCTAATTCGCCGACCTACAAATTAGATGCGTCCTTGATCCTTGACTATTCGCGGCGCGGCGGCCTGACGCACACACGTGGGGTCACGGGTTCGACTCCCCGGCATTAAGGAATAGGAGACGGCAGGAATGACTAATCTTTGTTTGTAAGTAAATGTAGATCCCTTTGAGAGAAGAGTCCATCGAAGATATAATTATTTCAAGAGAACTGAATTTAGCATTCTTTTTGGGCTGTTTAATATAAATCTTCCTTTCTTTAGTCCTTTATTATAAATCTTAAGGTCCTATTTAAAGCACTCTGTCTCGCTTTACGTATAAGTATAATAAAGTTGAATACATAGTTCCATACTAATATTATAAATGCGAAAGTGTGTCTGTCTGTCTGTTACCTCGTCTACGCCTAAACCGACCCATAATGCTGGGAATGGAGATACTTTGAGTCCCGGGAAAGGACATAGGATCATCTAGTTCAGCATTTCCCAAAGTGTAGGTCGCGACCCACTTCTGGGTCGCGGGTAGATTTTGGGTGGACCCTGAAATTTTTATACGTGGGAGAGCCATGCTTCGGCACGAATGGGCCGGCTCGACCGGAGAAATACCACGTTCTCACAGAAAACCAGCGTGAAACAGCGCTTGCGCTGTGTTTCGCCGAGTGAGTGAATTTACCGGAGGCCCAATCCCCTACCCTATTCCCTTCCCTACCCTCCCCTACTCCGTTCCTTTCCCATCCCTACCCTCCCCTACTCCCTTCCTTTCCCATCCCCACCCACCCCTATTCCCTCTTAAAAGGCCGGCAACGCACCTGCAGCTCTTGTGATGCTGCGAGTGTCCATGGGCGACGGAAGTTGCTTTCCATCAGGGGACCCGTTTGCAAGTTTGCCCCCTTATTTCATTTAAAAAAAAACTATAGGACGATTGTCGTACTTACGTACGGTACGTTTTTTAATTGAAATGGGTGTGGTGGGGAGCTTTAGAAGCTTTTAGGCCCAAGTCCAGCAGTGAACGTCAGTAGGCTGACGATGATGATATGGTCAGCGGCAGCAACATACCGCTTTTTGTCTTCATGACACAAGGTGGGCTGCGAACTTTAAACTTTCTTGTAGATGGGTCGCGGTCCCGACAAGTTTGGGAAACTCTGCTCTAGTTCATAATAAGATTAATAAGGCACTGTTTTATCAAAGTCATGACGTCACGGTTTGCTTCGCAAAATTGAAACTACAACAATCTACATATTTTCTAATTTCGTCACCAATATTTCTTTCAGTAGCATATTCCTATTCCAAATGGCTTCTCTAACTTCTTACATTTAGAAGACTGTAATAAGGGATTCGGATCCCTATACAAGGTATTAGGTAATACATGCTAGGACCACAGATTATAGTGATTAGTGATTACTCAATAGTTACTACGTAAGTAGGACTCTAAAGAGGACCCATTCTTCATCACTTAGGTACTTGTTTAAGGGAGCGTTGCTATTATTCTATGATAATACGCCGTTTACCTTACAATGACTAACAATACGTGTATAAATAGGCTCGGTCTGTGTCACTTCCAGTCGGATCTGACCGGATTTCCGTAGATTCAACCAAATCTGATATTATGCGACTGCCGTTCGCAGTCCGGTAAATACTTGCATGACTCCAGATTGCTATTAATTACTAGCTGTCCCGGCAAACGTTTCTTTGCCATATAAAGTATTTTACCCAATGAGTTTCTAAAATAGTAACATAGAATATCATTGATTTTACCCGTAATATTTTATTGAAGTGACTAAATAAGTATGTCACCATGGCAATGTCCATCGTTATCCCGTCGCATAAACAATGGTCGCCGTCAATCTCCAGTTGTAATAATTTACTAAAAATGTTAAATTTGGTTAAAATCAGTAAAGCATTTTCGGAGGAGTACGTGGCCTAGCATTGTGACACGTGAATTTTATATTATTAACTAGCTGTTGCCCGCGACTTCGTCCGCGTGGACTTCAGTTTATAGCGCGCGATGTCAACAAAATTGGTGTCAAAAGCTTTTATAAAAAAACCCTGGTACCCCTTAAATCAATACAGCTGTGCAGTGTGCAAACAATAAGTACTTCATTTTTGTATGTTAAACTTTATATATTATGTCAAATTTTAAAGCTTATTTAGCCCCCCAATTACACAACTTTACCCATAAACTATTTATCATTGATAGGTTTAGCCCCAATTACACCAACGTCTGTTAGTGTTAACAGCTTGTTAAAATATCCTGTCTTCTCTTTCATTCATATGAAAAACGAAACAGCTAACGTGATACTAATTCGAGCATTAACTTTAACAGTCGTTGGTGAAATTTGGTCTTAAGGTTACGTCACTGCCTGCACAGATAAAGTACTGAGTTATTTAATATCGTAGAATAGATATAACAATCGAAAAAAATAAAGACTTAAATGTAAGAATGTAATATCCTGTCTTCTCTTTCATTCATATGAAAAACGAAACAGCTAACGTGATACTAATTCGAGCATTAACTTTAACAGTCGTTGGTGAAATTTGGTCTTAAGGTTACGTCACTGCCTGCACAGATAAAGTACTGAGTTATTTAATATCGTAGAATAGATATAACAATCGAAAAAAATCGAGACTTAAATGTAAGATGATACCACCTCTTATAGAAAGACTTTTGAGCAAGCGTCAGCGCGATGTAGAAGACGCACGGCGCCATCTATTATGAATTTTTTGAACAAATTTACGACCCTTACAACCCTTTTTTCCAGTAAAAAAGTAGCCTATGTCCTTTCTCAGGCTTTAGACTATCAGTATACAAAATTTCATTACAATCGGTTCGGTAGTTTTGGCGTTTGGCGTGAAAGCGAGACTGACAGACAGACAGACAGACAGAGATACTTTCGCATTCATAATATTAGTACAGATTATGTGCACACTGCACAGCTGTTTTTGGGTATTTTGATTAATTAAGGGCCGTGCTACACCGGAATGGCAGCGGCGAGGCGAGCACTTTCAGCGCTGCTATTCCGGTGTAGCGCGCTGCGCGGCCCTAAGAGGGGTACCACTTACCAGGGTTTTAAAAAGTTTTTAAATTTGACACAAATTTTGTTGACACCGCGCGCTATAAACTAAAGTCCACGCGGACGAAGTCGCGGGCAACAGCTAGTTATGAATAAAAACAATAATATATAATAAAGTAGGTATGATTAGTTCTGTTATAATAATGAAGTAAAAAATAAAGCGCCATCTGTTTTCATATATTAGAATTAAAATGTTGATTGCATTGATATATTTTCTGGATGGAATATAGGCCAACACAACACACTCGAACTCCTTAGAAATGCAGTAGGAGTTCTATAAGATAAGATAGATTGATTATTATTATAGCAAGTGATAATATTATTAAACATAATATTCTAACGTATTAAAAACTATAAACAAAAACATAATAACTAATAAGTATGATTAGTTCTATGTTAGAACGAAGTTAAAAAGAAAAGCGCCATCTGTTGAATCGTATTAGAACTAAAATGTTCATTGCATCGCGTCGATATATTTCTGGATTTTTTATAATATTATACATAAAATATATTTAAGATTTTTGAAATATTATTTTAATACACATCCAAGACCCAGGAACATTGAAAACTTTTTGTTCCGCCTGCGGGACTCGAACCCAGGACCCCCGGGATGAGCGCTGGCCACGCGCAATGCGAAGTAATTTTCATCGATATTTTCATGGAAATAAGATATTTTCCCACATCAAAATGTAGCCTATGTCCTTTCTCAGACTCTAGAATAACTGTGTACAAAATTTCATTGCAATCGGTTCAGTAGTTTTGGCGTGAAAGCGAGACAGACAGACAGACAGACAGACAGACAGAGATACTTTCGCATTTATAATATTAGTATAGATAGTATATAGTATATAGTATAGTATAGTTCTATAAGATAAGATAGATTGATTATTATTATAGCAAGTGATAATATTATTAAACATAATATTCTAACGAATTAAAAACTATAAACAAAAACATAATAACTAATAAGTATGATTAGTTCTATGTTACAACGAAGTAAAAAAAAGCGCCATCTGTTGAATCGTATTAGAACTAAAATGTTCATTGCATCGCGTCGATATATTTCTGGATTTTTTATAATATTATACATAAAATATATTTAAGATTTTTGAAATATTGTTTTAATACACATCCAAGACCCAGGAACATTGAAAACTTTTTGTTCCGCCTGCGGGACTCGAACCCAGGACCCCCGGGATGAGCGCTGGCCACGCGCAATGCGAAGTAATTTTCATCGATATTTTCATGGAAATAAGATATTTTCCCACATCAAAATGTAGCCTATGTCCTTTCTCAGACTCTAGAATAACTGTGTACAAAATTTCATTGCAATCGGTTCAGTAGTTTTGGCGTGAAAGCGAGACAGACAGACAGACAGACAGACAGACAGACAGACAGACAGAGATACTTTCGCATTTATAATATTAGTATAGATTAATATTTTCACAGCATTAAATGTTAAATTATTTGTCGCCGTGTTTTACCAAGCTCCTCCGAAACGGGTAGACCAATTTTCACCGAGATTGTGAATGGGTCAACAATATATTTTATGCCAAAAACATATATTGCAAACTACGAATAATAAAAACTAAGGAAACGTAACTCCCATACTTCAACCGTTTTAAATTTGGCTCCTTTTCGAACACTAAAATATGACAATTCAGATTTTCGCCAAGGTAAGATTTATCCCAGGTAACGTATCATAATATTGCGCGCCGGACGACAGCCTGCGCGGTTATTGTCATTGTCATAGTTATGAAACAAATAATTGTCAAAAGCGGATAGTATTATGCAGTATACACCAAGCACATCTACTATCACGAAGAAACGAGCACATAATTTTTTTTTTTAAATTACACATTTTCCTCTGATACATATAACACCGATAATAATTATAATATACATATAATAATTATGAACAAACCTTGTACGACTCGGGCGAATCTAAAACTGTCCGAGCACCTAGAGAAGACGTTTTCAGATTAAAAAATCTATGACTCGACCGGAGAAATTCTACGTTCTCACAGAAAACCGGCGTAAAACAGCGTTGTGCGCTGTGTTTCGCCGAGTGAGTGAGTTTACCGGAGGCCCAATTCCATGCCCTAATTATTCCATCAGGTGACCCTTTGCTCGTTTCCCCCATAATGTAATAAATTTTTCATAAAAAATTTTATTACATTATGTTTTTTTTTTGTTTTATTGTAAAAAAATCCGTAGCAAGAAATATGAGAATACCCATATCATCTTATAACGCATTTATAATAGTATAATGTCAGCCAGACCCTAAAATTTCGTTTATGATTAAATTGTTGCATCTTGCATAACACTGACCATGGCGACTTTGTAAAAATTTTGTAATTATATTATTTTTTGCTTATTGCACTTTTAGAGTAACATGTGAGTTTAATAAGACAAACACAAAGAGACCAGCTTAATTTTATGCAAATACCCTAGAATCCAACTTAAATAAACCATTTTTTTTTTGAGTCGACAAAAATACAAGAAATTTAAGCATAATTTTAAACAATTCACTTACAGATGAAAGGTTATTCCTGTATTAAAAGTATATGTATGACTTCTACACCATTCCACAGGGCATTTAGGCATTTTAACAACAAAAATATTGTAAAAAGCTACGTAAAAAGTAAGTAAACAAACCTATGTAAACAAATTGTAAAATGAGTTTGACAAAATTGTCATGTCAATCTGGTTGAATGTCACTCGAGTATATATACACGAAAAATGTGTACCGAACACATGGATAAATATGCATGTATTCGGGTCACATTTTGTAGCCTTTTGGTGCACTTTTTTTGACGGAGTTACTCTTCCTTAGTTTTTATTATTCGTAGATTGCAAAGCAATGTTTGCTGGGTCAGCCAGATTTATAATACAGAAGTCGGTGGCGTTGTGAGAACTGAAAAGAGAATGAGTCACTATAGATAGAAGTGAGTTTTATATTTTAGTTATTAATCTGACAAATATCAGAATTATTAACAATTTTAAAGATCCGAGAACTAGATACTTTGTAAATGGGAAAGTTGGTTGAAACCTCTAAGGGTCACCGCAGATATACAATTTCAAGTTGGTCGACTATCGTACAAGTTACAACTAAATTGCGTGGTTTCTTTTACAACTTTTTTTAAATTAAAAACTTCTCTAGCGGCGTTGAGCACTTTTGTGGGATGGGTAAAAACTGTGAAACTCGCGTCAGATTCTCGTGCTGATCGAAAAACCGTAAGACTTGGAGATTAGTGTTGTAACATCGAAATCGATTAATCGAACAATCCATTGTTTTTTTTCGATTGACGATATTTTTTAATCGATTGTAAGGGTTTCGATTAATTAAAAAAATCGATTTTCATAAAAAAATGGTTAAAAAAAAATGCACAACGTTAATAATCAAGTTTTCACTTCTGCCGGCACTCCCGGAGTGCAACCCGTCTTTTTTTTAATTTGTAGATGGTGTCGGTGTCCAATTAGTTATACAATTTAGTTGGATGCAATATGCGAGCTCTCATAATATTATGTCGCTATAGCTATTGGTATACTATGCGATTTAGTTGGCCAACTTGAAATCGTAAGTCTGCGGTCGCTCTACGCTGACATACTCGTAGGTTCTATGTAGGTTGTAGTCGTCTAAACTATCGATGTTACTTCCCGCGAGTTTAGACTAGATAACAGCTGAGGCACACAATATATAATAGTACCTACTCCGCTGAGGTTCGTAGAACAATGTATTGATTGTACTCATATACCTTAGGCCCACTTGCGCAGATTTTAGTTAAAGTTAATCCCGGATTAAACGTTAACTCTTTCGTAAAATACTTATTATAAAGAATTTAAGAGATAACACACTATTTAACCCGGTATTAACTTTAACCTGGACACAGAATAGTACAAGTAACCGGGATCCACGCAAGTGGACCTTATTAAGAACTACCTAGACAGGTATCATGTAGACACACTCCCGACACACTTTGCTCTGTCGCACGAATAATAATTAATACTTTTTTTGTGTTATGTTTCCCCCAAATAATTACAAACTAGTTGGTCGCCCTGGCTCCGCCCGTGGCACATACATATTATTACAAAGCCTATAGCACTCAGGGACATCTTATCTATACGTTGGTGAAATAATTTTTTAAATCGATCCAAGAGTTCCTGAGATTATCGCGTTCAACAAACAACAAACTCTTCAGCTTTATAATATTACTAGCTGTTGCCCGCGACTTCGTCCGCGTTAGTATAGTAGATTACGTCCCAAGTATTATTTATTGTACAAAAATATTCAATGTACAGCATTGACTTTCCTACGATTTTATTATATATAGATGTTGCGCGCGGCTTCGCCTGCGTAATGTAGGAATTTCACGCGACCGTACATATTTCCGCAAAAATATATTGTAATATTACATTAAAATATTAAAATTTAATATACATTCTAATCAGAGTATTAAAAACTGAATATATAACCATATTGTGTAGGTAAGTCAGCTATATAAATAGGTAATAGGTATTATAGTGCCCTTTCAGTGACAGGTACTGTTTTGTCTCACGCGATATCCAAATTACCGAAGTTCTAGCTTTCATGTTGATTATAAGACGTAAATCGAGAGTCTGATTCTCGTACTTCGAATCTCGGTCTTACGCACTGACTCATGCCCGAAAGCACCAATTTAACATGTGTGCGAGCGGGACAGCCTGAGAATCCTAAGTAAATCAAGCTCCAAATTTTCCGCATAAAGTGATAAGAACAGCTGCGGCTTCCATTTCTCCTGAACGATCTTGAGGCTGTGCGCTGCCAATTCTATCCCTCTATTTTCATCTCAACTAAAATATTCACTTAATTTATTTTACTAGATTTCGCCCGGAACTCCGTGGCGCCAAAGTTAGTTTATCTCGCGGGAACCGTGCATTTTTCCGGGATAAAACGTATCCGAGAGTCGAGACTCAAAGTATCTCCATAATAAACAGCAAAATCGGTTAACAGCGGTTTGGGCGTCAAAAGGTAACAGACAGACGGACAGACACACTTTCGTATAATTTTAGTATGGATAAACGTTAACAAAATAACTTTCGAATCTTCCAACGTATTCTGAATGGTTAGGCACATTTGTGGTTCAGTTCAGTTGGGATCAATATCGCGAAGCACGTTATGTAACTCCGCGCTTGTGCCTTTATTGTACGGACTTAAATGTACTGTTTTTATACAACCATTTTCGAGTTCTCTGCAAATAAATGGATGCGTTTTTATTAAGCTTTTACTCGTTTTGAAGCTTTTACTCAGTAAATTACTTATCTTGCCTCTTGGCAGCTTTTTCAGAGGTTTTCTGGTAGCGTGTAATAGGTACGAGCGTCATTACCAAATATTTGAATGTTGCTTATAAAAAGTAACATGGGCATAGGCTTAATAGATGTGAGATTACTACCACTACTTAAGATACCTCATACACGCCCAGACGGTCGAAATTTCTGTCATCATGACATCATTTTCGGTTCGGAATAGTTATCACAGATCAGCCGAGTGGGGGTCCCATCCAGGTATTCTTTTCGGTTAGTACTTCTAAGTGCGTTCACATCATTACCGTGCGTTTTTTTACCGGGCAATTGGCCCACTACACATTCCCTCTGCAACTCCTGTGTCGCCAAGATCAACAGTGGGAACTAACCACGAAAACCATTTGATCTAAATCTGTCTTGGGAACCGCAACGAAATTAATCAGAAGAAAGGTGGGAGCAGTAGGAGATAATGACCGTACTTTAAGCCCTCACTCATCAACACCATTGTTCCAGGCGCATTCCTCATCCCGTTCCTCATAATGCTGGTGCTGGAGGGCATCCCGTTGTTCCTCATCGAGATGGCGATCGGGCAGCGCATGCGACTGGGGTCGCTGGGCGTGTGGAACACCATCCACCCGTGGCTGGGCGGCATCGGGATCTCCAGCTGCATCGTGACTCTCTTCGTCGCGTTGTACTACAACGTCATCATCACATGGGTCTTCTTCTACCTCTTTAATAGTATACGGGTGAGTTTTGAGACAAAACTATTAAGATGCTATTACTTGCTGCCGTAGACACATTTTGTGATTTCTTTAATTCACTACCGCACTCAGTAAGACATCAATTCAAATTAATCGAGAGTTTGACAAATAGTGTATGGGACTTAATCAATAATATGTCAAAATCTTCATTTAATTACATTTAAGTAATTATTATTAATGATCATCTCTGAGTGCGATAGTTAATGAAGAATTTGATATACACTGCATACATTTACTGTCAAACTCCTCATAAAAAGTTAAAAAGTACTTAGGTTTGGTTGCACCAGAGGCGTGGTTGAAGTTAAAGTTATGGTCAAAGTTCAAAAAAGACGTTTTTGTATGATGACAGCGTTAGTTCCTTTTTTCGCCACGTTCATTTAAAGCCTTGTCGAGCTCAAGGTTATGGTTAAATATGGCGTCCATTTTTGACTTTAACCAAAGATTTGACATTTTGCATTGTAGTTATAGTTACATTTAAAGTTAGTTGGTGCAACCCAACCTAAGTAGTACTAAGTTAGTACATTGTGTCCATGTGCAGTCGTCAGTGTTAGCACAGTGTAATAGTTACGCTATAAAGTATAGAGCATACCAATAATAATATTACTGGAGTCCTACGAGGGCGAGGCAGGGAAGCCAGTGTCGCCAAGCTGGTCTAAATTGGCGTCGATTAGATGTTTCCCCCTTAAAACGATTGATTGGACACCGATGGACCACAATCGATCCGGACACATAACCATATCCTTATAGAATACAGATATTAGAAAAACACCTGATTTGACTTGATTTTGAAAATTGTGAACGTTTATTGTAATATAATAGGAGGATTATTATTAGTAATGTTAAATCACCTTGTAGGCGAATAATAATAATAATTTATTATCACACTATCGCGTTAGGTAATACCTAACTATTATTACTAATCTAATATATAAAAATAAGTCGGGTTTTCCTTCCTGACGCTATCCAGAACGCACGAACCGATTTCCACGGTTTTGCATTCGTTGGAAAGGTCTCGGGCTCTGTGAGGTCTATAGAAAAAAAAATCAGAAAAATAAACTCCAAGAGAAAAGCAAGAAAACAGGGAAAATCATTTTTCACATACAGCGCCATCTCTGATACATAGCATGTACTACAACGGCGCCAGTGCGTTGTGACTTGTGTGTGAGTATCCCTCCCGAAAATAAGTAGGTACGTTTCATTTTGAAGCGCGATATAATATAACCGATATCCACGCGGGCGGAGCCGCGGGCGGAAAACTAGTCATTTTTAATAGCGACACTTTGTTATTATTAAAATGATTGGGATTTCTTAATTCATTTCATTTGTTTTAATCACTCGTCAAATGTATTTAAATAGTGTAAGCATAAGTGACGAATTAGATTTAACACCGTTGTACTTTACGCTCGTTATATCTATTGTGTTCGCAATAAAAATAATGCGCAATTTAATATGAAAACATTTCTTTGAAATATTCATACAGCTACAACTTTCTTAGAAATCCCCGTAAATTTTTTTTCATACTTACATATTATTAATGTTGTTTTAGCTAGATATTGCTAGAAATAGTATTATACTACATTTTATGTCATGGATTTCCTATTTTATCAAGTATTTGTTAGAAATATCAAAATAATAATATGACGTGCTTACACGTGCAACACGTGATGGACAACGAAGGGTGAAGCCAAACGAGCGTAATTTGTGAGTTGTGAGTCGCAGAATTTCGGCTGGCAGAAATTCTGCTGCATTTAGTTTTATACAAAAGTCCTGTTTGATTCACACGAGCGTAATTTTGTGAGTCATGATTTGTATGAAAATATATTTACGCGGCAGAAATTCTGCGACTCACGACTCACAAAATTACTCTCGTTTGGCTTCACCCTAAGGGAGATCTCGTGTAGAGGGACATTTACGTCTTGAATTGCATACGGCCGATGATTATACCTAGGTGACTGTTGAAGAAGTTAAATTACTGAATATTGCGTATCATCAATATAATAATATCGCCTTCTTTTCTTAATAAGAAGAAATTAGAGAGGTGTCGTTTTTGATCCACGATTAACTTCTTTAAAGTCAAGAACCGAAGCGATATGTACGTGGCGACGCATAAACACCGATATAAATAATTAAAATGTCAATTTGGTGTAAACTGACCTTTAGAGGTTACGTTTACATGTTTTGCACTGACCGCAGAATTGCCTTGGGATAATTTACGCTACCCGGTTAATACTTTTAACAGATACCCACCATTTGTAAATTCGCTTGCATCATTGCCAAATTGCAAAATTCAGATTTAGCGTAAGTACGTGTCTCTTTCGCCTTTAGATTGCAGGGAGTACCTATCGAGTGCAAATGTTGCCAAAATTAAGCTGTGTCGAAACACTAATATATTCGTACACAAACATATCGCTACTTCTCTCTTTAATTCCTGCACATTATTGCTGTATCGTTTACACATCCTCGTGGAAACGAGATAGCACTAGTGTGCACAGAAAATGTTGCAAATGTTCCTAAATTTCCATCAACTTTTTCCCTAGACTTCCAGCTTACATACAGCTTCTATCCCTCAGCAGAGCGCGGACTCTCTCCTTTGATTCCCTCAGTTATTATACAGCTCCACTACTCCGCAACAAAGCGAATCTTCTTACTTGGTAATGATTCTCTCCCCGAGCTGAGCGTGGACTCTCTCCTTTGATTCCCTCAGTTTCTTAGTAATAATACAGCTTGTTTTCCCCCAGCTGAGTGCGGACTCCCTTCCCTGGGCGCATTGCCCCGCCGACAACGGGACCGCGGAGGCGGAGTGCAACAAGGCATCGGCCACCGTCTACTTCTGGTACCGCGAGGCGCTGGACGCCGCGCCCAGCATCGAGGACCCGGGAGTGCCGCGCTGGTGGATAGTCCTGTACCTGCTGCTCGCCTGGATCATCGTCTTCTTCATCGTGATGAAGGGCATCCAGAGCAGCGGCAAGGTGGGTGTTTTAAGGTCACAGCACACATATCAACTCGGAAAGACATCGGCACCGTATCGCCTCGAGCCGTTCAATATTGTTTGTATGAAACTTCCTATTGCAACGCACACTAAGCGGAACCGTAACGTAATCGCCTCGCCTCGGAAGGGGACAGCGGTCGGCGAGCCGTAAGCGAGGCGTCGTCTAGCCGTATCCGAGTTGACGTACAGGCGCTACTGATACGCTTTGTTAATACGTGCATACGTTAGGTTGACACCTGGTTGACGGCGTGGCGAAGGCGATACTGTGACGATCCCTTTCCGAGTTGATATGTGTGCTGTGGCCATTAAGCGACTTACAGACGAACAGCACTAGTCGATGGCACGCGTCGATGGGAGTCGACGGCTGCCGTCGACAAGTGCCGTTTGTCTCTAAGAGCACTTAGCCTAATAATCTTCCAATAATGAGGCATTGTATGATACCTGAGTTTTGTTAAATACATACTATCTTTAATTATTTTTACTTAGTTTATCAATTAACTGTCTCATAACCATAAAAAAAACGAATAGAATCAAGCCGAAAGTCGATGACAACATGGTTATACTCGAAGTTTATCCTAAACTATCTAAAGTGATGTTTTATTTTGTCTACAGGTGGTCTACTTTACGTCTCTCTTCCCCTACGCTGTGCTCACTATATTCTTCGTTAGAGGCATCACTTTGCCCGGCTCCGCCGATGGGATCTGGCACATGTACAAGCCTAAGGTACGTTTTTTATACCTTTTTATATTTTCTTTACTACTTTTCTTTAATGAGGAAAAGAGTCAAAACTCTTGCATATCCAGTATCTTATTGAGCGCTTGGCACTGAATCTGATAAATTATAGAAAAAATTAAAAAAAAACATCTAAAAGTAAATTTACGTAGAGGTCTCGTAGCATACTGCTACGGGGACCGCTACGTGCTACGTGCTACGCGCTATGAGCTACGCGTAGCGTTATGTAGCAGCGCTACACACGCGTAGCTATTAGGTGGTTGCGTGACGCGTGTAGTGTGCATTTCGTGTTACGTTAGCGTTCGTTTCGTATTTTCCGCCACTAAACTAACTTTTTCATTTAAGAGGCTACTGACCCAAGAAATCAAACATCGTCCTTCTCTCTTCACACAGGTGAAAAAGGACGACGAGGAATCATCGCCGAGTTAGTTTTACTGTGAATAAAAGACGAACTGTAATGATTATGAAAAAAGTATTTTGAGCAAATGTAGGTTTTATCAATGCCTTTTTAGATATTAAACAATATTAAAGAAAAGACAGCAAACTTCGAAGATCCAAGCAAAAATGTATTTTTTCAGTATTATCGTGTTTTCGTCTTGAGCATTTAATCTTCATGAACTGAAGTTACTTGTGTAAAAAAATCAGTTTTCCAGACTTTGATAGATAGATTTTGAGATCTAGGTTTAAGTATGTAGTCAAGTTAGGGTCAGGTGCATTCAGCTCCGAACACAGACAGCTGAAAAATACGAAACAATTACGTTAACTGTAAAATGAGTTGACACGTGAACTTTAATACACATACCATTGAAATGTTAAGGTTATACAAGGTGTAACAAAATAATAATTTAACGTGTGTAGACTGCAGTAGGTGTCTCTTGTAAAGAGTTCACTGTGAAAGTAGTGGCGCTGAAGGAGTTACTTTTTTAACGATTTGCGCCGAATTATGAATCATGTTTCAAATGTCAGTGTATATTATTCACCTTCAAGCTGTACTGACATATTAATGTCAGCACCGAACACGCCGTACGCGCTGTTCGCGTCGAACGCTCCGCATAGTACTTAGGGCCAGGCCACAACACTGCGTTGCGATGTCGCCACGCAAGAATTTCCGATAGTATAGCACTCTTTACATCGGAAATTTTTACGATGCGTTCTGCGGCGTCGTAGATTTATACGATGCGACGCCGCAACGCATGGTTGTGGCCTGGCCCTTACTCGAAATACAGCGCGTACGGTGCGGACGAATGTGCGAGGTTTTTTCGGCGCGTGCCTGCTGATAAATGTGCGATCACCTATATGTTACTTTTCTGTCGCAGCTGGATAAGCTGCTGGACCCGACAGTGTGGCTGGACGCGGCGACGCAGGTGTTCTACTCGTTCGGCCTGGCGTTCGGTTCGCTGATCGCGTTCGGCTCGTACAACCCGCCCGACAACAACTGCGTTCGCGACGTGTTGCTGGTCTCCGTCTGCAACGCGCTCACCGCCATCTACGCGTCGGTCGTCATCTTCAGCATCCTCGGCTTTAAGGCCTACACCATGGTCGAGAAGTGCATCTCCAAGTGAGTATAGAATGTTTAAGGCAATATAGGTAACCTAACCTTTTCTTCAAATATGTGATGGCGATGTAAGTTCAAGTGTAACATACGACCAAGACGAATCTTATAATAGCTTTCAAGCTCAAATACTATGAATCGTTAAGCTTGATTGTGCCAATAATAATTACACAATTATTCCTTCCAGCGCATTCGATTATAATACCAGTCAAGTGCAAGGAAGACTTGCATAAAAGTTTCGCAAGAAAGGAATGCAAATAATGTTTGGCTGCTAAAATTCGCCAACCTAAAAATTTACCGCGCACATTTATCGGCACGCACGCGCCTAAAGCGCTGCATTTTAGAATTCGTTGTATGAAATCACAGACTACTAAGGGGATACTACGAGTACGTATATGAAATGATGAAACCTTGCACATTCGTCCACACGTACGCGTTTCGTGTACTATGCGGTGCGTACGACGCGTACGGTAAGGACAAATGCGCGATCAGGGTTATATCTGAATTTTGATATTCATGGACACGACTGATGCTATAAATAATCCCGCCAACTTGGTATAATTTCACTGTAATTTTGCATGAGAAATATCGATATAATGATGATGCTAGTGACGGAATCGCAATCTAAATTGAATGCGAGCCTTGAATGAGGTTACGTAACCTCCACCGAGGGGCTTAGCGTAAGACTTCCCCGGCTGCAAATAGATGATTTATGAAACACCTCCACTTATTGCACAAAATATATTCGCTGAAGATTGCTATTTGCAGATGATCAATGTGGTTTTATGATAGGAGTTTACCTCAGCTCTCAATAAAAATTATTGAATGATAAACTTCTGTGAGAACCTCTGAATTTTTATCCGGCCATTAAAGATAGAACATCTTTATTGTTTAATGCCCTGATAAAATGAACGTTATTAAATTTCTTATTAAGCACATCATTCAAATGTTAATGAAAAAAGATAATATTTAATTTACGTTAAATATTCCCTTCCGCTAATAAAACCGTTTGAATAATTTAATCTTTTGGCAAGAAAAATCGCACTGTTTTTGGCAACAACAAGGCTTGAGAAATTCAATGAACACATTTTATAGAGGTTTAAATTGCTATAAGTATACTAGGTATACTATATATTATAATAACATGTCGCAGTTATCTAGGTAAATTGGCTAGCAAACTATAATTACTATAAACTAAATTCATTTTGAAAATTATTAACATTACCTACATATCTTTTTAAATGTAATACGTTAATAATTTTCAAAACGAATCGTTTTAATAAAATCTATCTAAATAGATCTATTCTTAGCTTAATTTATATTTTACGGTTCTAAGTTCTTACAGTAGGAAACTTGTAAACGGCCTAGGCATCGAATTGACTAGCCATTTCAACTAGGTGGCTGCGAGTTGCGACATATCAAGCCTACGCTACAGGATAAGGAAAACATAACAAAACATAATAGCTCTTTATATTTCTCGCCGTTCTAGTATCTATGGCCCTTCAAGGGAAGCAATTACTTGTAGGTACATTTATATCTGTGGAAATCTTTTTTTATGATCCGTTACAATACTATAATGGGGCATCGTAAAATATCATTGTCGACGCTAAAAGGTTCCTTTAATGACGGTAATGGAAAATTTGTGGAATTTCTCCGCTTTATTGATTTTTAGGGTTCCGTACCCAAAGGGTAAAAACGGGACCCTATAGTAAGACTTCGATGTCAGTTCGCACTCCGTCTGTCTGACTGTCTCTCGAGTCTTCGGGCCGTATCTTAAGAACCGCAACAGCTAAACTTCTGAAATTGGCACAGCTTGTGTATTTCTGTTGCTGTTATAACAACAAATACTAAAAATAATATATATTTAAGGGGGAGGGCTCCTATACAACAAACGTGATTTTTTAGCCTTTTTTGCTCTTAATCAATAAAATAAATATGTAAGATACAAATACAAAATCATAATTGACAATTTCTTGGTAACTTTCGCCCTATAATTATTGTAAGTTTTGTTAGGCATTATAATTTTTAAGAATTTATAATGCAGAGCGTTAAGAGGATTCCACACCGCCGTTTTTCCATACAAACGCTGTCCCCTGTTTCCTCCCTGGATAATGCCGGTAGAGTTATGATTTTTTTCCTGAATATCTATGGCCACTATTAGCATGTCCCTATGTTTTCTTTTTTTTCATAATTTAATTATTAAAAAAGATAAGAACGTCCGAAAACCCAAAAAAATGGCAAAATTTTCCTCTGCGTTCAAACACCCAGAAAACAAAACTGGCTAAAATATATAAAAAAAATAAAACATAGGAACACAGCTCAAGCCTTGCTTTAATTCTTAATGAAAAAAGTACTTAAATCTGTTAAGTTTTGGAGAAGGAATCAGCGGACAACGAATCGAAGATTTTCTGTTCTTTTATTAGAACTTTTGTCGTGTTATCTCTATCGCGCTCTGCGGTGGGAGACTTGAGATTGGTGAGACAGCAATACATTTTCAAATACCTATTTTCAATTTCTCTTGCCCCTGGTGTAACCTCTTAAGAGGATTCCACACCGCCATTTTTTCCATACAAACGTTGTCCCCTGTTTCCTCCCTGGATAATGCTAGTAGAGTTATAATTTTTTTCCTGAATATCTACGGCCACTAATACAATGTCCCTATGTTTTCTTTTTTTTCATAATTTAATTATTAAATAAGATATGAACGTTCAAAAACCCAAAAAAATGGCCAGATTTTCCACTGTGTTCAAACGTCCAGAAAACAGATTTGGATAGATTATACAAAAAAAGCAAAACATAGGAACACAGCTCAAGCCTTTTTTTAATCTTTAATGAAAAAAGTACTTAAATCGGTTAAGTTTTGGAGAAGGAATCAGGGGACAACGAATCGTTGATTTTCTGGATTTTCTGCAGTTGTCTCTATCGCGTTCTGCGGTATAGGCTTGAGGTAAGGGAGACAGCTATAGATATTACACGTACTTTTTTTTCATTTCTCTAGCCGCTGTGGTATCCTCTTAAACGGTCCAGTGCGTAGCGAAGTTGCCCACAACTTTTATTAACATTTATTATTTCTCATTTCCTGTCTCGTATAATATTGTGTAAGTAATAATTGTGATTGAATGCTCAATGAGCGCTATTTATTTGTTTACGAGATCTCAAATGTCGGGTCAAATGGAACATTATACAATCTGTGCACTGTCCACGTCTATAAAGAATGCTATAAAGATAAGTTCATAGTTCATACTGCGGGGATTTTATGCGACCGTGGCGACCAGACTGATTATTATTGAAGTTATGTTTGCAAATATACTTATGAGCTGAATATACACGCCTCCGTGCTCTAGTGGTATAGAGCGCGGTTCTTGACTCGGAGGTAGTGGGTTCGATTCCCGCGTTGGAAACATGCTATTTCCAAGTTTGGTTAGGACAATGCAGGCTGATCACCTGATTGTCTGACAAGTAAGATGATCCATGCGTCGGATGGGCATGTAAAAAGTCGGTCCTGCGCCTGGTCTCTCGCCAGTCGTGTCGATCTTCCGTCCCACTGGGTTATGAGAGTAAAGGAATAGAGAGTGCTCTTGTGTACTGTGCATACACTTGGGCACTATAAAATTACTCCTAGTTTCAATGAAATCGACCACCGTCACCGAAACCGGTGTGGGAGCTATTATAGGTATACAGAGTGTAACGAAACAAACTGATAATACTTTAGAGTGTGTATGTGTCCCTATAGAGTTCACAATGAAAGTAGCAGCATATAACAATTTTTAACGTTTGTATAGGCAAATTCATGAAGCTTGGGAGCTTTCACATACAAACCATAAAAAATGTTCTTTCAGCTCTACTACTTTCACAGTGAACTCTTTACATAATACAAGAAACACACACACACACACACGGCACACCCTAAAGTAAGTATTAATACTTTGTCTTTTTTCACCCTTCTTCCATACCAATCACAAAATTAAGGATCTCTTCAGTCTTAGGTCTTGATTTAAACCTACTTGTACTAGTATATTTCGCTTTTAGATGGGATTGGGTACAATATAATAATTTAAACCTTTAAAACTTTTTTGATAGAAATTAGAAATATTTTGTACTTATAAAAAAATATGGGCGGAAATAATAACAATAAATAGACTAAAACCCTATAAAAAACCTATCCAACACAAAACTATTGACTTTTAGATCAACTATAATTGTTTTATTAACATTGACATTCTCTTCCATACCTTTTGATTCACATAATGCATTTATTGATTAGGGCACACAGCCCACGCGATACAATAATCACATAAATTACTTGATAACCTTCCAAAATACTTAAGCAGAAGCGTATATTTATCGTCCATGAAAATATTCGTGCCCTAAAAATGCAACTGATGAAATCGTATAGTTAAATTTAGTAAATGTCAGCGGTCAGACCTGACCTTATTGGTGTTACCGGAACGTTCCAAAATAGCTCGGCTGCTCGGAAATACTTCCATCGAGAGGATAACAAAATAATTAAGTCTATTTATACCGGCTTTGACAATCGACACCCCTTTCCTTTGACCCCGGATAATTCCATGAATATGGTAATTTAGACTTCCACATTAAAAAGCCTGAGGTACAGTTTTGATCAAAAGAATGTTACGGTTTCGTTTTTATTTCGGTACCTTGGGACTTGGTGTTATTTAAACTTTCAGGCCCACTTGCGCCAATACGCTTAGTGTCATGGCGCTTGAGATTCGTTATGTCCATAGAGCAAATGAATACAGGTCAAATAATTTATAGTTTTGAATTTTGACAAACCACTTCGGTTCCTAAATTCCTAGAACAACTAAAGCAAATTGTCCAAGACCAAAGTACTATAATGATATATTTCGCGTTTCCAGGGAGATCAAGGTGCTGGCTCTGCACCACATCGGCGCCTTCACGCTCAACTCCACCGAGGAGTACTACAAGGAGGAGTTCCCCAACCTCAACTCCACCGTCACTAGTGCCTTGAACCTCACTGGGTGCTCCATGAGCAAACAATTGGAGGAGGTGAGTATTCGAAAGCAAAACCCTGAACATAGCTATAGGCTGGCGATCAAATCTCACAGCTGTATTAGTCTCGCTAGTGCTTCGAATGCTGAATTCCTTTCATTTTGTTATTTAAATGGTAACTTAGCTAAAAGCGCTATAAATGCAAAGGTTGCTACGGACATGTTGGAAGAACAACATCACCACATAAAGTAAAAATATATGTAGAACTGAAGAAAAACGCTGAAAATACACAAGAAAAACATTTCTCAAACTTATGGCCGCTTACTGATATTAATAATATCTATGGACGCTTCACACCTTGCAGTCTGGCCCCGTGCTAAGTACCTAAAGGACTTGTGTTACAGGTACCAGACAACGGAAATTACTTTTATACTATACATATATTTAAGATTTTTATTATATCATACACATATTTAATACACATCCAGACCCGGGAACATTGAAAACTTTTTGTTCCGTCGGCCTCCGGCTTGAGCTACCAACGCGTTCACCACTGAGCCACAGAGGTCGTCAAATAAGTGCCGGGTAGGCTGTTCACAAATCACAACTTATCTGACAGATGGATTATACTCTGTTAGATTAGTTGTGTGTTGTGTCTGTGGTGAAACAGGCTTTTACAGTCCAAGTTCATTTCCAGGCTGCGGAGGGTACCGGGTTGGCGTTCATCGTGTTCACTCAAGCCATCCTCAAGCTGACCCCGGCCCCGTTCTGGTCAATTATCTTCTTCCTGATGCTGCTCTCCCTGGGCCTCGGCAGCCAGATCGGCATCATGGAGGGCATGCTCTGCACCATATTCGACATTGATTTCTTCAAGCGTATGAGCAAACCCGTTATTACTGGTGAGTTGAATTCTGTTGAAACTCGACTATTTCAGTCTGTTTTTCGAGTGGAGCAGAGTATAAAATGCCATGATTGGACCAAACAATCTGCAGATTTTAAACGATTGACTGATAACGACGACAACGATTAAAAAGTTTATGATATACCCTTTTCATCACATCACATAACTAAATTATTAATACCTAATATCACAAAGACGGTACAACCAATAAGCGTTTGTCTAGACTCTATATTGTTTGATTACCGACTAAATAGTCGGTATGAAAATGTACTATTACAAGATTAGTCAAATGCTTCACTAAAATCATTTCACAGGTTCAGTATGTACGTTCTGTTTCTTCGTCGGTCTGATATTCACGACCGGTGCCGGCGAGTACTGGCTCAAGATGTTCGACTCGTTCGCCGGCACCATCGGTCTTGTCGTCGTCGCGCTGCTCGAGATGATATCCGTCATCTACATCTACGGACATGAAAGGTATAGCTTCTACTGTTTCTAAGTTTAATCTTTTGAATTTGTCCACTTCTTAACTTTCATTTTCCGATATTCCACAAGCCAAGTCTCAGGATTCTTTATGAATTTTGATAGCCGTTGGAATTCGTAATACTTTAATTACAATTTTTGATATCTACATGAGTAAGACTACCTTCTTTAAAAGTAATTACTGTAGTTTAGTCATTGTTCTGTGTATTATCATGTTCCTGTGTAAATAGTTTCTTTTTAATTACTTTTGTGGTAGTTTATCCATTTTCACCTATTACAGATTCACCAACGACATCTACGAGATGACGGGCTACCGGCCAGGCTGGTACTGGCAGATCACCTGGCGCTACGTCGGCCCCGTCATCGTCACCTGCATCCTGCTCTCCTCGCTCGTCTTCATGCTCATCAACCCGCCCACATACGGCGCTTGGAATGCTGAGGAGGTAAACACCATGAATATTACCTTAGCTCTCCTTTTAATTGTATGTTGTTTCTATTTAAGTGTCTCTTGTTGTAGGCATCAAGGTTCTGAGACCTCTCTGAGATAAAATAAGTCATTTTGTTGATAACTAATATAAGCTGCGATGAAGTACATTCATTTGTTTAGAGCTCGTAATTTAGGTTCTGTTAACTTCTGTCGAATAAACACGGGCCTTCTCTTTGGGATTTACAAGCATCTTCCCATCAAACTTGTCGTTGATCATTTAGATACAATCAATAACGTTTTCTTTCCTAGGGTCGCGTTGAGAAGACTCCGTACCCATCCTGGGTGTTGGGTATTGCTGTAGCTATGATTCTAGCTGGTGTACTACCCATACCCATAGTGCTGCTTCTCCGAAGATTCCAGTGCCTGGCTCTCGATGTGGACATCCATCAGGGATCCATCAGGAGGATTGAGACGACTGTGTCCACCAAGGAAATGATGAGCGATCAGGATGTAAGTCATTTGAAATGTCTTCTTATATTTTGTTCCTAATTCCTCCAACTGTGATGACTATGACCAAGTTTGATAAAACAATTTTATTTTATAAATATCATTTTAAGTGATATTTTATAAAATTTTGAAAAAAAATATGGTGAGTGCTATCCTTCTGGGTTCTTGTTTGCTTCTCATCATTACTTTTTTAGGACATGGGTATTATGGAATTTCTTTAACTTGATGGGCAATTAAAAATGTATTTCCTATGTGATTTATCTTGCATTATGTTGCATCTTATACATAATATTTTATCAACTTGGATAAACGGTTTTCCTAAATATTTATCTAAAGTTAAATGTTTTTCTTTATTATTAAAACGATTTTCTGGTGGTATGTTTGTATAAATTTTTATCTTGTGTCGTTTTGCCAGTGATATGCTTAACACACTATGTAATATAACAAACTTATTATCAACATTCACATTTATCAACATTACTGATCCATTTCAAAACCTAGCTTGAATATCTTTTAATGCACCTTTTAGGATAAATTTAACCTTGGGTTAACTAGTTGTTTCTTCCGTACTTATTATTGTTTAATCTCTTTCGAAAGTAACATCATATTTAAACCCAGGATTGACTTTACCAGAGCATCTTCTAAGTTTAAGTTGAATGATATTTAAAGCATCGTTCCTAGGTTTTAAAATGTTTCATGGTGCTATCCTATCTGCTACTTTGCTATTGTCATTTCATATTGTGTATGTGACTAACACTGGCGGGCCTAGGTGTTGTCTCCGGAGAGCGCGCCGCCCGCGCAGCTGGTGGCGGACGCCGGCACTAAGTTCACTATCGGTGACTTTGACGTAAGTGCCATCATTCATCATTACTTCAACTCCTTTATATTGACCTTGAATTTTATAAATTGTTAACTTTCAATTATATATTTTTTGGAGTGTCTTAAGCTCTGACACTTTACAATAATGCATAGGTACTAGTCTTATTGGAATTATCAGAGTTGAATTATTAAGTTCAGACATTACAAAGAGTTACTATTAGGTTGTCCTTTAAAACAGTTTTTGTCTCTTTTTGTCCTATCTTGTCTCGAGAAAATATCTCTCCAAGGACCATTGTCAACTGTAAGTTTCATCTTGTATGTATGCTAGTTGTGCTAGATGTATCTAAATATTGTTCTTAGGGTGTGGACAGCAGCGACGAGCGTCCGACGCGCCTGCCCACCAGCATCGTGCGCGGGAGGAACAAGAAATAAATGTTCGTTCTACTAACACTTCATTTGCTTTGTGAATTTTGCTGCATTTTCTTTATTTTTGTTCCTAGTTTCTTATTCATAAGCATTTATCTAATTTATGCTGTTGGTACGCAATGCTTAAATGGGACTTTGTCACTCTGCAGTTTATTTGCTACAAGTTTGGTATGAGCATGTTATTGTTTAAGTTCTTTTGCTTTATTATAGGTGAAGGGATCCATATTAGATTCAGCGGTATTAAGAATTTTCGTTGGATTCGGATTTGGAACATTCCGCGTGGTAAAGTTTCCAAATACGAATCCAACGAGATTTTGTTCCACACAAAAGTTAACACGCACATTTCATTTCAGTCCTCCGACTCGGAGCCAACGGCAGTGAAAACTGACGACAAATACGAGGACTCCAGCAGCGACGACGAGATCATCAACGCGAAATACTCGACCGGCAACGGCATACGGCTGTCGATGAAGCCCATCGGCAAACCCGCGCCACTCAAGATGGACGTCGTCGACTGACCGGTGCATTCCATTTACAATTTTTTTTTAATCTACATTTTTAGTATAATTTACTAATGCGTGTATTTATTTCGATTTCGAAATGTTTAAGTAATTTAAAGAAGTTACTATTACACGGTACATTTCGTACTCGGTCTCGTTCAGGAGAATGTTAGAGGGCCGGTTTTAAGCATCAATTTTGGATAGTAGTTTACAATTATTAAATGTTTAATAGCTATCTTTAGAATGAAATTAAAGGTATTATTAAATGTTCGGAAATCATTTACATTTACCTTCTTAAAGCAATAAATATTAATATTGATCGCGAAATAAATTTTCGTAAAATCGGCCCAAACCTAACTAACTGAAAGTATTATTTTTTAATAATTTAATTTTTAGATTTGCTAAGTAATAAGAAATGTATTAATTAAATAACATAGTTTATTTATTAATTACTTATTTTTGTGATAATATTACATAGATTAATATTTCCGGGATTGTTTGAAGATTTTGTCGCTATAATCAAAACCTTTCTTAACAGCCCTAATTATTTATTTTTATTCGACTTCTTGTTACTACTATACATATACAATTTGAAGTTGGCCTTTAACAGTAATATACATATTTAGGTTTAAGGCAAAATGTTATAAGAGCTGCTGAGTCGCATGCTTATCAGACTAAAGCACATTTGATTTTATGTAAAACAACAAACTAGTCAGCTTAAATACATAATTAAAGTAAGATTTAGTAGAACGTTAATGAATGAATTAAAAAAAATTTGAATCGAAACATTTTAGCAATGGCGCCCAACATGGGGCAGCTAACATCGTATGGGAGGCTAAAGCAGTGGCGCCAAATGTGGGGCAAGTAATTTCTAGGGAGGAATAAAGGGATATTTGAGCTTGTAGCACTTAATGTGTGTATAACATTTGAAATTGAATAAATTACAGGCAAAAGACATAAGGGATTTTGTGACAAAGGCGTCAATTAGTGAACAATTTTAAATTAATTAATTTAAATTCATAATAGTCACTTCTTGATATTTACGTACATGCTAAATACATACAACTGTAATTAAGATAAACATGCGACTTAGTATTAAATCACAATACTGTAGATACAATTAGCACTCCTAGTTTAAATCGACAAGGATCGATTGAAATTCTAGTAGACTTCTCGATTAGATGTAACGTAAGCTTCGATTCATTAGATTATATCGTTATTTGAATGTTAAGTCTGGTTCGACCAGAGATGAAGTTAGTTGATTCTGGGACATTTTTATAAGTATTATAATTTAAATTACGATTGACGTTTTAAATACTTCTTTTGTCGCGTTAAATATATAAAAAGTCTCCTTATATAACAATACCTAACAATATTCAAATATATGACAATATCCCAACATAGGTATAATACTGCGTCGTGGAAAAGCCTGCCGGCGCAGCGTTCGTAGTGAATAGTAAATGTCGGATTAATACATCATTGTTCAAACGCTTTAAAACGAAATCGGAAGACTAGTCAGTTTAGGTAAGGTAGAAACGCAGTAAATAGTAGAACATGTTTATACGAACCAGGCGTGACCGATGTGTGTGTGTTTATGCCTATCTTTCGTTAGCCGATATGTTTCTGCGTGCGGTCAAGCTCGATTTAAATTCGTCCGCGCGGACGAGCGGTTTGGCCGCTGTAATGCGAGATCAGTGGCGCGGTGGTGCCACTATTTATATAAATCGTTATCAATTGCTTGTGATCGCGCTGGCCAAGCCGCTCGTTCGAGCGGATGCATTTAATTCGAGCCGGCGCTTGCACATGCAAGTTTGTATGAAAATGTTCTAATATTCTGTGGTAGAAGTTAACACCGGATAGCGTGTCACCGGCACGTGTAAATTGAGATTTAGAACACGTCAGTTGATACATGAGTGAGAGGAAAATAAATGTGTGAACTAATGTATGAAGTAGAGCTTTTAGAAATTGCAAAACGAAAATATTTCAGAGCGTTTAAAAATATTAACTTTTTCTATTCAAGTACTCCAATACCCAAATCAAAGAGCATAATGATAGATGGATCGTCGAAAGAATAGTTTTATCAAATTAATTACAGAAACTACTAGAACTTAAAAAATATGTAGATTATAATAAATTAAAGTTAAATACCTATTTATTTCTAATTTATTTTATATGACTACTTTCTTTTTAATATTATTTAGATTTTATTGTACCTACAATAATTGTACGTTATGAACATTGTTGGTCAACATTTTGTCTAAGTTTTGAGGTGTAGTAAACACAAGACTTGGTTATAAAAAATCTGGCTGAGCCACTCAAGCGTGTAAAATGTAATAAAATGTATAAGTAATTTTATTGTTAATTCATTCCTAGTGATCTAGAATTATGGAAAGTATTAATATTAAAATAACAGTTGGCCAAAAACGCATATGCAGTGCATAAAAAACGCGTAGAACGCTTTAAATTCAGGGTAAAAGTTCGTTAATATTTGAAATTTTCCTGAAAATGTTTGTTATGCGGCGGTGGCTACTTTATTGAATATTTATGTCTTTGTCGAATGTATTCTTTGGTGTGCATAATAATTATGAAAATCTGTAAGTATATTGCAGTGTTAAGGTGTCTTTCGATTCCTGCCGCAGCGTCCGGGATCGACAAAAATGCCACTTTATGACCCAGGCCATTACAAAGCAGCGCCGGTATGGGTCGCTAGACCAACGTCGGTAGAAAATGAAACCTACAGCCTTCATAAATTGGTATTCTATTTGAATTTTTGTCGGTCGCGGTTGCTTGCAGCGTTAATCGGAACGATGCCTTTAGGGTTATACGATTATATACACGAAACGTAGCGCGATTTGAGGATGCGTTAACGCGATACAATGTCAAACAGTGTGACTATTTAACTTTGCATCGTTATTATCACAGCGTCGCGTCGCACCTCGTTTCTTCTCGTTTCGGTGTAAGTGGTGTAACCATACATGATACAACACATAATGTTACATAAATGAAGGTTAGTCTTTCACAAGATCAACAGAGTTGAATGACGGCCACAAACATAATATAAGAAATAAATAGTTTACATACGTTTCATATCTTGACATCAACGATGAACCTTTTAAAGAGATTCTATGTATAGTTTGAAAAACTACTATTATTCATTACTTACATAAAAAAATAATTGTGTCCATATAACAACATCCATTTAAAGTGTCTGTCCAGATGATGCGTATTACGCGCGAGGTGTATACGCGCGTTTCAATTTCCATTGCATCTCGACTCGCGCGTCACTCGCGCGTTTTACGGGCGAGTCGAGAGTCCCGCTCATTGCAAGCGTTTTACGCGCGAGTAAGAAAACGCGCGTAGGCATCTGAACGCGATATATGTAGCTCTAGTACCTCGGGTACGCGCGTAAAGCACGCGAGTCGCTCACTCCCGCGTAAAACGCCTCATCTGGACAGGCTCTTAGGAAGCGTTCATACGCGCGCGTTAATGGCTCGTGCGTTTGTCGCTGCAGCAGAAAACGCGCGTCTGAACGCGGCGTTGGGGTCCTGCCTCGAACATCGCAGCAAGCACACGGCTTGCGAGGCATAATTTTAAATACTACGAATAATAAAACTAAGGAAACGTAACTCCCATACTTCAACCGTTTTAAATTTGGCTCCTTTTCGAACACTACAATATGACAATTCAGATTTTCGCCAAGGTCGTATCCCAGGTAACGTATCATAATATTGCGCGCCGGACGACATTGACGACATGCGCGGTTATTGTCATTGTCATAGTTATGAAACAAATAATTGTCAAAAGCGGATAGTATTATGCAGTATACACCAAGCACATCTACTATCACGAAGAAACGAGCACATTATTATTTTTTTAAAATCAAACATTTTCCTCTGATCCTTAAGACATCGATAATAATAATAATATACATGTAATAATAATGAACAAACCTTGTACGACTCGGGCGAATCTAAAACTGTCCAAGCACCTAGAGAAGACGTTTTCAGATTACAAAAATCTATGTGCTAAATTATTACAGAATTGAAATTAAAATCTTACGTAAATTTTGTACTTATAACTCACAATTAATATAATATTTTAATAACAGTTAACAGTTTTTTTATTTTGTTCATTTACAATATTAAAGGAAATACTTATTTGTTTTTGTTGATTGAACTTAATTTATAACATTATATTTTTTTTGTTTTGTTGTAAAAAATCCGTAGCAAGAAATATGAGCATACCCATTCATCTTATAACGCATTTAGTATAATGTCAGCCAGACCCTAAAATTTCGTTTATGATTAAATTGTTACATCTTGCATAACACTGTCCATGGCGACTTTGTAAAAATTTTGTAATTATATTATTTTTTGATTATTGCACTTTTAGAATAACATTAACACTTTTAGAATAACATGTTAATTTAATAAGACAAATACAAAGACACCAGCTTAATTTTACGCAAATAACCTAACATCCAACTTAAATAAACCATCTTTTTTGTGCTTTTTTGAGTCGACAAAAATACAGAAATTTAAGCATAATTTTAAACAATACACTTACAGATGAAAGGTTATTCCTGTATTAAAAGCCGTATATGTATGACTTCTACACCATTTCACAGGGCATTTAGGCATTTTAACAACAAAAATATTGTAAAAAGCTATGTAAAACGTAAGTAAACAAACCTATGTAAACAAATTGTAAAATGAGTTTGACAAAATTGTCATGTCAAACTGGTTGAATGTCACTCGATGATACACGAAAAATGTGTACCGAACACATGCATAAATATGCATGTATTCGGGTCACATTTTGTAGCCTTTTGGTGCACTTTTTTTGACGGAGTTACTCTTCCTTAGTTTTTATTATTCGTAGTTTAAATATTATAGTATAAAATGTTTTTAAAACAAGCAACTCTGTGTAGTCTTCCCATATTTTATAGTAAAATGCCATAATCTCATTCAAAATTTATAAAGTTGGATTAAACTCAACCCAAAAATCTTGAACTTTTTGTCTTGATTTGTCTTGAACAGTAAACTTAAACTAAATGATCTCGTTGATATATTAATTTTACATACTATTAAAACAACCATGTGTCAGAAACAGAAATTAAGAATTATAGTCTGTTAAAGTAAAAATTAAGAAATTATAAAGTGGCAACATCATAGTGTCAACCCTTTTTTCTTAGATTGATTTGAAAGGGATGACACTACGATGTTGCCACTTTTTAATTTCTTCACTTTTTTGACAGACTATATTACTACAAGTATTCGGGCTCCAGTGTGAAGATAGAGAGAAAAACACATTGACAGCAAGCAGAAAAATGATATATGCAGAGAACTAAAGATCGCATATTCATCAGCACTCACGCGCCAAACGCGCCGCATTTTAGAATTCGTTGTATGACATCATGTTAAACCTCACACTTTCGTCCGCGCCGTACGCATTTCGTGTACTATGCGGTGCGTTCGGCGTTTTCAGTGCTAACACATGTGCGATCAGCTTTATAACCTCACCCTTGTCTTCGCATGTCGTCGTTATTGCTGTCTCGCTTGCATCTCGGTTTTGGCTTCGTGCGAGTGAGACAACAATACAATTACATAAAAAACATGCGGAAGAAAGAGATAGCTACAGGTCAATATCCTTTCTATTTTTCATATCCGGCCTCCCCAGAACATACTATATGTTTAATATGTCTTGTCTGTTTCTCGTTTGATATTTAAGCTTGTGGCTATCGCTCAAAAGAGCTGTAAGTGTTGATAGGTAGGCTTTGGGAGGATCTCCTGACTTAGTTGTAGACAAACTGATATTATTTTATAAGATAATTGTAAGGTTTCAGAATGCAAAATAAAAAATATTGCCACTCATGATTTTTGTTTTATTCATTAACATACCTCACAAAACTTGATAAAAGTAAATAAAATTTGAGAATATAAGAACAAAGTTATAGAACTCAAATATACTAGGTTTTTAACCTATTAAAGTTTTGGCGCTATAAACTTAAGAGTATAAAATCCTAATTCTAGCTAATCTTATCTAAATAAATGTTTTAAGATTTCAATATAATGCAAAAAAATCATAATAATATTTTTGGATAAAATTTAAAACATACATATTATAATATCAAATCGAATATTTCAATAGCATATTAGTTATAAAGTATAATACTGACCAATACTTTCTTCATTTTAGTAAAATTCACAATAAGATAACATTAAAAAAAAAATTATTCACAATAAGAATTTGTATTAATATTGATATTTGTGAAAAATTGTGATAGCATCCTTAATAAATAATAATATTATATTTTTGCTGTGTAAATTTTTATCATACTTTGAAATTTACCATCAGCCTCTGTTATAAATAATACAGAACCATAATACAATAATATTATAACAGTACTGGCACCTAGTTCTTGCTTATCTACAAAGGTGTGTCTTTAATATATGTACTTTTAAATGATGTTTAAATATAAATACCTCTTGACAGTAATCACAATGGAAAATATCATCATCATGTTGATGCACTTTCTGGTGACTCCGCAGGTGGTCACTTCTTCTAAATGTCTGGTTACAAATCCGACATGGGTATGGTTTGTCGCCACTGTGTGTTCGTTGGTGGACTGTCAAGTGACTTTTTCTGTTGAAAGTTTTGTTACAAACGTCACAAATGAATGGTTTCTCATGGGTATGGATCAATTTATGTGCCCTCAAGTTGCTGCCTTTGAGAAATGTTTTGCTGCATATATCACACTTATGGGGCTTGTCATTTGTATGTGTTTTCATATGGTTGTGTAAATGGTCTTTACGCTTGAATTTTTTCTTGCACACGTCACAAGCATACGGAGTGTCATTCGTGTGACTCATTTTATGCAACTTCAAGTGGTCACTCCGACCATATTTTTTGTTGCAAATATCACAAGAGAAAGATTTATTTGTTGCGCGTTTTTTTATTTTTCTTGGCTTTTTGTCACATATTGCTTTTGTCTTGTCTTTCCTTGGTAATTTCAGTTTCCTATTTTTGTTTTCTTCAACACAATATGTTTGTAAGTAAGTAATAAAATATTAATTAATTTAAAATAGTGTTACAATTATACAATAAGTATATGGGGGGTATTACATTATCATTTATATTGGATCATTTCTATGATCATATATAGGATCCAATATATATGATCATTTGATCATATCTGCTTATTACATTATCATATTTTATTGATCCTATTTTACGTCATATGTGGTTTCAATAGCCAATGGAGAGCGCTAACGCTGACAGGTATTGACATCAGGGTTACTAGATCTGAGAGAATTCGATGTGTCAAAAGACATCGTCATTTTAATATGGCTTGTTTTTTGTTATTTCAGCAAGATTATCCAAGTATATAATTAGAAAAATAATTCCATTACATTATTTGAAACATATTAACAAACAAGAAATTGAAAACTCTTTTTTATATTAAATAACTGGCAACACCTATTTCTATGACCTTATTGGATCCAATATCTCAGCAAATGTCAAAAACCTATGATCAAGGAAGAAATGAATCCTAAGTCTATATTACATTATCCAATATCATTGACTCAATGATCTCAGATCCAATATATATGATAATCTAATATCCCCTTAAGAAATTTTAAGTCGCTATTACACAATATAGTTACATAGGTTTTAAAAAAAAATTTATCCCACTTCAGGGCTACACAAAGCTAGTAACCGAAATGATTAATTTCACCACTCACCTTCCTTCTTTTCTTTCTTTATTGTTATGATGATTTCTTCTTTACAAATATGGTAAGGTATTGAGCCTCTTTCTATGACATGGGTTGACAGAGTAACTATAGGCTGACATTCAACCTGAAAACAAAAAGGAACCAACAAATAGGATCTTTAATTCAGAGTAATTTAAAATCACATTAATAACTTCTTCAATTAATGTATTTCCTACATTAAAGGCACTGGAACTTTTCCAGTCTCTTTGTTTTTACTTGCCTATCCTCTGACTTTGCAATCATCCACATACACAAAACACTGAGCAGACCTTTCAATATAATATTAACCCATATCGTGGGAAAGCGAGACACAATAGCTTATCTATTGTTATCACGGCCGGATGTGGCCGCTTGAAGCTTCATGAATTAATTTTGTATACCAAATTTGTTAAATGTCACCTACATACCTGATTTTCTCCGTCATGTGAGTATTTTTGATAATTGCCAATCTGTTTAAACAAACTACCAAATTGTTTTAGTCTTGTACAACACATAATACATAAGTAATGTGAAACCTTTTTTATCTGAAACAAAAGTAACAATGATTTAAGAACAGTTTCATAAGAGAGTGTAATACAAAAACTAAATCCATACTAATAATTCAAATTTGAAATTGTCTGTCTCAGTCTATTACCTCTTCACATCCAAACCGCTGAACTGATATTGCTGAAATTTGGTATGCATAAATTTAAAATTAGTTGTTAAATAATATTTGTGTACCAAAGCGTACTATAAAGTTACTGATTTCATAAATGATAGTACACCTACGAAAAATAAAAACTAAGGAATTGTAACTCCCATACTATTACCGTTTTAAATTTGTTTCCTTTTGCTCTGTCATGTAACATCAGACTAGTACCGCTCAAGGTCACCTAAATAATGCAAATGTATTGAAATGTGTACTTAAGGTACACTTTTTTGACAAGTATTGTGGAGCATGTTTTTTGAAGGAGTTACTTTTCCTTAGTTTTTATTATTCGTAGTAGTACACCTTGGGAATAAGGTCACCCCCTGCAGAGCCGTTTCTGTATAATATATTATGTATTTTACACTTGTTGTATTTTATTTAGTCATAATGTAGTAGTAGTAGTATACAGTCTGTGTATACAGTATAGTAAATAATGACACTGTATTTATTATTTTTTATAATTTTCCATATTTTTAGTAAAAGATGGCCCCTGCGAGTTTCTTACGCCGGTTCTTCTCGCCGGGTTAGTTCCCGAACCGGTGTTAGGCACCAGTATAGTCCCGACCAAGGACGTTGAAATTATTTCAAAAAATTTATACTGAATAAAAAAGTTTGAGTTACAATGAGTCCTGGGATAGGACAAAGGATACTTTTTATAACGGACAAATGTACACTTTCCGCGGGACAGAATTTTGGCGCAAAGGAGAGGCGTCATCTATAGTCTACTTCCATCATCTCATCCATCCTCATTCCTCACACACTTCTTTAATAGATGTGAAGTTCAATCGAGTTCCATCACAACTTACCGTAGAATTTGAAATCTGCTCGTAAGTATATTGCAACTGCGTTCCAGTAATATCAAAAACTTTAACATTTTCATTAAAACAAACGACACAAGAACCAATTTTCATGTTTCTTTTTAATATTAAAATAAAAATTCACAAATACATAGATGTATTTCATGAACACCTTAGTTTTTATTAACTAATTATCTGCAATAATATTATTATTTGCAAATCGATTACATACGAATTAACTGTATATATAAATAAATCCGCTAAACAAGCAAACTTTGAAAAATTGCAATTTTGTTCACAGACACAGATTACTAGTTCACAGATTACTAGTAACACAGATTACTAGTATTTATTTGTACTAGTAATTTGATTTTGTTGCAATGTTTTTTTTATTTTATTTTATGAAATAAGGGGCAAACGAGCAAACGGGTCTCCTGATGGAAAGCAACTTCCGTCGCCCATGGACACTCGCAGCATCAGAAGAGCTGCAAGTGCGTTGCCGGCCTTTTAAGAGGGAATAGGTTAATATAGTAAGGAAGGAAAGGGAATAGGGGAGGGAAATGTCGACAAAAAGTAAAAACAAAACATTACAAAAACCATAGACAAGTACTGACACTTGACAGTTGACAGTGGACATTCCACAGAGTATAAAAACTATATGCATTTATTAATAAAAATGAAAAAAATAAATATTAATAAATGAGTCTGTCTGTTAGTCTGTTACCTCTTTGCGCTTAAACCACTGAACTGATTTTGAGTCCTAACCCCACGAAAGACCGTACGAAGGATACTTTTTACACGAAAAAAATATACGGTTATCGCGCGAATATCTGCGCAACGGAGTTGCGAGCATTGTATCTAGATCTAATGTTATAATATTTTGAAGTAGAATTTCTGAAGCTTCCTTCTAATTCTACATCAATATTTTTTTATATACCACGCACGGATTAATTAGTAAAAGGACTGTATGAAATATTATAAATACAGTGTGTTAACTGTACTTTATAATTTATATGGTAAAGACCTTATTTTTGGTCCTTCCCTCATCACAATTTTACAAGTAACAGCCAGCGAAGACAGTGTCTTATAACTCTTAACACTTAACATTTATGTATTATGATTTCCTCAATGGTATTGGCCTTCATGTATGTCGGTTTGAAATAAAACAATTTCCTTCATAATTCTAATTAATTTATTTAAGTTATACTTATTTAAAATATACTAACATTATTTTTGGTTACTCATTACCAACTGGCAACTTCTTTAATAAGTACAAAATAATATTTTTTAATGTGCTAAAATCTAAATTGTTTGTTTTATGGTCTACTTAATGTAAAAATTATTCTAATTTACTCATGAATAATTAATAAACTAAAACAATGCTACTTAAAAATAAAAATATTGCACTATAAAGAATAACAAGTTGTACAAGAAGTTAAAAATAAATTAAGTACTTGTGAAGTTTTTAAGAGGCATATTATATCAGATCTTTTTTCTACTTGCTTTGCTTTATGCTTTGCATTACTTACTTATAAAAGAAGCATAGCTTATTAGTTATTTATCTTATCGCCTTATATTAATCTTTCTTACACACATACCACAATTCATTTTTTTAAACATATGCCCCAATTTTTATTACTAAATGTACTCTGACAAAGGAAGGTGATGATGTGATTTGTGTAAATTGTGTGTGACATAGGCCATTGCAAGATGTGATCCATGCTTTTTTATTATATTATTCAAAACAAAATCACTACACACAATAATGAGAACTTTGTAGAAAGTTAAAAAAAATTTCAACAATAATAACAATATTATGATAATACAACTAATAACACCAACTTTACTATTGAGATTCATATTTAAAAGCTAAAATTGATTTAAAATTAGTCTACTTAATGAAATAATGCATAAATAATACTGACAGATGAAAAAGTAATTAGTTTTAAAAACCAGTAAGTACTTACAAGTAAAATAAAAACTTAAGGCTGATAATAGCAGAAGGGGCACAGTTTAAAAACGTACTGTTACATAGCATCACTTCTGTTATTCTTTTGAGTCAGTTTACTTAAAGTACTCAACTGGGGGAAAGCTGTTTTATTCTGTACTGGGTTTAGTTTGGATGTCATGTATATAAATGGTTCATATAGGGAGGCTCGGTCCATGGCGGAGACCTCAAAGTGTCGAATCTTCTCTCTCGCACACCAGTTTGAAGCTTTAGAGCAAGTATTCTCTAGACTGTTTATATCATCAGGTCCCGTTCTATTGCCTATAACTAGCATCACAACCTGAAACAAAGTATTACTAAAATTATACAGTGTGTTACTTGTTAGTGAAAACACCGTTATACTAAAAACCATCAAATGAGCCCGTCAAAATGAACAAACTTTTTCTAAGATAACAATGCTGGGAACTCAAGAAAAAAATGCCATCTTCATACCCATATGGATGCCCGGATTGGCAATTTGTATGGGTATGAAGACGGATTTTTTTTTAAATCCCAGCATTGTTCTACAGGCTCATTTGATGGTTTCAAGGATAACAGTGTTTACACCAACAACCTGTATATTATACCAGACTTAATATTATAACCATTAGCTTAACTTTATTATGTTCAGCATTAACAAACTACACAATGTTAAACAACATCATGTCTCGTACCTCTTTCTTATCCTTATTTCTATCTATGTCTTTCTTCAAATACATCAACACATCTAAAGACTCGGGCTTTGTAGTATCGTATACCATCACAAATCCCTCCGCAAAGCCCAAGTAGTGCCGCTGCAGAACCTGGTTCGCTGTCAGTTGAAGGGTCGGAGATTGTGGAGGTCCTGAAATTATGTAAATGGTAATAAGGACAGCTTACTACTTACAGCTAATGTAGTTGTAACAGTTACACAAAAAATGATCTCCATATATCACGATGATGAAAGAAAGGACACTAAAGATAAGTGGTGCGTGAAGCTCTAACTTGCCTGTAATCGGAGGCTCTAATCCAGCAGTGTCGTAGAAACACACCCGCTCCTTAGTTCCGCGATCTGTTTCGATATTTGCTACGTAAATATCTTCGATTGTCGGATAAAATGATGACTTCAAGTTAACACTTCCGTATATTAATTGCTCTAAAATAGCCGTTTTGCCGACCCCTTTCATCCCGCATATTACAACTTTACTTGTTTTACCCATTTTCTAGTATTGAAAATATTCAGTTCATAACTTTCACTAGACTTTTGAGGTCGGAAAATTTTTCAACGTGATGGAAACAAATTGAATCAGTAAATTAAGAATTTAAACCGCCGTTTTTTCATTGCAATTTATAAATAGATTATAACTAAACATAAATTGTATGAATACGTGTATCTTTTAAAGTTTTTTAATGTGAAAATTGAAATATTTTTGTTTTCGTAAACGTTTTATTTTTTATTTTGATTAATGATTGTGACAATTGACATTGACAAGTGACAATATCATAAAGAAATTATTTTTTTTATTTACAATAATTAGTGGCAATAACTGTAATTATTATAAATTTATATATGGATGTCTTTACCTATTGCCACATACCACTTAAAAAAACATTTGTCAAGTGTCTGTATCATAAATGTCAATGTCACTGAGGTTGTGTTCTCAGTTCTTTAACTCGACTGTGTTCTGACCAGTTTGATTTTATGAAACATGATTGGCTACAGAAACGTCAATTCGCACTGGGCAGTATACTGCTAACAATATAGAAACACACCCTTGATAAAACAAAAATATGGAAGCCACGAATTCAGATTCGGAAATTAGCAAAATGGATAAATATTCAATATTATTACCAACTTACAACGAAAGAGAAAATTTGCCAATAATAATATGGCTTATCATGAAGTATTTGGACAATAGGTTTGTATAAAGTATGACAAATAAATGAAAACGAATATCATCGATACCGAACCTTTAGAAAATTGTCTCAATTTAGCGAAAAATTATTCAATGTGCATAATAACTTCTTTATCAAATGAGATTTATTTAAAGCTTTTATCAACAAACTGCAAACACTGGCTATAAACTTAATATACCTATTTTGATTTATTTTCCAGAGGTTACGATTTTGAAGTGATAATAATTGACGATGGTAGCCCCGATGGAACACTAGAAGTAGCCAAGCAGTTACAAAAACTTTATGGGAGCAGCAAAATAGTATTACGCCCCCGGGAGAAAAAACTTGGATTAGGAACAGCATACATGCATGGAATCAAACATGCAACAGGAAATTTCATTATCATCATGGATGCAGATCTTAGCCACCATGTAAGGATAAAACACAATAACATTCTAAGAAAAAAATAATGTAATTAATATTTTAACTAACAAAAATATTAAATGTATAAGTTGCTACTGCAAATATCCTTAATGATTTTTTAATATAAAACTGAGTAACATGTTAAACATCTTCAAAGCATTTTCTCTCTTTAATATTTTGGGTTTTTATGATAGAGACAAGAAATAGAGCAATGTATGACTTTATGAATCCACAACCAAAGTATGGCAACTTGACTCCTGAAGATGTTCTTATTTTACAGCCAAAGTTCATACCCCAATTCATAGAACATCAAAAAGAACATGACTATGATCTGGTGTCGGGCACCCGGTACAAGGGTGACGGCGGTGTGTACGGCTGGGACTTCAAAAGGAAGCTCATATCCAGAGGTGCCAACTTCATCACACAACTCCTGCTACGACCTGGTGCCTCCGACTTGACGGGCTCTTTTAGGTAATTTTTTTTTATTGTTCAATAGCTGTTTTTTAAACTTTTATCCATACTGATATTATAAATGTGTGTATCTGTCTGTCTTTTACCTGGTCACGCCCAAACCGCTGAACCGGTTTTGTTGGGTATGGTGATACTTTGAGTTCCGGGAAAGGACATAGGATACTTTTATCCCTGGAAAATGTACGGTTCCTGCTCAATAAACGAATTTTGTCGCAATGAAGTTGTGGGCGTCCTCAAGTGTGGAATAAACATTTCAATTTTCCAATTACTTTCATGGGCATTAATCCTTCGATCGAGGATTCTTGGAAATGCTATTGGCTATTGTATTCTATTATCGCTGATTCTTAGAAATTCTATTGTTCTCGCGATCACTGGTGTCCTTATGGGGCTAGAAGGATTAATGTTTTTGTGCATTTGTCGGAAAGATTTTTGCTGTAATTCACGAGTACGGTTCTATTTATTTTGCAGATTGTACAAAAAGGAAATTCTACAAAAATTAATAGACAGTTGTGTGTCTAAAGGTTATGTTTTTCAAATGGAAATGATTATAAGGTAATTTTTATTCTACAACATTAATTTTAATTGAAAATGATGGAAGTAATTTTGATTCAATAATGTTAATTGAAAATAAAATAATGAAGGGTGGAAAAAATTGTACCTTTTAAGAATTGCATACATTGAATCTTAGTTTAATTCTAAGGCTATTTGCCAACACAGATCTGATCTCAGACTTGATCACCAATAGTGATCACATTTCCACATAATATATTGATAACACAGATAGAGAATGATAGGTGAGATAGATTACTACCTACTCTGTTGATGTGAAAATGTACAGTTTTTATTTTTAAGCATATAAAGTCACAGTATAATGTTTTAAAATATATTTTTCATTATTGCAGGGCAAGACAGCTAGACTACACAATAGGCGAAGTTCCAATAACCTTTGTAGACCGAGTGTACGGAGAATCAAAACTGGGCGGCTCAGAGATATTCCAGTTTGCCAAAGCCTTGTTGTACCTATTTGCTACAACATAAACAAATCATTGACATGTCTTTGTTTGGAAGCATTTAATTTTGTACTTCATTCCAGTTATAATACAAAACATTACTTCATATTGTGCAGCTTGTCCAAAAAGAGTAGACGCCGAACATAATTTTTAAATCACATAAAAGTATTATAACATTTTTTTTACGAAATATCAATTGTGATTACGTTTACAAAATTTTGTTCAGCGTCTAGTCTTCTTTTGCAGACTTTAACAATAAAACTCAACAAGTTTATTTAATTTACATGCCATAAAATAATTTTAATTAATCTTGATCAAATTGTGACTATACTACAAGCACAATTTTAAGATTGCTCTGCAAATGAAAGGATGAGGCACTGTGGTCTGTGTTAGGCTTTAAGATTTTTGGTAGGCGCGAAAAGTGATCGCGAACGCACGGTGACCAGCTATAATTGGGAGATAAACGATCAGACTATTAGTAGATATTATATAATAATATGGATTTTTTTTACATATGAATACCTCTTATAGCTTCGCAGAGCTATCTTAAAGTTGTTTGCAATCAGCAATGTGCATCCTATACTATATTATAAACTTCTAATCTAATATTAATTTGTGAACTAAGCATTTTTCTGTAAAAGTGTCATTCCAAAACTAAAAATATTTGTTATTTAGAGTACATATATTTGTAATATGAATATATTATTGTCATACGTTTATTCTTCTTTCTTTGAACATGACCTTAGTTTCGTATTCAGAAAAAATTAAAGACAGTAGTCTTCAAACTTTGTACTTTGGTTAGGTAGTCTATAGATGACTAGTTTTATTTCAGTAATCTATAGATGACTAGTCTTGGTGTACTGTAGAGAAACAAAAAGTCAATACAATCGTAATTAAGCATAAAGTTGTTCTATAGTGATGTTTTAAAGAATTCGTGGTAAAACGTAAATTTTTACATTATTATTCTGTAATACTTTTGTATAGTTTGAGAAACTCTTATTGTTTGCTCAAGTGTAAATAATTGCTTGAGTAGCTATTTGAATACATTCATTCAAGGCAGAACGTTTTTACAGTTTGAACCAAAATGTATCTGCCAATACTTTTGTCTCTCGTAATTTTAGCTTCCGCTAAGACAATTTATCTTGAAAACGATTTTGAAGAAGTTTTACCTGCAATAAGCTACAATCAAGATAGAATTTGGGTTTTGAAATTCGATGATGATTTTGAAGTCAACCCATTGAGGCCACCAAGCAAAGTAGAGTTGAAAATATTTAAAAGATCCATACAACCGGTGATAAAGTAAGTATTTTTTACAGAAATTTAGAAATAAAATACTTAAATAATATTATGTTCTGTTTTAAATTAAGTTTGTCGTATTAAGGAGTGAGCACACTGAGACGGGCCGTGCCGGGGCTCATCGCAAAAATCCGCCTCCATACAATTTGTATGGAAGCGGATGCGCGTATCGCACACTGTGTCGGGGCGCAGCGGATTTCCGCTTCCATACAAATTCTCCCGGCCGTGTATTTTTTTTAATGAAATAAGGGGACTACGAGCAAACGGGTCACCTGATGGAAAGCAACTTCCGTCGCCCATGGACACTTGCAGCATCAGAAGAGCTGCAGGTGCGTTGCCGGCCTTTAAAGAGGGAATAGGGTAATAGGGGAGGGTAGGGAAGGGAAGGGAAGGAAATAAGGGAGGGTAGGGAAGGGAATTGGGCTATATTTATCATAATACTTATATTACCCGAAAGACATTGGCTACATGGTGTTACTTGTACTATTTATTGTATTTATTTTAGACGCAATCGAAGAATAAGGGAGGAGAATGAAAACGCTGTAGATTTTAGTGACAGTGGAAAATTCCAGCCCGTACGCGTAAAGCCCGATATGAGTAACGCAACTGTTGAGGTAATAAAATTGCAGTTGAAGGAAATTATTAATAAATTCTTGTAAGTATTTTCAAGTAAAAAAAATATTACTAGCTTTCATTTTAAGATATATAAAGTATGTATGTAATAAAAAATGTATGGTTATTATTTTAAGATACATAATATTATATACGGTTTATAAAGGTTTTATTTGTTATTTTAGGCACAGCGTTGTAGAGGCCGATCCTACGCAGTGTATATCCAGTAAGAGAGATAAAAATACCAGTCTTAAAGTAAGAAAGCGCTTCATTTATAAAGCTAACTCTATGTTATACTACCTATATTTGCTATACAAAGAGTAATCTTATTATAAAATACGCATTATGTTTATATTCAAGCAAACATGGTAAATTATAGCTATCCATCAGGTCATCGGCTTGCTCGTTAGTACCGTATGCTGGATTTACACGGGTCGATTTTAGTCGCGCGGCAAGTCACCTGTGCCGACAAACTATGTATTTGCAGCAAGCGATCGCTTGCGACTGAGTGTTGGCACGGTCGATTTTAGTCACCAACCGCATGCGGCACTTGGACGTACGATTTTGGGGCTTGCGGCTTTAGCCGCATGCGGCGTAGTCGAATTGCCATTTAGACGGTCGATTTTCGCCGTGCGGCGTAAATCGTGCGGCTTTAGTCACCCGTATAAATCCACCATTAGGACCAACCCACACGTACCACAAGCACACCACGTGGTCGGGCGTATATTTCGTATTGTAAAAATGAACTGGACTATTCTCACGTACTTACCACATTTTGCAGTCATTGTCGACCACTTGTGTGATACCGACCACATCGCAACCACAACGTTGCGTCGATGCAATGACAGTGCGAGCATACCGCCCGCGCTCTTCCCCCCCTCCTTTTCATTGACTTTCGTACGTAACCACATCGCGTCCATATCGCGTTGCAACTACTGGCGACAACGCAACCATGTCGACATTTTGTCGGTACCACAACACAACTACAAAAAGCTGCAGCGACACCATTCACACGTAAGGTCCACTACTTGACAGCATTTTGTCGTTGCGACGTGGTGTGGTTGTGGTACGTGTGGGTTGGCCCTTAGTCTCGTTAAAATATTTCAATTTTATTAATTGTTTCCAGATATTCTTCGAGAGGAACTCGAGTGCTCTAGTTCTGCAGTCGGGTCGTTATAGAAACGTTTACTACAGCGACGCTGAAGATGGCCTACTTCCTAGGTGGTTTTTTGAGGAACATGATATCATCGAGTGTGATGCTAAGGGTGATTTTATTCCTATTCCTGAAGAAGTGAAACCTGAGTTCTACGAAGATTTGTTACATTTGGTTAAAACTCTTTATGGATACGCCATTTGAGTGAAATAAATTACATAAGTACAATAAAATATATTACATTCATCTGTGTTTTAATGTTCCCAAGATTTTGGTAGAATCCCGAAAGCTCTTAAAAAGTCGAAATATCTAAAATTTAATTATCAGTAACAGATATAGAACAGTCTATTTTAAAATTTTATGATAATTATATTTTCCCGCCATTTTTCTGACACCGATATTGACCGATTGACACCGTTTATTTAGCTCATAGCTGTACCGTATTAAAAAAAACAATGTCAAATTCTATGACAACTATTCACTATTGATAATTTTTAAAGAAGAAGAAGGAAGTATTGATAATTTGACATTGACAGTTACCTTCACGGGTGTTGTTGTTTTTTGCAATTTTGCAAATCCATTGTTTTACGAGGAAATATTTTACTGCATTGCTAACGGATGCAGACTTAAAAATGTCGAATCATTTCCAAAACGTGGGCTCCTTCATAAGGGGCTGCAACGGAACCACTTTGAGGCACGACCAAGCCTGCTTGGAGATCGTCACGAACGAAGAAATTTCGTTTTGGAGTCAATACGAAGAATGCGAGGACTGCATGCTGCTGGAGACCAAGAAGCTATCTACAACGGGATCTTTGGTACTGGAAACGTTTAGTCCCTTGAGATACGAAGTGAGGAACGCCGATGGCCAAATATGCAATGGTATGTTGCTTTGTTTTCGGTAGGTAATACATGACACATTCGCACTGTTCTGTTACGCACTGCAATTACGTTCCGCACCAAATATTTAGGACATAATATATAATAACATGATTTTTTACCAAGTCATTTACAAATATTACTATTGTTACTTTTGATTCTTATTATCATGTGTTACTTTAAATTATTATAACGAAAAGTGTGTTGTAGATGTACATTGCACTGTACATTAACCATGATAATTTTATTTTATTCAATAAAAAGAACCCAATTATTAGTTCATTTAACGACAGTAAATATTAATATGTTATTAATATATTAGTCAAATAGGCAATCTTTATTGGAAGTTATTAGTATTAGGTACTTGTTATCAGTTGCATCTGTGTTTAGGTCAAATGAGTCACCGGCCATTCTATTACAGATTTACATAATTATTATGACTATAAATTGTTAGTTTCAATATGTATAGCTTTGTATGTATCTCCTCTGGGACATTCACTTTGAAAATAGTAGTTTTATATAAAAAAGATAAGCAAATAATGTTATGTTTATTTAATCACATAACTTCATCTTTATGGGTCTGGCCTAGCAAGATTTTACAACTCTATGTTCTTACTAAGTAATGTCAATTATACCAATGCCAATAAAATATAAAGTTACTTTGTAACCTTTATTAAGTAACAAATATCATTATATATTATGATGTCACAGACAACATCATAATATATAATGATATAAATACAACTAGGCCATAGCTAGTAAAATTGCATTTACACTGTAGTAGTACTACTGGTATTAATATTCAATACTGGTTATTAAAACCTGCTTAGATATGAATATGCTGAAACCATAAAAAATACTGTATAGTAAACAAGCTTAATGGAACTGGATATGATTATTGACTGGTACTGAGTCATAAAGTACATTATTTTTATAAATTATTGGATTATACTAGTACTCATATTCTTCTTGCTTATGCAACTTTGTTTGACTGAATTAAATAAGTAACAAAGATGCATTGATGCATCTTTCTTACTTATTTAATTCAGTCCTACTGCATAAATGACTTTGTAGAATCAAGGTGCTATACTTTGTAATTAGATTAATTTTGATCTGATTGTAAACAAATCTCTGTATAGGCTACAATTATAGTACCAATTGACATGTCATAATATAATCTAATAAATTATGGAAATATAAGTCAAATTGTAGTACTAATATAATAAATTGTTAGGTTTTCTACATTTACTGCTGATTTTAGAAATGTGTGTTATATTATGTTCATCAAAATAACATGTTCTGTATTTTGTTATGTGGCGGTACCCACAATTCGCCTATTATTCCTGCATCACGCTATCGAAGTTTTCAGAGCGCGTCGGTATATATACGACAGCTGAGATGTATCACGTGGGCTTCGGCCTGACTGGGCATACCACCTCGCTTGGTCGGAAGATCTTCCTTTGTGGCCACCACACTTATCCCACAGTTAATAAAATTAAAATAAGATACACAAGAAATATGATCACAAAGTAAAATAAGCATTGGTTAATATGGCACTTAAAATTGCAGTGTTTTTTGAATATTGTAAAAAGTTGTAATACTGCCCAGTAAATCATCATTTAAATTAAAAATGTTTAATTCTTACAATACCTCCATAAATAAAATTGGGGTTAAAAAGTATTCTTTGTCATCTCTTATCAGTTATGTTCCTGAGATAAGAAATACAAAGTCATTCTTGATTTTGCAAAATAATATTGTACTTGATATTACAAAAACCATAACAAAATGCAAATCGATATTAATTTTTTAAGCGCCATAAGAGCATCGGTGATCGCGACAATAATAGAATACAATAGCATTTCCTAGAATCCGCGATCGTGCCGAAATCGCTGAACCGATATTGATGAAATTTTGTATGGGGATACTTTGAGACCCGAGAAAGGACATAGGATAGTTTTTATTCCGGAAAAATGTACGGTTCCCGCGCGATAAACGAATTTTGGCGCAACGGAGTTGCGGGCGTCATCTAGTATATACATATATTATAATTTGTCTTAAATACTTTACCTTTTACATTTATGTCTTTTAAATAAGGCAAAAAAATTGTTTTTTTAGAATCACACAATAATTTGTAGATTAATTGATCAATTTGTTTTAAGTGGTATTCAAGACTCACAGCTTAAAAGCCCTAGGTAGAGCTTTTGCCTTTAGTCTCTATATTCCTCTAATCTAGTTGTATGTTAAGGGTGATTCCATTATCGCGGGTGCAACAGATTGACACACTTAAAGCTTCCTACAGGCAAAATGAAGCATATTTATTACTAAAATATCCCTTGAAGTGATACATTTTGACTAGTTTAACAATGATTTATAAATGAAAAACGCGAAAAATGTAACTAATGCCGCCATTTTAAAAATTCTCGTTAAGGGCCGTCTGTAGCGGAATGGCCCTTAGCTCTCTCAAAATATCCTCTAAAGTAGTATACTTTTTCCAGGAACCTATGAGTTTGGAGAGTTTGGTCAGTACAGCCTAAATGCGTCGGAAAGTTGTAAACCCCGGATGACAGCTGAGCCGGATGCTGCGTTCCTCCCGATACTCACCGCTGTGGTGGTGCTGCTGTCGATGGCCACTCTCTGGTACATCGTCAAGGGTATCGGCAAGAGAGTCATGGCTGGAAGGCTCTATGCAAGATATTTTATTCGGTGAGTTTAAAAGTAGTTTCTGTACCTCTTCTGAAAAGAAAAGCAATAGAAAATCTTTTTAAACATCTTTGTTATCATTATTCGAAAACGAAGTGAGAGCTTAAACTTGTAAAGTAAGATTCTGTACCAAATTTTCGCTGTGACGACAGTACGATAGATAAATTATTATGAGTGGTAATTTAATACTTATCGCAAGCACTACTGTCGCCGAAAGAATTGTGCTATTGCGACGGTACCCTCGCGTCGCTATAAACACTTATGCTATCGCTTAAGAAGCTAATAATTTATATGCTGCCCCTTCACGTTTGCCCTTAATACACCTGTACTATGTTCCGTATACATACGTATTTAATACACCAATAGATTTGCAAATACATAATATGTATAGGGGACATGTCAAAAGATATCGACTGTGCCTGCTATAGATGGTTCGCAATAACAAAGGTTATACATATAATAATATATCGGTTTTGTAATGTTCCAGCGAGGACAACGAGCTGAACACGGAGACGCGCGTGCTGACGACGGAGGGCAACGTGCCGCGCTCGCCGGCGCGCGCCCGCCTGCGCTCCCTAGACATCTTCCGCGGGATAGCCATCGCGCTCATGGTAAATTACTTGTTAATAAAGTTGCTTTTGCTCTTTTCGAGCATTGAGTCTCCAATAGGTACCAATTTGCTCGAATTTCCAATATTATGCCAGGAAAAAAAACTTGATAGGTGTCAAGGGACACCCGGATGGAAGTTATTTCTTATGTACAAAAATATATCATCTTTACTCTAGTTGTAATATACCGACATACCGATACTTTTGTGTCGAGTCGTTACAACTTTTTCCGTCTAGCCCCCTTTCGCAACGCGCGATAAGGAACTTCGTTCCAAAAGTAGATCTAGTGTAGGATTAGTAAAGCTTGACCGCTGTAAAGTCGACCCTCGTAGCATACATTTAGTATGCTACGAGGGTCGACTTTACAGCGGTCAAGCTATAGGTGACGCAATGGCGTCATCTTGGGATAAAGATATCTTGTCAAAGATATCTTGGGATACCTGCCTTGGGTGTCCCAAGTAGAAAATAAAAACGGTACTACAACAATTTTTGTGTCTGTTAGGTTCTATTCATATCTTAGGTTAGAATCTAAAAATAGGAAATCGACAAGCCTATCCATAATATTTTTGTCTGTCATTTTTAAATGAGCCACGAAAATCTTAATACATTAGACGACAGATTTTCCGCTTGCGTTGTTAGGCTGTCTATTCCAATTTTGAATGGCTCATTTTAAATTACATCGCACCGCCTCAGCAAGATGCAATGTGCAACCCTAATACTTACTATTAACTATATTATGTGGTTCAGATATTCGTGAACTCCGGCGGCGGCGGGTACCGCGTGTTCAGCCACGCGACGTGGGACGGGCTGACGGTGGCGGACGTGGTGTTCCCCTGGTTCGCCTTCACCATGGGCGAGTCGCTCGTGCTGTCGCTCAACGCGCGGCTGAGGACCTCGCTGCCGAGGTGGTCGGCGTTCGAGCAGGTGAGAGGAGTGCAGCTGCTGGTGATCCCGAAACTGATTTGATTTAAATTTTGTAAAAACATACGAGACACCGCACGATAAACCGTATAGCTACACTAAAGAGTACGTGGTGATTCAAGACGGTAGCGGTCATTGAACCCCTTTAAAAAACTTGTTCTATTTCATAGTTTTCTATTCAAATCGCGATTGACAATCAATTTACAGATGTTGTTGCCTCAGTGTTAGGTTATACGTTCAGTTTCTCATCAATCTGGTAAGATTGACGCGAAACTGATCCTCTAATCACTCTAACCTACAGATTGGTGGACTGATATTTTTTTATTATATACTACTTTTTAGCCATCAATCTGGCGTCAATCTCAGATTGATGGACTGAACATGGACTGAACTGATGCAAGGTCTTGCGTGTAACCTACGACTATGTCTTAAAGTGGCATTTTATTTGATTTTTTGTCGGTCGCGGTCGTTCGTGACAAAGATCCGAAAGTCACCTGAGTACAGTGCGAGCATTTTTTACATCGCTCCTAGACTAGTAAGGTCAATGACCGTTGGTGCCTCGTTAATACGTTTTGACTATGTTGTAGGTTTGTCGACGTTCGCTGCTACTGTGCTTAGTGGGCATCGTGCTGGGCGCGTCGAACACGTCGTTTGCGGGCGTGCGGCTGCCCGGCGTGCTGCAGCGCCTCGCCGCCGCGTACCTGATAGTCGGCGCGCTGGAGTGCGCCTTCATGAGGACCACGATTAATATCACGCCAGGTCAGTAGTGGAAGCTGCGGTCGTGTATTACGCGTTTCCCGTAGTCCCACCATTAGTGGAACACTGCAAAATCACAATGGAATTGAGATGTGTAGATGTATTTGGTGCGTAAGATTACTAGATTACGGCTAAGCACAATTTTTAGATCACTCGTCGACAGTTTTCTTATGACGTACAGTAGCATATCAATAACATGTCACATACTGAATACTGATTAGCTATGTCCACACTGTGCACTTTCAGCTTCAATTTTCGTCATCTTCTTTCATTGAACTTTCATTTTGGCGCATTCAATTTTGAATGCGTCAGCGACCGCAACGCCAACATTGTCATTTTTGTCAAAAAAAGAACAAAGTGAAAGTTTTGGATACGGTCAAAGCGCATGCGTCGTTGGCATACCTCATGTGCGCTGTTGACTGCGCTATAACGTATGCCCTTGATGAACAAAACAAAGCACAGTGTGGACATAGCTAATGACGATTGTAATCTACTAATACAGAGTCCCCGTGCGCGCACCCTCATCACATTACTGTAGCAAGGAAGGAAAAAAATATTTCGGAATATATAAGACATTTACTTGCATTCATATTGACTAAATCGTATTTACAGGTCGCTCCCTATTCCGAGACATAGCGGCTGGGTGGCAGCAGTGGCTCGCGACGCTACTGCTGGTGGCCATTCAGGTATGTAAACTTTATTCAAACAGTCACATAACATCATTATAGCCTCCGCCAAGTAACCTTAAACATTGAACTAATCGTTTTAATGTTGCGTAACATGAATAGACGAACTGTTGGTACGCGGGTTGGGAATGATTAAGTGACAGCGAAGATATAAAACTTGTATGCTTGTTATACTATTAAGATTTTGGCATATGAACTGTGTGTGTGTGTGTGCGGCCTTAATATCTCTTTATTTAACACTTAAAATGTATGTCGTAAAATATTTATAATATTTAACACTATACAATGTCAGGTGTGCGTGACACTGACGGTGGCGGCGCCGGGCTGCCCGCGCGGCTACATGGGTCCCGGCGGGCTGCACCGCACCGCGCTCGGTGACCACTCGCTACAGAATTGCACCGCCGGCATCGCTGGGTATATCGACAGGTACGAATTTATAGGACATATAATTCACGTATAGGACGCACACTTTGCGTATAGTACGCACACTTTGCGTATAGTGCGCAGAATTTACGCATACTACGCAAAATGTACGTATATGACGCACAATTTACGTACAGAACGCACAATTTACGTATAGGTCGCACAATTTACGTATATGGACGCACTTTTTGTGTATAGTACGCATAAGCAATGTACTACTCACACAATCGACGTATACTACGCACGTTAACGTGCCGTAGGTATTATTTGCGTACAGTACGCGTCACCTACGTACCGTTCTTACAATATTAACCCTCTTATCCGCAGGGTGGTGTTCGGCGAATCCCATCTGTACCAGGGCGGGACGTACCGTAAATTGTACCGCACGGTGGTATCGCACGACCCCGAGGGGTTGCTGGGCACGCTGACCGCCGCGCTCGTGGTGCAGGCCGGCGCGCACGCCACCAGGATCATGCTGGTGTATAACCACGCCAGGTAATGCCCTTGCCTCCTATTTCTATTCCTCCACGACGCTCTTTGTGCGTCGGGAGTTAAAGTTGTGTGTGTTTGTCATGTCTGTCTAAAATGTAAGTGGAGTGACTTGTAACTAATACTGCTGCCTTGTAATGTATCGCTCTTATGTCCAGTCCAAATCCAGTGACTAAGGCTGGTATAAATAGTCAGTACTCGAGATGCATCTCGGTCTCAAGACGCGGTTCGGCTCTATGATTGGTCCAAATTTTGACAGCCAACCAATCACAGAGCCTAAACCGTGTCTTGAGACCGAGATGCATCTTGACTACTGACTATTTATACCGGCCTTAGTGTGGCTCTTGACAGTTAGAGGCTTTGGGATGTCGTGGGTTCGATTCCCGCGTTGGAAAAATGCTGTTTCCAAGTTTAGTTAGAACAATGCAGGCCAATTACCTGATTGTCTGACAAGTAAGATAATGCTAGTGTTGTGTTAAGGTGGCCATACACGGGACAATTATCGTAACGATTTATCTCCTCGATGTTAAAATCGAACGACAAATTGTACGTGTGTAGCAATATCGCAAACGATTTTACGTTCGTAACGTAAAATCGTCCAATCGGTCTTTTGAACGTAATTCAAAAGACCGATTGGACGATTTTCTTGACGATCGATCGAAACGACAAATTGTCCCGTATATGGGCACCTTAAAAGTCGGCCCTGTGCCTTATCTCTTGTCCGTCGTGTTAGTGATCCATCCCACTGGGTTTTTTTTTATAAAATAAGGGGGCAATCGAGCAAACGGGTCACCTGATGTCAAGCAACTACCGTTGGCCATGGACACTCGCAACATCAGAAAGTTTTAAGAGGGAATACTCTCCCTTCTTGAAGGTTTGCAGGGTTACGAGAGTATGTACTGGGCACACATTTGGACACACTCTGCGTAACTGGCCTAGTTTCATCACAGCTTCCATAACCAAAACGGTGTATTTTCTATACATATTATAAAATAAAATAGCTTTTTTTCCCTCATGTCCCTTTGTTCCCTTTAATCTTTAAAACCACGCAACGGATTTTGATGATTCTTTCAGTGTTAGATAGCCCATTTATCGAAAAAGGCTATATCTATATTTTATCACGTTAAGAGTTAAGACTAATAGGAGCGAAGAAATAAAAATTATTTGAAAGGGCTAACTTGAACGCGCTAATCTCAGGAACTACTGGTCCGATTTGAAAAATTCTTTCAGTGTTAGATAGCCCATTTATTGAGGAAGGCTATAGGCTATATTTTATCACGCTAAGACTAATAGGAGAATGTGGAAAAAAAAAAACGGGGGAAATTATTTGAAAGGGCTTATCGTGCGAACTACTGGAGCAATTTTTATGTTATTTGGCACAGATAAGAAGTAGACCACGTGAAGGATCATAGGCTATCGATTTTAATCATTTTTCAGTGGCTATATATTTTATACCCGTGCGACGCCGGGGCGGGTCGCTAGTCATCCCACCAATCCTGCTTAAACATTGCGCCGTAAATCTTTCCGTACCCCTAACATACCTTGTGAATCAAAGTTTCATAGAGGCCAAATTTCCTGATGCTTTAAAAATATCCCTAATAAACCCAATTCATAAAAAAGGCGACACCCAAACCCCAAATAACTATAGACCTGTAGCTTTACTACCTACATTCTCCAAAATATTTGAAAAGGCCATGTGTAACAGACTATACAACTTTCTCGAAAGAAATAATATTCTAGATGACAGTCAGAACGGTTTTAGGCAGGCGAGATCCACGACGCTGGCTGTCTATAAATATATTCAAACCGCACTCCAATACATAAACGATCAAAAGTATGTTTTAGGTGTTCTACTGGATATGACAAAGGCATATGACAAGGTACTATATGACATACTCCTTGAAAAACTGATAGGGTCAGGTATACGTGGACCAGCATACTCGTGGCTTAAATCCTATTTAGAAAATAGGAAACAGATTGTACAAATGCAACACTATGATCTTGACACGCGAGAAATAACTAAAATAAGATCAGGCGAACTGGAGATGACGTGCTCCATTGCCCAGGGAAGTGTAATAGGGTGTGTACTATTTTTAATTTACATTAACGACTTACCAAAAATCTTAAATAACCAGATAGCTTTACCAATACTATTTGCAGACGATATATCCATTTTAATAAAATATGAGAACATAAACCCTAATGATAATCTATTGCAAAAAGTATTAAAAGACGTTACGAATTGGCTTCGTGATCACAATTTAGAAATTAACTTCAAAAAAACAAAAACTATTCAATTTCGATCGTACAAAATACCAGCTATTAACATAAATACAACATTTGAGAACATGACCTTAGAAACAGTAGACACATTCAACTTGCTCGGGATAAATATTGACACACATCTAAACTGGAAAACTCATATCGAGAACATTAAATCAAAATTATCTAAATTCACTTATGCGCTTTTTCATCTAAAATGTAGTACTGACCTTCAAACCTCCCTTTCAGCATATTACGCTTATGCATACTCGTGGCTCCGTTACGGAGTTATACTGTGGGGAAATAGCGTCAATAATCATGAACTTTTTATTCTTCAAAAAAAATGTATCAGAATAATAGCCCAAATAAAAAATAGAGAAAGTTGCAGACCATATTTCATTAAATATAATTTACTTACCCTCCCATCCATTTACATTCAAGACATTAGTCTATTTGTTTTCAAGAATTTTGATTATTTTACAAAAGTGAAGGACACACACAATATCAAAACCAGACATAAAAATATGCTACACCTCCCATATTCCAGAATAAAAATGCTAAATGAAAGCCCATATTACATGGCAGTTAAAATATATAACCGTCTACCAGAGGAAATAAAAAATGAAACTAAACTAATTTTATTTACTAGAAAATTAAAGAATTATTTAATTAAAAACTGCTTTTATTCCCTGGAAGATTTTCTTTCTAAAAATAATTATTAGGCAGTAGCAACAAAACTATTGTTAATAATAAAGTTCATAAAGTATATTACTTCAAATAAGTACAATTAATAAATAATATAGTTATTTATATAAATAAGATATAATATATTACAAAATGTATAAGTTATACAATATTATATAAATATAACTATTTAAAATTTTCTTTAAGCAAGCGCCTGCACAAGGCACTAAGTTTGTACTCACATTAAATTTGTTTGTATACTTGGTTTGCAAATAAAGTATTTGAATTTGAATAGTTATTAAATACAATCTGTTTTCAGGGCTCGTATAATGCGTTGGGTGTTCTGGTCGCTTGTGTTCGGCGCGGCGGGCGGCGGGCTCTGCGGGTTCAGCGTCAGCGGCGGCGTGATACCGATCAACAAGAACCTGTGGTCGCTGTCCTACTGCCTCGTCACCGCCGCCATGGCGTTCCTCATACAGGCCGTGCTGTACTTCTTCGTCGATCTCAAGACGAAGTGGGGCGGACGACCGCTTTATTACGCTGGTAAGTAGTTTTTTTATTACACGACGAAATTAGAAATATCGCCGGCCAAGACTATATTAAAGTAGCCCAAAATCGAGACAGATGTATTAGTCTGGAGGAGGCCTTCACCTCTGAAGTGGGAGTTTTTGTAATGTTAATATCATCATAACTTTTATTTTGAAAAATATTGTATACTAACTCATTGAACTTAGGATAACATCAAACTATCAATACCACATATTACATAATATTATGTATGTACTTTTAATTTACAAGAAATGTACTGTTTTTGTATTTTTATTTTTTATAAGTATTTTTTAATGTTGAAGATTTGGTAAATTTTATATTAGATGTTTCGAGCTAAATGTGATCTGTCTATACATGGGTATCAAAGATTTCTTTTGAAAAAAACACAACGAAGTTACAATTAAGGAGATAAATAAACGCATATAATAATATTGCGCAATACGTTGCGCAATATTATTGACCGTCTAGGGTTGACATTGAACATCACGCGCCTTCAATCTAATTGTCAAACAAACTGTTCAATAAAACTGAAGCGTGATATTGACAATACAATTGATCGTCTAGAAGCCGGCTTATACTATGTGTTAGTGTAAACACCGTTATCCTTGAAACCCTCAAATGAGCCGGTCAAAACAAACAACTTTTTCTATGAGATCAATGCTGGGAACTCAAAAAAAAATGCCGTCTTCATACCCATACGGATGCCCGGATTGGCAATTTGTGTGGGTATGAAGACGGATTTTTTTTTAATTCCCAGCATTGTGACGGGCCCATTATTTTTATGGTTTCAAGGATAACGGTGTTTACACTAACATCTTGTGTAAAGTTTCCTTTGCTTCCCAGGTCAAAACGCGCTCTTCCTGTACGTCGGCAGCGTGCTCCTCAAGAAACATTTCCCTCTGTACATCCACCTGCCGGCGCCGACCCACTCACAACTGCTGGCCGTCCACGCGGCCGCCGCGCTCATATGGCTGGCCGTAGCCGTGGCCTTACACAGAAAACGGATCTTCATTACACTATAACCCTAATTATACTTACCCGGGAAACCGAACATTATCCGTACCCAATTACAACAGTACCCAAATTACACAGCCTTGTATAAGTTTTATTACATCCGTACCCAAACTCATCGGAGCTGAGCTAAGCTGCGTTGCGAGGAATGTGTTTTTAAGATACAATAAAATCGCTTCGCTAAGCGTTCTCAAAAACTCATGTTCCTTAAACGCAGCTTAGCTCACTTCCGATGGAAACACCATAATAAGGGCACTGACACGTTTCCAACAGCTATGAGTGCTCAGAAAGGCGATCCTGAAACGGGTACGCTAAACAAATATTTTACTCTATAACAGCTGTGGTTGTACCATTGAAAAAGAAGATTCATAGGCAGTTGGCAAACCTATGTCATTTGGTCGGGTCATGTCAATTGAATATAATTAGGGCCCCTTTACACGGGTGACTGTGCGGCGTAAATGGACTGTCTAAATGGCAATTCGGCATGCCACGTATTGCCGTTTAGACAGTCGATTCTCGCCTTGAGGCGTGAATCGTGCGGCTATATAGTCACCCGTGTAAACCCTGCATTAGTCGTAATCTGTCGGCTGGATTTGATATAACGCGACTGAATTATGTAGGTCCGCCATCTGCCTATGAATTAACTTCTCTGGTAGTATCTAATCTTGACCTTGGCTTGTAACCTACCTTGTAACAGTATTTGTGTTACTTTGTTACACTATCACAAAGTGTTATATGTGTATTGTGTACCCAAAGGTTTGTTATGTTACACTTGAACCCACATAATATTTTCTTATCTAACAAACCGAATTTGAGTTGTAACAGAAAAAACAAATGAATAACTAGTTACATACTATACAAACTCATTTTGCAGAAAAAAATGCTTTAGAAGTTATATTTATTCTAAGACTAGACTTTTTGTTATATAGAGGGAAAATTATAAATTATAGTTTGTAGACCTGTTTACTTATAAAAAAAAATGGCATTAACTATTATTATACTCGTTTATCAACTTCTCATTATCATTAACGTTTCTAGACAAAAATGAATTTAGATACGGTCTGCAATCTAAATTCATTTATCACACAACTTGCAAAAGTATTCATTAAGAATAATAAAAAAATATTGCCATACCAGAAATATCAAAACTCTGGCTATGTGCTTAACATTATGGAAACTAAAAATAAATTTCAAATCTGCAATATAATCAGATCTTACCTTTTTAAAGTGTTGCTGCCCAATACTTTTCACTCACTGGTTAGGGCACTAGTGTGTAAAATAAAGCGGTTACTTTGAAAAAAAGCTCATAACTTTGTGTAAATTATTGTGATTTAAAATTGGCTTGAAGGAAACATACTTTACATAATTTAACGAAATATATTAATTTTTTATTTATTTATTGCAGCAAATGAATTGAGCCATTTGGGCCCTGAAATTGCTGTCTCAAAATTTGTTAGCCGGCGCGTTGGACAGATATCTAGTTATACATATTTTCTATGGACTTATACCTTTGAATTAAAGTGTATCGACGCTTTAATTTTTAAAGTAAAGTTTCGTTTTAAAAAATTAAACCAAACCCTCTCGTCGGCAACATTACATAACATCTTTTAAAATTATTCACATTTGTATTACTACTATAATTAATAGATCTATTAGGATATAGACTAATTTTACTTGTCTACCATTTACCATACTTACTGTATAATTCCGAGATATAACATTGTTATGATAATTGATACAAGGTTTGCCTGTAATAGTGGTTTCATAATATTCTAGTATAATTTTATGTAGCTATATTATATTAAATGAATTAATAAATAAATTTTGTATAAATATGGATATTTTTATTGATTCAGTTTCAGAGAGGGAGGCGCAATGGCGCAATACATAAATAATATTATGACCCCATTGTTGTCGATACGACCAATAGTAGGCGTAGTTACAGTTAAGTACATTATTGGTCTGTCTTAACTCTTAACCTACTAATGTGGGGCACATTGGTGATGGACAGGTATAGTATGAGCTGCAGCGGTCGTGTATCACGCGTTTCCCGTAGGCCGTAGTCCCACCTTCAGGAGCAGGAACACCGTAGGGTTTTAGTGGGTAGTCCCGGGTGCGTCTTCCGTCCGCCCCGGGGAGTGTCACATACCTCGGTGGTCCTTCCCAGGCTCCGGAATTGCGTAAACGCATTCCATCAACAAAAAAAGGTATATATGACTTATGAGCGAACAGGCCGTAGGCTGTAGCATGTTGAGGCGGAGGGCTGTGCGTTATTAGATATTTAATACTGTAAGAATAAGCGGATTCTGGATGTAGTCAGTATGTGCCGCTTGTTATCCTATGAGTATCAAGTACCGTATGTTAAGACTTAAGGGGCGCAGCTAGGAGGGGGTAGGGGCGATCAGTCACATCGTATGAACTATAACACAGATCCGCCTCGCTAAAAAGCAGTCGCGACGTTGCCGACTGCTGATTCGGCAGTTTTGCGCGAAAGTTCACCAGTGTAAAATTTAAACGCAAATAACCTTCATATGTCATTGAAATGTCATCTCGACGTTTGTTATCAGTGACATTGTTAAATTCAAACCAGTTCAGGAAAAGTTTTGCGGTAAATAGCATTGAACTTTACGCAACGAAAATGGAGCCAAAAGTGAATTTACTCGAGGATCCAGCCTTTAAAAAGCTACAGGAATACTACAATGCTAATGGCCAAAAAATCAACATTTCACAACTCTTTCAGCAGGACAGCGATCGATTCAATAAATTCAGGTAAATATTTTATTTATATTATTATTATTTTAATAGAAAGTCTTGTATTTCATATGCAAATCAAATTCATATTTAAATGACTCCACTGATTCAGTAATATATGTAGTAAAACCAAGCAAGCGCAGTTTTAGTTAGATAACTGTACAAAAAGCTTAACAATACCTATTATCATGTATTTCCAAAAGGTCACCGGCTATGAATGTCATGATTTATTAACCTCTGTTATAATGTGAACCAGGCCAATATCCCAATAAGTATCTCATTTAAAAGAAACTTATGAAATGGAGTAGCAAATAACAAATGTTTGTAACACTTGTGTAATAATTAATTACTCACTCTCTTACTTACTTTCATGACTTTTTAAAATAGATACATGTGCAATATGAGATGAGTTAAATAATGTAAATTAATTATCAAGAATTAGCTAGCAAAAGCTATAATAATTAGCAAAGTGCAAATAAAATATTTACAACAGAATGGTATAATTTATTTTTGCCTTATATTGGCCGAGATAAAACGAATGCATAAGCTATTTGTTACTTAAGCATAAGCTATTGTTAAATGCCCTGCAATAGCTACTACTAAATTAACACAAGAATTCATCAAGCCCATAAACATATTTTTTTAAATTAATAATTTTATGATTGCAGCTTACATATTCCAACACCTGCCGATGGTGAGATTCTACTGGATTACTCAAAGAACAGAGTAGATGATAATGTCTGGAAACTTCTGCTTGACCTGGCAAAGAGCCGTAATGTGGAGAAAGCCCGGGATGCCATGTTCTCTGGTAAATACATCAGATACTTCATATTTATCTAACTATAGCAAAAGGGTGATTTATGATTTGGCACTTGGCAGTACATTGATGTATACTTGTTCCATGTTAGCATGTAAACTGCTAATCCTTTCATAATAAGTGTGGTGAGCTAGCTATAATGCTATGCGGTTTTAATAAACCGCATAGCATTATAGCTACCATTATAGACTACTACTCTACATAATTGTAGAGTAGTAGTTTTTTTATTATGGCACAGTGCTGTCTCATCATTTGGCCTTTAGTGTTAGTAAGAAATTGTTTAGGGATTGTGTTAGTATTATTTACCATAATGTCCAACTTACACACAATAAGATATGAACAATGTTTGTTTAGTTGATGAACAAGTCTGTCTTATTCACATTGAGTTAAAGAGGAACAGTGATAAAGATTATTTTGATGTTGTGATCAATGGTGAGAAACTAATCATATACTTTGTAGATGAAATATACAGAGTATACTAAAAATGTAGGAGAATAGAATAGATCCCAAGATGAAAAACTTGATAAATTTTTTTAAGCCAATGTCTTGGTTTCGATTATTTAATAAGTTTGTCATATTTGTATAATAAATAATTAGGACTCTATTACTTCTAAACTAACAAAGAAAATGTAAATTTAGCTACATACTAACTACTAGTTAGCTACTTGGGGCTGCCCAAGATAGGGATGGTTGGCGCTCATTGGGGGAGGCCTACTTTCAGCAGTGGACGGCAATAGCCTGATCATGATGATGACATACTATATGAATTTGCCAGATTTTCTAAGCCTTATTTTTTTACTAGCTCTTCAAAAAAATTAAAATACTGTCCACTATAGAGTGCTTATATAGTCCAAAATTCCTCTCACCATAAACTTATATTATGATTCAGGTGAGAAGATCAACTTCACGGAAGACCGTGCGGTACTGCACATCGCCCTGCGCAACCGCCAGAACCGGCCGATCCTGGTCGGCGGCAAGGACGTGACGCCCGACGTCAACGCCGTCCTCGCGCACATGAAGGAGTTCACGCAGCAGGTCGTCAGTGGTGCTTGGAAGGGGTGAGCCGTTTGTCCTAACTAACATTATAAAATATGCAAAAGAGTGTATGTCTGTATGTTACCGTCCTTTAACCTTCTTTGTAAAATATTAAAACATCAATTAAGTGAATAAGGCCGGTATAAATAGTCAGTACTTAAGATGCGACCCGGTCTCAAGACGCGGTTCGGCTCTGTGATTGGTCCAAATTTTGACAGCCAACCAATCACAGAGGCCTACTACGAAACCGTTTTGAGACTCAAACATTCGGCTGAGAATGCCGCGTCCCGCTCTAACAACGTAATTTTCTCGTTTGTTAGAGTAGGACGCGGCATTCTCGTACGATTGTTTGAATCACAAAACGGTTTCGTGGTACGGCCCCTGAACCGTGTCTTGAGACCGAGATTCATCTTGAGTACTGACTATTTATACCGGCCTAAGATCTGCTCTTTTGTTACATCTTATTTGTGTACTGTGTACGTAAAGATTGCCTATTTTCATATAGTATTGCAGTCACATTTAGCTGATCGCACATTTGTCAGCACCGTACGCACCGTACGCGTCGAACGCACCGTACGCACCGTACGCGTCGAACGCACCGCATAGTACCTACACGAAATGCGGCGCGTACGGTGCGGACGAATGTTTTACATAATTTCGTACAACCATGGACGAATTATACATGTATAATTTCTCTATGGTACTGTGGTACAACGAATTCTAAAATGCGGTGCGTACCGCATATTTACATTTTTTAAAGAAAAGTGATAACATTTCAGTACATATTTTCAGTTACACGGGCAAGTCGATAACGGACGTGATCAACATCGGCATCGGCGGCTCCGACCTCGGCCCGCTGATGGTCACCGAGGCGCTCAAACCCTACGCCAACCATCTTAAGGTAAACTGCAACAAATACTAAATTCGCGGACTTCAAGCCAGAAAGGCGTATAAAAGAGTCGTTTTTTTTAAGACGAAAATAGATTTCTACAACTGAAAATTTGCATGCGTCTATTAATTAAGTATTTCTAAATTCTATGTAATCTTTTGTATTTTAACTATTCCAAAACTCCCAATATTGTACTTAGGTACATCTATTTTCTTCTTAAAAAAATCATTTTTTTTGTACGCCCTACTGGCTTGGAGCCCGCGTAAGTTGAAACTTTCAATGAACTTTGCGCACATTGGCAAGGGGCGCAGCTCCTGTCTTTAACTTAGACACAGAAGCCTCAACAAAAACTGTTTACGAATCTACCGTGTCGCAGGCCCAAAAGTAATGTATCTCGCTAGAAATATAAATTGTGTGTTAACAGCATAAATCCAACATTTACGACTTTGGTTGACATCAAATTGGACCATCAGTTGATCTGGCAACTACATAGAAAACTTGTGTACTCAACAAAGGCAGTACTTACATCATAAAGCTCTTACCCTTTAGATTTTATAGATCTTTGTTCAAGTCTACAAGTATCACACAATCTTTTCCTTTTAATGGTAAGCGTCCACTTATCGGTATCGGACGCATCGGACCAGTGCCGTAAATAGCCTTTTTTGCGCCCTGTGCGAGTGCGCCCTTGTTTTTTTTTTAGATATTATTTTGGCAATGTTATTTAAGGCCTATTTTATTTCATTCAGGGTGATTAAAATAAAACTTAGTGTTGACTGTTGGTAGACCAATTATAATATTAAACCGTATACTAATACATACTAATATTTTGGTAAAAAAATATTTTAAAGAAGTGATATGGGCAAACAAGCAGGCGAGCTGTCTGCAGATGTCAAGTAGGCCTTTCGTCTGTTACGAGTATACCACCCACACTGTGCAGCACTAGTTGCGCAGCGGAAACTTATCGGGAGCAAACCGAAAAAATAATAGTCCTGCCTGGTCTGGCCATTCTTGCGCCCCCCAGAGTCTACGCTCTGTGCCTGGGCCCGCTATTCGCCCTATTTACGGCACTGCATCGGACGCACGCAACGGACTATGCCTATGCCTCATAAACCCGTTGCGTGCGATGCGGTTTAGTGGACGTTGTTGTAGAAGTTCGTATTTTTTTTAAGAAGGCAGGTCGCTGTAGCCCTGATGTCACTGCGACCCATAAGGATCTATTGTGACTCCGTCGCACTAGAGTATCATCCCAGATCAACCAGATATGGTTGGGGTTGGTTTCACGAATTTCCTCTGTGGATGAGCATTCGTGGCAACAAAGGTGCCTGTTCCTGCTCTGTAGTAGAGCAGGACAGTCGAAAAGAAGGTGAACAGGTGTTTCATTTCATCCTCCTCCTCACAGAATCTGCAAGTTGTTATGCTACAAATATCCATTCTGTTTATGTGTTTGTTTAGCTGGCAGTGCCCAGTTAGGCTTTCGTAAGGATTCTTAATTGGTTCTTACTCAAGGTGAGCACTAATAATTAGTCAGGGATTAGTGCCTTGGAGTGTTCAAGGCCAGGGGTCTCAGCCCATTGCTTCCTGCTGTGTCTGTGACCCCATTCCTTGAGCACTTGCTTTGTGGTACTGGGAGATATACCACAGACCGGTTCTGGGCCATATATGAGAAGTTCGTATACAAGGCAATCTAAAATCCATTGCGTGCGATGGATGGAGGAGACTCTGAGCCCCACGTTGGGCGCCAATCGTCATTGAAAACCATATTTTTCCTAACCTCATGTGTCCAGCAAGGGTGAAGGGATATAATAAAAATGCCAACATTATCTCACCACAATATATATTTCTTTTGTATCATATTATCCAGACATAAATTAATAACCTTGATTTCACAAATTATTCATGAGCTTACCTTTATTGTAGTCTCTGTAATAGATTTTATCGAGCCTAACATAATCTAATTGTATTTTTATATTAATTGACAGGTCCACTTCGTGTCCAACATCGACGGCACGCACCTGGCGGAGGTGCTCAAGCGGCTGAACCCGGAGACGGCGCTGTTCATCATCGCATCCAAGACCTTTACCACGCAGGAGACCATCACCAACGCCACCTCCGCCAAGAACTGGTTTCTGCAGGCTGCCAAGGATGTATGTTGTTATTTATAATGTAACAAAACTAAGTGATTATAATACTTTTAAAAAGTTCATTGTGAAAATAGCAGCCCAAAGACCAGGGTTACATGGTCAGTCTGGCATCAGTTCAGTCCATCGGTAATAGTATATGGGAGTTACGATTCCTTAGTTTTTATTATTCGTAGGTTATTATTAATTCTTTGGGACTCAGTTCTCAATGTTACTTTGATCACATACTGTATTTTTCACGCGCGCGCTGTCTCAAGTTCTCTTAGTCGTAGATTACACTTACACGTTCAATCTGGCATCATTTCGGTTCATCAATCTGAGATTGACGCCAGATTGATGGTTAAAAAGTACATCATAAAAAATGATCAGTCCATCAATAAAAAACCAAAAAGGTCGTTTTCACCTCTCTGCTAATTTATTCTCATTGTCTCAATGTAAAGTTACTTTAGAAATTAAGACGGCGAAGTTATTATAATCATAAAATAGGATTGGTATAACGCATCTCTAGACTCTAAGTAACAGCACGCGCTTTCTGTGTCAGAGTTATCGAGTGCAACTTGACCGATGGCTTGACGTGTTCGCAGGAGTCGGCGGTGTCGAAGCACTTCGTGGCGCTATCGACGAACGCAGAGAAGGTGACGGCGTTCGGCATCGACCCCAACAACATGTTCGGCTTCTGGGACTGGGTCGGCGGCAGGTCAGTATCACCATCACCACTGACTGGCGCTGGCGACGAACGCGGAGAAGGTGAAAAGAACGGCGTTCGTTCCTTCTAAAGTAATAAATAAATTCGTCCAAGTGCGAGACAGGCTCGCGCACGAAAGGTTCCGTGCCATTATAGAACAAAAGTATGCAAAATCTTCAGCGAAGTCTTAGTAATTAGGTCCCGTTGTTACCCTTTGGGTATGGAACCCTAAAAAATATCGGTATGAGCTAAGTGCTGACTTTTAAACTCTTCTGACATGATGTTTCTAGGTACTCCCTATGGTCAGCGATCGGTCTGTCGATCTGTCTGCACGTGGGCTTCGACAACTTCGAGAAACTGCTAGACGGCGCCAGCTTCATGGACAAACACTTCACCACCGCGCCCTTGGAGAAAAACGTCAGTATTGTTAGGTTGCCTTACCCTAAGGGCCTGTTTCACCACTTCCTGATAGGTGCCGGATAGGCTATCCACAAGTTAACTTGACAGATAGCTATCTGTCAAATAAGTTGCGGATTGCCTATCCGGCACCTTATCAGGAAGTGGTGAAACAGGCCGTAAGGGTCTGCCTCCTGTTTTCATCTGATTAATTTCGTTGCGGGTCCCAAGACAGCTTTAGCATGTCCCTCGGGCTCCCTGAGATCATATCAAAGGGTTTTCGTGGTTGGATACCGCTGTCGATCCTGGCGACACAGGAGATACAGTGGTGGGAATGTGTGGTGGGCGGTGGCCCAAAGCCCGTATAATAATACCCTATGGGTAAAAATGTAACGGCGGTAAAAATATTTTGATGTAACGGCGTTTTCATCGGGATATATTAAACTGACAAAACCCGATTGTGTGTTCTCGTTTATACTAGGCAAGGAGAGCGAGAAAGAGACATAGCGATAGGTTGATGGTGAAATGGCCGAGTTGCGTTCGTTGCCCGGACTATAGTAATTACAATTTCAACCAATCACCAATATGTCGAGATGTTTATTTTATATTATTTTCTATATAATATTCTATGTAAATTTTGTTTTTAAAATGTTCGACCTAACCTATTTTGTTTGTATATCCGCAGGCGCCAATAATCCTCGCGCTGCTGGGCGTGTGGTACAGCAACCTGTACGGCGCCGAGACTCACGCGCTGCTGCCCTACGACCAGTACCTGCACAGGTAACCCCGGTAGACCTAGGTCTAGTCTAAATCCTTGAAGATAGACATAAACTCCTCCAGCTTGCTTAGCACGGGGATTGAAATTTGTTTCCGATCTTCGTAGACAAAATATAACTATAGTTTTTTTGATAAAAGATCCTAGGTTTTAGTAAATAAGGTCGTAGATTAATTGTCAATGTTATTTTATTTTGAAGTGCATTTTGTGAACTGTTTTTAGTACCCATTGTTTAGCGTGGGAAAATTGATAATTCCACCCTCAAAGAATCTACATCACCAAAGTGCTAGACAAATTGTGTAACATTAAAAAAATGTTTATAGATCGGATCTATAACAATACGTCGTATAAGTTGCTCGAAAAACTTACATAAAAAATGATTATTGTTGCCGATGAATCTACTACCTTATTTACTTTAAATCAGCAACTATTTTCCAATAAACTATAGTTATTTCTTGTTTTTATCTATTTCTTGTAGATCGACAATCCCCGTGCTAGGACAGCAGATACATAATAACGTGTGGCGACCTGCCCAAGAAATAGGTTTCTTTTTCGAGTTTCTACTTCTGATTTCTATCTAGAAAAGCACCACAGCTTATTTTGGTGTTTGTTATTTTTTGGAATGAAGTTCCTTATGGCGCGTTCGGCGTTGCGAAAGGGGGCTATACGGAACTACGGGCGGGCGTTGACAGTATTCCTGTGTGTCAACTAAATGGCGTTTTTGAGAATACACAGCAACATCTACCGGATGTTTAAATAAATTTTATTGCAATTCCATAAGTGTCGTTGTTGGCATTCCTGGGCGTCAACTAGATGGTTTTTTTTTTAATAACAATAATAATAATAATAATAATAATAATCATTTATTCACTTGATGTGGTTTTACAAAGATGGTTTAATCATTGGTACGTACCTACACATCATACCATTACATTGGTGTGTGAATATTGTCACCGTAATAATTATATTTTTCGTTTAACTAAATGTCAAATACGCGTTACAAATTACATTTTTATTTCTTCTTATAATTAATCATTTTGAGTTTATTACATGATAGATAATTATTATTGTCAGCACTTACTTTAAATAATGTCAAAAAATAAATAAATCCAAATAGCAAATATAATTCATTGTCAATAACATAAAATAAAAAATGTAATTATTAAAATTCCTACTTAAAAATAAATAATCATATTGTGTTAATATATTAAATTTAGATAAAAAATCCAATAAATTTATGTATAAAATGTTTAGTAAGTACTCAATATAGTTATTGTGAATTTAAAAAGTCTCTAACAGAGTAATAACATTTGTCTATCAAATATTCCTTTAAAAGTTTTTTGAATTGTCTAATTTGTAAAAGTTTTATTTGCTCCGGTATTTTATTGAATATTTGAATTGCCATGCAGAATATACTTCTGTGCATTAATTCGTTATTGGCCTTAATACTTCTTAATCTATTATTGTGTCTTCTAACTTCGTTCTATCCGGGTGTCCCTCTCAAGTTTTTTGTCTTTTTCTGTCCAGGTTCGCGGCGTACTTCCAACAGGGCGACATGGAGAGCAACGGCAAGTACGTGACGCGGGGCGGCGCGCAAGTCGGCTACAGCACCGGGCCCGTCGTGTGGGGCGAGCCCGGCACCAACGGCCAGCACGCCTTCTACCAGCTGATACACCAGGGCACCAGGTGAGCCGCCTGTCACTCTAGAGACAGCTCACACTGATGTTTGTGGCTCAATAAGAAGATACACAAAGAATTAACCCTTACAGGCCGTGCAAAACTTTAAGATTGCTCAGCAGGGGGAAGAGCAGTGTTTGATTTAAAAGCTGATTATGTTTAGTTTTTGCCCAAATGCCAATTGGCAACTTGAGTTAAGAGGAACAGAATACGAACAGCTACAGAAAGACTTCAATCTTGTTTCCCAATTACAAGTAGGTATGGGTACAAAGCGTGTTTTCACATGGCGCCGCGGCGGCAGCGTTTTTCGCCGCCGCGGCGGCGCCGTGTGAAAAGGGTACAAGGATGAGTATGCAGCGGCGCCGCCGCGGTGGCGGTGCCGCTGCGGCGCGTGTGTAAACACGCTGTCTTTTGACAAGTCCCATTTGACAGTACTACATACATTGACGAACTTAGTAGTAAAACTTCAGGGAGGTTATTTGGTGAAGTAAATAACGTTTGTTTCTACTCGTCAGACTGATCCCGTGCGACTTCATAGCGCCGGCGCAGTCGCACAACCCGATATCCGGCGGCGTGCACCACAAGATCCTGCTCGCCAACTTCCTCGCGCAGACCGAGGCGCTCATGAAGGGCAAGACAGAGCAGGAGGTAATTAATAAAGGTCCTTAGATCTCCAGCAGCTCCAGTAGAAACGACCCAATAAACTCGCTTAATTTCCCTGACATAGTTCAGCGCAGCGATTTTGTGGAGAAAGACATTCTTCATATTGAGCCTTGAGGCGATAGAAAAATACAGCGACTGCCGTCGACAAGTGCCGTTCGTCCGTACGGAGCCTGACTAGAGAGGCTGTTTCTTGAGTGTTCACCACACTCAAAAAACAGCCTCTCCTAAACAACCTCAGCTAAAGTCGAACTTTTCAAATATCCAGTGGTAGGAATACGAGGTCAATACCTTAATTTATTTTTCTTCTACCTTCCACCCAGGCTAAAGCGGAGCTGGAGAAGAGCGGTATGTCCGGTGAGGCGCTGGCCAAGATCCTGCCGCACAAGGTGTTCCCCGGCAACAGACCCACCAACTCCATCGTCGTCAGGAAACTCACACCCTTCACACTCGGTGCACTCATAGGTAATGTACTACTTTACTGTGCTAAATATTCTTTCCTGGGTTAGCCCGCGATTTTAATACTATTTCCCGCGAGCCAGTTATCTCCATATACATTTTTTTCTTTAAAATCGGTTCAGCGGTTTTAAGTATAAAGAGAAAAACAGATTCTTACAGATCTTTACTAATGTTATTGTGGCGGTACCCACAATTCGCCTAACAATCCTGCATCGCGCTGTCGAAGTTTTGGAGAACGACAAGATACATACAAAGTCTGAAATGACGTCAGCGGGCTTCGGCCTGACCGAACATGCTATCTCGCTCGGTCGGAAGATCTTCCTTTTCGGTCGCCAAGTTAAATTGGTGACCACCGACAAGAACACGCATCCTAACTAACACTAACACTGACGCTACGTACCTCATACGTCAGGTCGTCGAAATCGCCTGCTTGCAGATATGCACTGCATCCGCTCTCCCCTGCCTTCGACGCGTCACTGGCAACTAGGAAACTACCAAAAATGACACGCAGAAATTCCCGCGAAATTTTGAGTTTTGAATGAAAAACCGCGAGGGTGACGTACCACATACGTACGTCAGTGGTTAAGGGTTAAGCATAACCGAGTCGCCTCGACCATAAACCGCGTTAGGCTTCCGCGCCGGTCGAACCCGTGTCTGGCTTGAACGGGGCAGCCATAGGCTACAACGACCGATCAGCAAGCAGGGCACGGGTCCCTCCCCTGGTAGCATAATTTCGCATCGCAGCTTAACGATGTATTTTTTCTAGCGATGTACGAGCACAAGATCTTCACTCAGGGTGTGATCTGGGACATCAACTCGTTCGACCAGTGGGGCGTGGAGCTCGGCAAGCAGCTGGCGAAGGCCATCGAGCCCGAGCTGCAGGACTCCGCCCCCGTGTCCACCCACGACGCCTCCACCAACGGACTCATCAACTTCCTCAAACAGAACTTCTAAACTGCTGCTAAGGTGCCAACGAGGAAATTGATTCCTAGGCAGTTGACGGACCTACGTTTGGTCGGCTTATGTCAATTCAATGTTAGCTGTGGTCAGATGGGTTTGACAACGCGACCAAATTTCTTAGGTCCGCCATCTGCCTAGGAATCAACTTCTCTGATAGTATGTCCGCACTAGGCGTAACTATGTAGCAAAGCGACAAAAATCAAAATATTCTTTATATAAAGTTGTACGCCTAGTGCAGTCTCGACTTTATCCCAGTTTCGGAGGTTTCTTGACTGCAGTTTATCTTTTGAGTAGCGTCGATGATTGGTTAAAGACTTTAGCCGATTAAAATCGTTATTGAATAGATATACGCCTCTCAAAAAACCATAGACACCAGGCATGAGTTGCTGCTTGAATTTTCTGAAGCAGACCCGTTTAATCGTGAACACACACGAACGTGAAAGAAATACGTACTTTAACATCGTTGTGGTCACTGGTCACTTCATTTTTTTAAATATTTTGAGGCGTACTTATATGGCAATTTTCAAATTGGTCGAGCAGCAATTCTGTCGATTTAATGTTGTGAATGTAAGGCAGTAAACTTCTCATATCTTATAAGGCCTGCTATAGCAGAGAACGAAGTTTCCGAGAAGACATGAATAATGTATTTAGATACTGAAAATTATTATAATATGTTGAGAATGTTTTATAGAGAATATTTATGAAAAGAAGTATTTAATATGTAAGATAGTTGAATATTATTTGGTATACATCATCACAATAATATTGTTATCATCAGATGTTTGTAAGAACTAAATTATTATATTTATGTATCAGATAAATAAATTATGCTATATTTATACATCTTTTATTCTCAAAAATGCATAAATGATAGAAGAAAAAAGCTGAAAGTAACTCTCTTGATTATATTTGACAAAAAAATAAGTTTTAGCTATGGTTGTGCAATAAAAAAATTCAGATTTGAATATCAATTAATTATCAAATTAAAGCTTATTTATTCCTTGAAATATTACAGTAATTATCCATTCATTCATTGTTAAATGTAAATGATCTATTATAGAAAATTAAAAGCACAATTTCATGCATTCTCTGCTATTTTATGCTGCTCTTGCTTGAAACTGAAGAAGTAGAATGTGAACTTCCATACTATACAGGGGCTCAGGGTACAAATTTCAATTTGTGTCCAGCACTTATAAATTAACCTTAACCTATCAAGATCTGAAACAAAACAAATTGACAATAATTATTATAATATCATGACCTTGTTTGGAGGTATCAGTAAAGATGAGAATTATAAGCTATTCAAAACCTATCATTAAAATATATTTCATTATTAGTGTCTAAACACTAGTGTGTTTAGACATGAATGTATGAAGTATATTTTATTCACTAATGAATGAAATATATTTTATCGAAGTTATGCGGCGTAATTTCCGCATGATATTCGCGACGTAATAGTGTGTCATCGGTAATTTAAAATACATTGTAGGCGGAATCATGCGGAAATTACGCCGCGTAACTTCGGGATAGTATGTTTAGACACTTGAAGTAATGAAAACCCAAATACGAAATTTACCTTGAATGCACAAATTATTTAGGTTTTCTGCCGCGGCCGCCGCCACCAGTTTTGGCTTTTTTGTTGGCTTGCTTCTTTTTTTCCTCCTCAGCTTTCCGTTTCGGATTGGGCGTAGTTGATAATACCTGAAATACATACCATCTACATGATAATCTACATGATAATAACAGAAAAAGCTTATTGAGTTGAGTGAACTTTTTTCATCTCTGGTATTTCTACTGTTCCCTGGGATCACACCAAATCAAATATCCGTTTCTCCGTCGAAATTATAAAATTCATTATCAAATACAACTTGACTTAAGGTCTTGAATACCTACAGTCAAGTTATATTAGTATTTGATAATTTCGACAGCAAATTTAATCTTCCAGCATTTGCCAACACAGAACACTCACTTTGAAGAACCCGTCAAGTCGTCCCTGCGTGGTGCCAGTGCGAGCCTTCATCAGCTTCTTGGTGCCGTTCCGTACTCGCTCCTCATTGAACTGCTTGTCCCCGCACAGGAACTTCACCAGACCCTCCTCGTCCGGATCACACCATTTCAACTAGAAAAGTTGGTTCCATGTTGTAAGACCAGAAGAATTTTAAAAGGCTAAGAGCCTGTCAACACGGCGGGTTGCATCAGCGTTGCGTCGACGCAGCGCTGCCGTTTGACGCATAGCCGGCTACACGGGCGCTGCGTCACCGCAGCGTTATTACGAAGCAGTCTTGACGTAAACACCCCCTCCTGCTTCGTCTCGGGGGCTGCTGTCCGTCATGTGTGCATTGCGCTCTGTTGTCACGACGCAGCGCGCCGTATAAACACCTTGGTTATTTGTATGTAAAACAACGCAACGGCAGTGCTGCATTGCTGACACAACGCGCCGTGTGGACAGGCTCTAAGGGCCTTTCAACGGAGCGGCTGTGCGACGGTCACTAGATCATGGGCGGTTTAAGTGCGGAAGATTCACTGAGCTTGCTATATTATGTATGGGGTATATCACACTAGGATAATGCTTAATGCAACACATTGACAAAAACATGTTTGCTGAAAGACTTTTTAAATTAAGGGGCTTCTTAATTTTAAGTTCACATCTTACAATTTAGCCTAAAGCTGAATAAATACAGAAAGTCAAATAAAATAGTAGGGTGATATTAGATTGACTATTTAGCTTGAACCAGGCAAACACTGACACAAATTATAAAATCGAAAAGGGAACTAAATATAAGACAGTCATTATTGAGGGTTATTATTATACCTCTAAATCCTTAGGATCGGCTACTTCTGGCTCCAAAAACAGCTTCCTCGCCTGCTCAAAGTTCCAGTCCTCTGGTGGCACATACTTGGCCGTGTCAATGTTCTTGAGTATCTCCTCCAAGCTGCGGTGCTGCTTGATCAGCTCTATGGCTCTCTTGGGCCCGATGCCTCTGATAGAACCACAGTAATCGCAGCCAAGAAGAATGCATAGATCAATGAACTGGAAATTACAAGTTGTGTATAGATTTATACATATCACAGTTTCCACAGAAAGCCTACTACAGTGTAGCCAATGATTTGGTTATCTGTAGTAGCTAGTTTTAGGTTGTTAGTATTCCTAGACTATTAGCAATAAAGACACAACAAAATCATTTAAATTTGATTTCTGCACAATTTGATCAATTGGAAATAATCTTATATTTTTAAACGAGCAATTCTTCTTAACTTAAACGAGGAATCTCGGAATCGGCTCCAACGATTTTCATGAAATTTAGTATATAGGGGGTTTCAGGGGCGATAAATCGATCTAGCTAGGAATTATTTTTAGAAAATATCATTTTATCCGTGTTTTATCAAATACCAAGCAAAGCTTGGTCAAATAGCTAGTAATGTATTATGCATTGATGATTAACTGCAAACCTGATACCAATTATTCTTTTCTGCTGTAAACGGTGATAAAAATTACCAACTGACAGAAAGAGTCGCCAGTAAACTAGGTCTTACTTAAGCATATTTTAAATTACACTTTATCTACCTCCGTCTGGTTGAGTTCCAAGCCTTCCAAGACTTGATTTAGATGGAACTCCTGTACTGGCATCTTCCTTGCTTCTGAGAAGGTGAGGTGACGCAGAAGGACATCAGCTCCGAAGGTCAGGGCATCCATATCCTCGGTGGCTGTAGCATAAACCTTGCCAGACTTAACCTGTATTAAACAGGGAATTTCATAAGTGAAAATTCCATAAAAATATATAGTGTACTTATCTAATTACCCCCTTACTAATAAATGTTGTATAAGCTTTGAATAGTTATACAGTGTTTTGTTCCTGTCACACAAGTGACATTTTTAATTGGATTGAAGAAGACAAAACACTATAACTATTCGAAGCTTATACAGCGTTGATTAGTAAGGGGGTTAGTTTATATGCAGATTTATATGTATTTTGAGGAAAATGATTCCTAAGCAGTTGACGGACCTATGTCTTTTGTTTGGCATATGGCAATTCAATGCTAGCTGTGATCGGTCGGATGGGTTTGACGTAACGCGACCAAATTACTTAGGTCCGCCATCTGCCTAGGAATCAACTTCTCTGATAGTACATAGTTAAGTAGTATGTTAAGTAGCTCTTATTGTCTTGCTGACAAATGATACATAAAGAACATAAGTATAGTTTTATGAATCTTGTTGTGTAGTGTTTGTTGAAAATACATGTTCAAAATACAAACATCTAGTACTTTCATGAAAAACACTGAAATCAATAAAAAAAAAATTATGTTTTACTGTCTGTGTTTACCATAATAATATAATAATAGCTCCCACACCAGTTTCGGTGACGGTGGCCGGTTTCATTGAAACCAGGCCAGCTACGCAGGAGTAATTTTATAGTGCCCAAGTGTGTGCTCAGTACACAAGAACACTCTCTATTCCTTTACTCTCATAACCCAGTGGGACGGCAGACCGACACGACTGGCGAGAGATCAGCCGCCGGACCGACTTTTTACATGCCCATCCGACGCATGGATCATCTTACTTGTCAGACAATCAGGTGATCAGCCTGCATTATCCTAACCAAACTTGGAAATAACATGTTTCCAACGCGGGAATCGAACCCACGACCTCCGAGTCAAGAGCCGAGCTCTGAACCACTGGACCACGGAGGCGTTGTGTTTACCATAGTCAAGATTGTTATTGCACTAAAAACCCATTAAATATTCTTATGATGTATTAGTAATGGAGATTAATGCTATTTTCTATTAATTTCATTAACATGCTAATATGCATATCTTAGCATGTTACATGCTATTGCTTTGCTTATTGCTAAAAACGCAACATCCTGAATTCACGGTTCGTATCGCACTGCTCGCGTCGAGTATTATTTCGCATCAAGTGAAAAATAACAATTCATAATTCATTAACAGTTAGCGCCACAGTGCGAAACAGCGCGGATGTGTTTAATTTTTCATGATCGCTGACTATTGCTGCACACGATAATATTTTTTATCAAGTACGATTAATTTAATGATTGCTAATTGGAAATTAACAATTAATTATTATTGCTAATGCTATTTTTACCAACACTATGATGTATTCTTACCAAAGCAGCACATTGTGCCTCCGCTTCACAGGGTGCATCAACATACGGAATTCCCATCAGCTTCAACAGCTCTTTGGCCTCTTCGCTGTGTTGTTTTGTTACTTTCACCAATCTGCGGTTGAATTTCTCGATTGATGCTGTATCACCTTTAAAATAAATTAAAGAAGTAAGTTGATGAAGTCAGTAACAATTTGAAAAACCTTGTGACTTACCTTCACACTTTTTTAAACTTATTAGTGAGTTAGATGGGTAATTGTACTGGTGTTATAAATTGTTAGTTATACACTTCATCCTTCATCCACTCTTGCCATCAATTATTTACTTTTATTGAGTAGTGTAACTATAAGGCGGGCCCCCGACACAAAAGGGCCCAAGAGGCCAGCCTGCCTAGCATACGCCAACGAGATATCTCACTCTACATGTTTTCTCGATGTTTGATGGTTTGTATCTTCATCTCTATTGACCCTAGCATGACAAACATTTTTTCTCGCGTAGATCTATCATCAAAATAACACATTTTTATAGTTTTGTTGAGATAATGTCGAGATTTTGACATTATGAGACGAGTAGTTTTTAATTATCTCGAGAGTGAGATATCTTGTTGGTGTATGCTAGGAAGGCAGGAGGTGAGAAAATTTTTATACATTGTTTTATTATTAACGTGACGATTTTTACTGATAGGGCCCCACCAATTTACCACGGGCCCCAGATGTTATAGTTACACCACTGCTTTTATTGAAAACAGTAATGAGCTTATACCTGCTTCTGTTGCCTTCTGTAGCTCCTTCTCTGCTTCCTCTCTTCGTTCAGCTCTCTTGTTCAATTGATGAGATTTCATGTCTGGTGGTTTACCGTCAAACACATAAACAGGCTTGATACCATTTTCCACCAGCCTGATAGTTCTGTAGAACGTGCCCATAAGATGTGAAGTTGTCTCGCCATCCACGGAGGTTAACTGAGCGCCTATATATTAAAATAAGTTAACAAAATTTAAAATAAGTACTTACTTCGAATTACATTGGCACTAAAATACGGTCAGCTTTATTATACCTTTACAGTTTTTGTAAACATGCTGTACTTTACTAAAAAAACAATAATTGAATAGTTGATTGGCTAACAGAAGTACAATAATTACCTTCACTCCGTACGGCGATCAAAAATTGGTACAAACTCATGGATGCATCTACGGCAACTTTCCGCCCTGAAAATTGATTTAAATTTACATTGTTTGTACATATTACAAAGGAAAGCTAATTTTTCTGTTGTGCTTACCAAAATAATTTTTTATTTCCATTTCTTTTACTGCATGAGGAGCAATATCTGCTATTAGTTTCGATAGCCCTAAAATACCCATGTTAGAGGTGCCGACACTAGCTATGCAATGAAAAAATTTCTGCTGAACTTCAACTTCAGCATTTACAATTGAATTTATTTGTTTACAAATTTTACAACTGATTATTTTAAAATTAATTGAGATTTTGTTTTTTAAGCTTCTGAGACCCGAGTTGACATTTTTAAAATTAAGATTGACATTGGATTTGGCGCGAAAGTGAATTTCAGAATTCAGCTGTCAACGAACGATAGGCTACTTGACCTAATTTTTTTCTTCATGCTAATAGCTTCTTATTCATTCATTTTCACAAAAGAACTAATATTTTAATATTTTACACAGTAGAAACCCATAAAAATGCTGATTGAAAAATATGCCTTATAAATGGCGCCGAAAACACTGTCCGCCATTGTGTGACGTCATACGTTTTGTATTTTAAGCTCTCTTTATTGAACATTTATTATATTATGCTAAATGTACGCGTCTAAAAGAGACCAAAAATTATAAAAGAATTAAATAAGAAATTAAAAATCATTTGTAATGTTGAAAACTTTTGGAGCAAAGTTTTGGCCATTTCATTTCCCGTCTACAATAAATGGAGATAATTTATGAAACTGATGTTTTATTAGAATTATTCAAGAAAATATATTTTACAAATCTTTTTAGGCTTATTTTTATTATTTATGTACAAATAAACTTACATATAACGAGCGCGATAAATAAAAGATATTAAATTACGAATAGAATGACGTCACATCCAATTCGGAAGTACCGTAAAAGCGTTTTCGTCAGTACAAATCCTATTTTTATAAAATCATATTTTCAAATCGACTTTATTTATCAATCATAAGCTTTTATTTGATGATAAGGGTGAAATACGATTTCTTAGGCCAAGTTCTACTAGAAATATGTATTTGTTCAATGAAATTGAATATAGGTCAAGTAGCCTATTCTCGCGTTAATTTCTTTGATGTACCGCCACTAGAGCTAAAGCCAAACGGCAAACGGCATTAACGCCGTTGAAAATTATCGCGTTTAATTGTGGCTACACCTACGGCTAACGTCCAACAACGCGATAATTAACGGAGTTTGACGTTAGTGTGGCCCGAACATTATAATATATTTTGTAATTATTAGAAGAGTCAAGAGAGTGACGTTGTATTTTTGTATGATTTTCCTAAAATTGTGTAAAGAGGCCCATTGACGGCAGGACTGCCGTGCAGTCCTGCCGTGAATGGGTCCTTTTACGTATATCTGGGTTTTTAATGTCTAATATAAAATATTGGTAGGATAATAATTAACCTTTAGATATTCGTCATAGTGCACAAGTGTAGGAAAGTGATATAATAATTATAATATCCAGTAACGTGCTATTTTGTGTTCCCTCCAAAACTTCATCGAAAATTTTAGTAAAGCGTCTACCACTTTTTTTAAATATTGTTTCCCGCCATTTACTCGACACTGGCCAATGGCCATGGTTTTATAGCCCAAGTGCTATTATAAGAAAAAAAAGAAGAAGAAAATGAAGAAATTGTACAATGAAGGTTGTACAAGTCAATGAATAAGGAAACAGATGGAAGCGACATAAGTACAAAAAAGTGTGGCCGGCGCCATATTGCCAAGAATTAAACATGGCGGTCTATAGTGATGGGACACTCGGTTGATATTTGTCGAGGATATCGATAAGTAAGATGTTATAAGTGAACTATTAAGGTTAAAATCTTTTAATTAAATGATCAGATTCTTCACCTTATATTTTTTAAATTCGATAAAAAAGTACATCACTAAACGTCAAATCTACTAATTTCTATGTTGATTAAATATCGAAAATCAAGCCATGTTATATTCTATTCTATCACAAATCTTATTTATTGTCTAATTATTAACTAAATTAGCACATACGAAGTCAAGCCATCGGTAAAGTAACAAAAATTTTAGTAAAAATATAAACGTATCGATCCAAGGACAAACTTTTTTAAATTTCTTCACTTTTTTTGACGGACTATAAATTAATTTTAAAAAAAGCAAATTGGTCGAAAAATTTGACCGATGTATCGATATTTTTTTCGCGATATATCGAGACCGATATTGATATTTTTTCAAATATCGATGTATCGATATATCGATATTTTCTTTCAATTTCGACATCCCTATAATACGACACTTTGACAGTTTATGTACCTCGGTGAACCGGAACATAAAATGGCGGACCGGCCACAGTATTTTGATTTGGTAGAGACCATTAGGCCGCGTCCACTTGTAAAAGTAATGGTACAAGTGAGTCCCATTTGACATTTCCCAAAACCAGTGTTGCCAACTTAGTGGAATTTCCACTAGATCTGGTGGTTTAGACGTACCTTTCGGCGGGAAAAATTTGGTTTTAGTGGCTGGTGGATTTCTTAGTGGATTAGATTATTTAAGTTAGTGGTAGCTTCGACGTTAAACCACTAGTTTTTTTATTATTATTTTTCTAACCCTTAAAGACGCACATTGGAAACTTAATTATATTATTATTATCTTTATTTGTTTTGCCACATTCTAACGCTGATATAGAGCGATTATTTAGCATGATGAATGTTGTCAAGACTTAACAGAGAAACCGGATGAAGTTTGATCGCCTTTCTTTCGTGCAAGGTTAGCACGCGAAGGCAAATGCTGTAATAACAACATAATACCAAATACCGTATTACAAAAATTAGAACTAAAGAGAAAAAGAAGACGTTCATCTTTACTCTTAAGTACCTACTTATACACAGGTACATAGGTAACTAAAATTTTCCTTTTTGTAATAACGTTGTTGTTGTATTATTTTCAAATTATATTCAGTAAGGTTGTTGTTGTCTTTGCTTTATTTAGTGGAATTTTGGTGGTTTGAGAGGCCATTTAGGTTTTAGCGGTTTCTGGTGGTTTATACTGCTGAATTTGGTGGGTTAGTTTAAAAAAAGTTGGCAACACTGCCCAAAACCCAATTATGGTCAAAACCATGTCAAAACTCAAAGCAACGTTCCATTTTAGCGATAAAATCGATCAAAACGCTCAAAATAGGAGGATAGGAACGCTGGGAATATTTTTAAACAATATTTTAACAATTCGTTTTTCTAATAAAGTCAAGGTTTTTGTTGTCACGTCACCCATTGCATCATTATGCCTTCAACTCTAAACTAAATTATTTATTATTGTGACTTAATAATTTTATTATACCACCTTCATCTATATTGGATCTACTCCTGTTGGTTTAATAAATAGTGATTCATTGCTTCATTGACGCAAGAATTCAAAATAGATAAGAAACAAAATGGGAAGCTATCTGTCGATTAATTTGGAACAACAATATAAGAAAAATGAAAAATTTATACAAACATTAAATGAAACTATGGTAGGTGCTCAGTTGGTATTTTAAGTCCTTTATATATATTTATAATCACTGTCCTATTTTTTCCTATTTATTCATTATTTTCATAAATGAGCATGACTAACAAAGTTGTTATTTTTATGGACACCCAATAATAATGCCTAAAATTATATTTTTCACAATATTATTGCAGATGGAAAGACAGATACAGATGCAGAATCAAATGGCTATGAGACAGAGGGCAATGGCTATAGCTATGAACAGAGATTTCTTTCTCTTCTTTGGTACATTCTCAGCAGTAGCTGCCACTGCCTTGATAGCAGGGTACATTTCATAAACTTTCTTCTCATGTAGTACTTAGTAGTTCTTATTTATATAATTAATCCATCAGAATATCCTATTTTATGTTGCAGGTTTAGGAAATCTAGGAAACCAGCATTTCTGGGCCCCCTTTTACCATTGACTTTTGCAAATTTGTACTACTATGACATGGCCTATGGAAGTAAATTGCATAGAGTGAGATGTAAGTGATATAAATTAAATACAAAGCTTTGACTTTTAATAATAATTTGAGAAAATATTATTAACAAGTTAAAAGTAGTGCTTGAGTAAAGCAAAATATTAATTTGAACCTGTATTCCAGTGGAAGCTGAGTATATCATGAACTATCATCCAGACTTATTGACTGTGCCATGTGGTCTTCCGTCCCCCTCGTCTATTGATCAGGGTAGACTTAAGGATGAAGAGGAGAAACTGATCCATCCTCCGGCTCCACAAGAGTAATGAAAGGCTGTTTGTCTTAATCTGTGATCAAGCAAAAAGCATGCATACCTTTTTGATAAAAGTGTGCATAGAGATTTAGGGATTTATTAAGGAGAAGATAAATATATTTATAGAGAAACTAACTCATATTGAATAAGGGAAGAATTATGATCAAAGTGTTGTAGAGTAAAGATAGATATTATTATCATTTTTATTGTTTTGTACTATATTAACAAATGTACTTAGGTATACACTATACATTGCTACATACATGCTACTTATACTGTATGCTATTTTTGTGCAAAAATATTAATATGCGGTATTGCTATTCAATATTCATACATAAAAAATTTGCTAAGTATAGCACCTTTGTATGTACTTACTATTTTATCAAATTAGTTTTAAGTTAACTTTTACAACTGTTATAACTTCCATTATTAATTATTGTACAAAGTACCATAATAGGAAAAGTTTTATAAGGATTGTTGCTTAGTTTTTACATATTATTTAGAATGTTTTTATAAAATCCCTGTATTATTTAATAATCTATGTAGTATACTGGAATTCTATATTTTTGTAAAGAAATATTGTATAGATTTATAAAAAAATAAATATTTTGAAAATTATAACTTTAGTGCTTATTACAAGTAAAACTGTGGTTGTGAAAGGCCAAACGAAGGGAAGCGTCCAAATTGATTTATTTCTCTTCTCGATTCTACTACCGTTTTGGGAACTAGCCCAGACTGGAAGGAAAAACAAATACCATATTGTACTGTGTGATTAAACATAATTGTAGATATATTCCGGCCTTCGCGTAGAGACTAGAGGCTGTAATAAAATATAATATAAATAAATAAATTATTTAATTCCAAGTATATTTGAGAATACGGCCGGCTTGCAGAATTTTGGAAATCATGAATTCTTATAATATCAATTATTATTAATTATTATAGATATTTTCTGGAATTAATGGAGTGTGTAGTTTGTGTCTTTAAAAATTGCTTCGGCCTTCACTATCATTCAATAAATAGAGAAAACATAGAAATGGCTGTATGGGCAACGCTCCCTTTGCCTGTCCCGACCGGGACGAATTAAAAAAAAATGTCTCTGGTTTCCACCATAGATGAAGTATATATTATAGATGTAGTCTTAGCCCGTCATGCGTGGCCATTTTGTGCTTATTTTCATACAAGTAGTGTGCGTTTATTTTCTTGAATATTTCTATTTGTCGATTATTTCGAAGCACATTATGATACAGGAAAGAAAGTCAATTTGTTCATGATTTAGAGGACCGGTTGGTCTCTCTAAGAGTTCACTAGAGGCCGGAGGAGTAAAGAGTAAAACTCGATTTACTGTGGTGAACTGAAGTGATTTATTTACAAAAATGCGCTGCTTATATACAAAAAAATGAGTTAATTATTATTATTACAAAATGTACAAAGGTTAAAAGGTTGATTGTGATTGGCTATTACAATTAGAAAGAGATGTAAAGAAAGGGATAAAAACATTTACAAAAATTAGAAAGGGAAAAAAATTGAATAAGAAATATTTACAAGGTAATTATGATTGCCGCGCGAGAAACTGGCCGCGCCGCGGCGCGCGGCGCTGGCATCGCCCGAGTATAAATATGGGCTCTCGCGGGCCGCGAATTCAGGAACGTCCTGGCTCTCACCCGCGCAACCCGTGTTCTTCGTGCTCCATACGTCGAGGTCTCTCCGTGTGTCGTAGCCGTCCCGCGAGTTGTGCGACCGTGTCGATCCCTTCCGAGCGTCTTCGCCTGTGGATGCAGTGTTTCACCACCTGTGGATGCAGTGCTGATACCTCGGAGTGCAGTGACAGGCTTTTATAAGCCCATATAGCAGCCGACATATCCTGCCGCTATTTCTCGCGAAATAGTGAACGGATTGTCGCCGTGCTAGGTGCTGACCTGTCCCTGACTTCCCGCCGGAATATATTTTCGGTGTCTTTCCTCCGCTAGTTGTGGAAAAGCTAGACGGCTGGGTAGGACATTTTAAGAAGCTCACCGAGCTCCTAGGACACGCGCCGAACGCGAAACCCTACGGAGCCGGTGTTCGCTTCTCCCCCCGCACTGAGGGGGAATACCGCATCATTGAGCGGTACCTGAACCAGCTGGAGGGGCTCAGCTGGTTCTCCTACTCGCTCCCAGCGGAGAGGGCGCTAAAGGTGGGCATCACTGGCCTGCCCACCAACACCACCCCCGAGGACGTGGTAGCCGGGCTTGGGGAGCTCGGCTACACTGCAGAGCACGTCACCAAGGTGTCGGCTAGGGCCGACAGACCGGGGTGCATATTCTTCGCGCTCATCACCAGGACGCCAGACCTCACTCCCGGCATATTTGAAGTGACGCAGTTGCTTTGCATGCCGGGAATAAAAATCACCGCCTGGCGGGGTAGAGGTAACCCCGCCCAATGCCATAGATGCCAGCAGTTCCGGCACTCGAGCAAGAACTGCCACCGCCCCCTAACCTGCGTGCGCTGTGCCGGAGAGCATCTCGCTAGAGACTGCCCCGTCCCCCGCACCGAGAGGCCGATGTGCGCCAATTGCAAAGGGCCGCATGCGGCCAACAGCAAAAAGTGCCCGGTGTACATCGCCGAGGCGCGCAATAGGCAGGCTGGCACGGTCTCCAGAACCGGTGCCGCCCGCCCTACCCGCCCTAGCCGCCCTGACACTGCTCCGTCTGTCCCGGAGCAGGAGATGCCCCCGCCCCCGCCCACCGCCACTTCACTCATGGCGGAGGCCAACGACCCCACCCCCCGCCGCACCCCTTCGACGGCCCAGGAGCAGAGGCCGAAGAAGAAGAGGGTGCGCATCAGGAAGAGGGTGAGGCCCACCACCTCTTCGGCTGCGCCGACGGACTCCGAGTTGGAGATGTCGGCGCCCCCCGCTTCCGACCGCGAGGACACGGCCGTGGCCCACCCGCGGCCGCAACGCCCGCCGCGCACCCCGCGCACCCCGCGCGCCCCGCGCGCCCCCCGCGCCCCTAGGGCGCCGGAGGACGACACCGCCGCTACCAGGGCCGTCAGAGGCGCTGCCCCCGCAGCCCCCGCGACCGCCCCCGCTACCGCACACCGCCAGCCCTCACGCGGGCGTACCGCAAGGGCCTCCGAAAGGGGCGATACTGCTCGCCCAGCTCGTACTCCCGGCGCCCCGATGCACGCCCAGGGGCGTACACCGACGGACCCAGACAACCTAGCAGGGTTGTCAGTTTTCCAGCTCATCCAGCAGCTGCTCTCCCTGGCCATGGACACCTACTCTAGGATCCAAGCCGGGGAGGAGACCCTGACAACCCTTCTGCAGGCATTCCCTGCAGCAGCCGCCATCATCACAGCCCTAATTTCCCAATGGACCCCAACGCCCCAAAGAGCCTGAGAGTGGTCCATTGGAACGCCAGAGGCATCCGGGGGAAACGACCTCTACTCCTGCACCTCTTGAGGTCCTATGAGGTTGACGTCGCCCTCATCGGTGAGACTCACCTCTCCCCCCGTGATCGCCTGGCCTTCCCGGGCTATCATACGTACAGGCAGGACTACGTAGACGGATCTGTTTCCTGTCGAGGCCTTGCTGTCCTCGTCAGACGTAGCCTGCTTCACCAGCGTCTCCCGGATCCGGAGATTGCCTCATTTCACGCACTCGGCGTCGAGCTCATGCTTGGCTCTACTGCCACTCACCTGTACGCGAGCTACAAGCCCCCGCATATGCGGTTGGACACCTCCGAGATCCACCGGCTCCTATCGGAAGAGCCGACTGTGATCGCGGGGGACCTCAACAGCAAGCACCCAGGCTGGGGCTCGCGTACCTCCAACCGAGACGGCACCCGTCTCTTTGCCGACGCCGAGCGCGTGGGGTACAGCGTAGTGGGTACTTATGGGCCTACCCACTACCCCGACTGCCCCACCCACGCACCAGATGTACTGGACGTCGCCATAACCCACCGCCTCCCGGGGAACTTCGAGCAGGAGGTCCTCGAGGAGGCCTACGGCTCTGATCACCTCCCAGTTCTGGCGATTGTGAGCGCCGCACCTGTGGCCATCCCACCGCCGCCATCGCGCCCCGCCCGCGACTGGGAGGTGTTTGCCCATCACCTGCACAACTCAACCCCCAACTTTCCGGTGACCTCTGCGGAAGACGTGGAGAACCTGACGCAGCAGGTCACCGCCTCCATCTCTGCCGCCTTGGAAGTGGCCTCTCAGCCGGCCACCGGCCACAGCCAGAGGCGCTACGCGCTGCCTCGCCACATTGCCGCTCTTATCCAAGATAAGAAGCGGCTGCGCAGGCGATGGCAAGCAACCCGTTGCCCCCGGATGAAGACTGAACTCAATCGTCTCACCGAGCAGGTGAAGAGTGCGCTGCGGGAACATAATGCCGCCGATTGGTCCCGGCGCATTATGGACGCCGGTGATGACTGGCACTCCCTGCACCGCCTCTGTCGCGCCCTGACCCACACCACAGCCCCGACAAGACCTATGCTGCACCCGGACGGAAACCTGAGGTACCGAGCCGAGGACCGAGCCGAGATCCACGCGGCCCACCTGGAGAGGCAGTTTTCACCCCTGCCCACCACGGCGGTGGAGCACGTAGCCGAGATCTCTGAGGAGGTGAGATCCTTTCTGGAATCCCCCCCTTCTCCCACTGATATCCCCAGCTTTTCCTTCTCGCCAAGAGAGGTTAAGAAGGTCCTATCCAAACTTAAACCCCGCAAAGCTCCCGGTGCCGACGGAATACCAAATTCCGCTCTCCGGCACCTTCCCTTCCGCACCGTGGCCGCCCTCACCCGACTTTACAACGGGATTCTGAGGACCGGCCACTTTCCCTCCTCCTGGAAGATGGGGCTCATAATCACTATCCCGAAGCCGCACAAAAACCTGCGCCTTCCTGAGGGATACCGCCCCATCACTCTCCTTTCCACGCTCTCGAAAGTATTCGAGATCGTGCTCCTAAAGTACCTCAACCCCTATCTCCCTCCTCGGAGAGAACAGTTCGGCTTCCGCTCCCAGCTGAGTACCACCCTTCAGCTGGTCAGAGTGGTCCACCACCTCACCGCCGCCGCCAACAAAAGGAACTCCAGTGTGGCCGTTTTCCTGGACATGCAGAAGGCTTTCGACTCGGTCTGGCATGACGGCCTCATTTATAAGCTCAAGAAAGCAGGGCTCCCAGGTTTCCTCGTCCGGGTCGTGGCCTCCTTCCTGTCAGGAAGGACCTTCATGGTCAGGGTAGACGGGGCCCTCTCCACCGAGCACCCCATCACCGCTGGAGTACCACAGGGTGGAGTCCTATCCCCAGGGCTCTACAATTTCTACTCCAGCGACGTCCCAGCAGATCCGGGGACCGTCACCGCCTTGTATGCGGATGACACCGCGTACATCGCGACATCCCTATCGCTGTCACATGCCGCCATCAAACTCCAGAGGACGCTGGACCTCCTCCCTGACTGGCTGAGCAAATGGAGACTGTCAGTCAATGCTGGCAAGTCCCAGGCGCTCGCCGTGTCCAAGAGGAGGGTCACTATGGCTCCTCTGAAGATTGGCGACAGTGAAATTCCCTGGCGCAACACTGCGAAGTATCTTGGGGTGACCCTAGATCGCCACCTCAACATGGGAGAGCAGTGCAGGCTGGCCGTCGCCAGTGCCAGAGCCGCCGCCTCCCAGCTCCGTCCACTGTTTGCCGCCCCTACGGTGCCCCTGAACATGCGACTGGCGCTCTTCAAGACCTACGTCCGGTCCCGCCTTACGTACGCGGCCCCAGCGTGGTACCAGCTGCTGCCTGTGACGCAACGCAAGTTGCTCCAGCGGCAGCAAAACCGCGTGCTGCGCCGCGTCGTCGGTGCGCCGCGCTATGTGCGCAATGCCACCATCGCCCGTGACCTACGTGTGGAGAGCGTCGAGGAGCATGTCGCCAGGCTGTCCACCAACCTATTTTCCCGAGCGGACGCCTCGAGCCTGGTCGAGCTGGAGGACCTGGCTCCCTGGCACGCTCGGCCCCCGGACCGTCGTCTGCTGCCCCGGGACTCCACCTTCGATGAAGGTGGTAACCTGCGCCGCCTGCAGCCACGTCGCCACAGAAGAGGAGGAGCAGTACGGATGAGCGCCACAGCGCCCCGCATCACCTCAACATCTTCCTGATGGGGTAACCCATCCCCCCCCTCCCCCCCCGCGCCGGACCATCAAACCCCGGCGCGGCCCCCTTTTCAACGTGACACCGGGGGCCTGGCGAGTGGCAGCCCTATTGCCATGACCGCCGACCCCTAGGTGTCCTTTCCCCCCCCTGGCATCACAAGCCAGGGCCCCGGGAATTTACTTTTTCCCACTTTTCTTTCCCCAACTCGGTCTGGCCCACAGAGTAGTGGAGAGACGGCGCGCTTGGGAGTGGTCTCATACACGATATCTCCGCCCCTGGGCGGGGACCCTCGTGCGCCGCCGGGACCCCTACCTGTCCCGGCCGAGTTCGGCTTTTTCTGGCCGTCAACACCTCCTGGTCATTAAACCAGGCCCCGGGGTTTTTCCCCGCGTTACCGCGGGGTTTTCTCCCCTGAAGAATTTAGTCTCTCTCCGCACAACCCGGTACCATACCGGGCGCGCAACTAACCAAACGGAACCTCACATGTAGAGGGGCTTAGCCCCTGGTCATGTTTCCCCACCCAGGCCCACACTCAGGGCCAGGTGTGAGATGACATACGAGTCGAGTCGCGAATTCAGTCCGCCCGCGCATTCCATACCGACGACGTCTCGCTGCCGGTCGCCGCCGTGCCGGTAATAATTGTAGTGGTGCCGCCATTTTGTGAAGATGGAAGCTCTGCAAACGCCATGAAGACCGTAGCCACGCTGCGAAGATCCCTCGCTCGACGTAACCTCGATGTGAAGACGCGTAGTGTTGTTGCGAAGAATTCTTATGAGAAAAACGCCCTTTTCAGGGCCGGTTCATGTCCGGTATTATTACACGGATAGCTGTTTCTCTTGTCATGCGAACGTACGTTCTTTGCAGAGCGATTTTCTTCTGTGTTTCAACTTCTATAACGAACGTATACAAAGACGGCGTGCGTTCTTTTCAGAGCGCGTTGTTCTCTTTGTTTCATCGGCGAACGAACGTAGGTACTGCTACAGTGCTCCCCCTCAAGCGAAGCGTACCGGCAGTCTGACGACACGGCCTGTTCTTGTTGTCTTCTGTGCTGGACTTGCTGGTAACTTCTGCTTGATCGGTGTTGCACTTGGTAATGGTTGTGAGGTAACAGGTAAAGGTAATGAGGTAACGGGTAAAGGTAATAAGGTATTTTGAGGTAAATTATTGGTATGTGAAGGTAAGGTAACAGGTAAATTGGTATTAGGTAAGTTGAGAATTACCGGTGACTGTTGTACATTGCTCGTTGACTCGCCGAGGTAGTCTTCACTCAGTATGTAGGCGGGCTTCAAACGATCGATGGATACTGTTGCTGTGCGATCGGGTAGTTGTATTACGAAGTATTTTTCTTCTCGTCGGAGAACTTTGTACGGCCCGTCGTACGGTGTTTGAAGTGGTTTCCTTACGGCGTCGTTACGTAAAAATACGTATTCGCACGTAAGTAGATCACGATGTATGAAGATGTTGCGTTGGTTACCGTGGCGCTGTACATTGTTTTTCGGCTTGAGAGAGTTGATGTTTTTTCGTAGTTGCTCGATGTAGGTATGATCTAGGCTCGATGATGATGATGATGATGTTGTTTCGAAGAAGTCGGCCGGTAAACGTAGGTTACGGCCGTAGGTTAATTCGGCGGCGCTGACTCCGGTGTCCTCACGTATGGCGGCGCGTAGTCCGAGTAAAACTGTAGGTAGCTCGTCGATCCACGATGTATTACTGTTGATGAGTCTTGTTTTCAGTGAATTCTTGAGACTTCGATGCCAGCGTTCGATCATGCCGTTAGATTGCGGGTGATAAGGCGTTGTACGAGTTTTTTTGATACCCATACATCGAGTTAGGTTGACGAACAGCTGACTCTCGAACTGGCGTCCTTGATCGGTTGTTATTGTAGTCGGACACCCGAATCTCGCTATCCATTGTTCGTAAAATACTCTTGCGACGGTTTCGGCGGTGATGTCGGTGAGTGGTACAGCTTCAGGCCATTTTGTCGAGCGATCGATCATAGTGAGTAGGTATCTATGACCAGTAGCTGTTGTAGTTAGCGGTCCGATTATGTCGATATGGGTATGTTGAAAGCGGTCGACTTCTGGGAATGTCGACACGGCGCTCGATGTATGTCGTTGTATTTTGCTTCGCTGACATTGTATGCAGGTTTTTGTCCACTCGCTAATGTCGGAGTTCATTGACGGCCAGAAGAATTTTTGCGCGATGAGTTTTCTTGTTGCTTTTGTTCCAGGATGACTTATGTTATGAATGGAGTCGAACACGGCGCGTCGAAAGTCTTGCGGAATGTACGGCCGAACGTATTTTGTTGAAGTTTCGCATACAATCTTGATATCGGAGTTAGGTAGCGTAGTTGTTTTGAAACTTAAGTTTTCTTGGCTGTAGAGTGTAGGTAGCGTGCTATCTCGCTCTTGCGCGCGAGATAACTCTTCATAATTTACAGCTGACGGCGTGTTGATTGTTTCGATGCGGCTGAATGTATCGGCGACTATGTTGTCTTTTCCACTGATATGACGAATGTCGTGCGTGAATTCGGAGATAAAAAGTAGTTGTCGAGTTCTTCTCGGAGTTTCCGATGTCGATGTTTTCTTCTGTAGGGCGAATGTCAATGGCTTGTGGTCGGTGAATATAATGAGTTCTCGGCCTTCGAATATTTTTCTGAAGTATTTTACTGACATGTAGATAGCTTGAAGTTCGCGATCGTAGGTGCTGTACTTCGTTTGCGCTGTAGTAAATTTCTTCGAGAAGTAGCCGAGTGGTTGCCATTTGTTATTGTTGAATTGTTGTATTACAGCTCCCGCTGCGGTGTCCGAGGCGTCGGAGAAAATAGCGATCGGTGCTTTGTGATTCGGGTGGGCGAGCAAAACAGCGTTTTTGATGCTATTTTTGCATGCCACGAATGCTTCTTTTGATGTCTCGTTCCACTCGATCGGTGTCTTGTCTCGCTTTTTCGCATTATGTAGGTATGCGTGTAGCGGGGCTTGGATTGTAGCGGCGTTCGGGATGCTGTCTCGGTAGAAGTTTAGCATACCGAGGAAACGACGTAATTCTTCTATGTTTTTTGGTAATGGGAATTCTTCTATTGCTTGTAGTTTGTCTTGTGGTGGCTTGATTCCGTCGCTGTTTACGGTGAAGCCGAGGAATTTAACTTCTTGCTTTCCGAGTACACATTTGGCTGGGTTTATCGTGATTCCGTTTTCTTCTAGGCGTTGAAGAACACACCGCAGGTGTTGGCGATGTTCTTCTTCGCTGCTGGATGCGATCAACAAGTCGTCGATGAACGAGAAGACGAAGTCGTAGCCTTGCAGTATTTCGTGTATAAAACGTTGAAATGTCTGGCCTGCGTTCCTTAGGCCGGGACACATTCTCGGGAATTCGAATAAACCGAATGGTGTGATGATTGCTGTCTTCTCTATATCCTCTTCATGGACTGGTAATTGCTGGTAGGCTCGGTTTAAGTCGATCGTCGAGAAAATAGTTTTTCCGGCGAGTTGAAAGGTGAAGTCTCGTAGCCGGGGAATAGGGTAGCGGTCGGCTTTGTTACTGCGTTGAGTCGTCGGTAGTCGCCGCACACCCTTATGTCGCCGTTCCTCTTTGGTACGACGTGAAGCGGAGAAGACCAAGCGCTCTTGCTGGGACGACAGAGACCTTGTTGCATCATATTTTCGAATTCTTTTTTCACTTGGTTGTAGCGATGCGGTTGTAGCGGTCGGGCGCGACAATGTAGCGGTGGCCCAGACGTCTCGATGAAGTGTTCGACGCTGTGTTTCGGTGTAATATTCATCGCTGTCAATCTCGTGATGCCGGGGAAGTCTTCTAGTATGTTGTGGTACGCCTGCGTGCTGTCGACACTACGGACAGTAGGTACGTCCGTGTAGCGTCCGGGAGCGTTAATATGTAGACTGGTTCTCACGTCGATGAGTCTTCTATTTTTCAAGTCGACTATGAGTTCGTGGTGTTGCAGGAAGTCGGCACCGAGGATTGGCTTCGAGACTGCGGCGACGATGAACTTCCATTTGTATGGTCGGCGAAGTCCGATGTTGAGTTCTAATGTCTTCTCGCCGTATGTCGGGATGACGGTGTTGTTGGCGGCGTAAAGTTGAAAAGGTAGCGGCTGGAGATGGAGGCCTTTCTTTTTCGGTATGACGGATATATTGGCACCCGTGTCTACCAAAAAAGTGAGATTCGTTGTCTTGTCCGTGACGAATAGGCGGTATTGTTTATTGTGAACGCCGGATTCCGCCGCTGCCAACGTTCTGTCTAGTTTTCCGTCGTGTTGAATGTACACGGTTGTGTACATTTTCGCGCTTCTTTCCCGAATCTGTTGTGGTAGTAACAGAATGGCGATGGTGATGGAGATCGTGGACGTGAAGATGACCGCTGACGGAATCGGGATATCGATCTGTATCTTGAGCGTTGATAGTGTCCTCTTCTATAATTATTGTTGTTGTATTGATGCCTCTTCAATTCAGCGACCTCTAACGATAATTTGCGTATTTCTTCAATGAGCAGGCACTCGACGTTCGATGATTTTGATGCGGGGCTATTTACACGATGACTGGATGAGATGCTATGTACAGTATTTACATGTGACTGCTCCATTATTTTGTCGGCCAGCGCAGCTTGCTCGTCGAGTGTGGTCTTCGACTGGAAAGTTTCACTGACGGCTAGGACGGAGCGAGTATTTGTCGGGAGGAGGTTGGCCCACATGAGCTGTAGGGTGGAATCGGGGACCTTGTTGCGAGCCAGGTTTCGCATTCGTCTGAGAAGTTGTGACGGTTTTTGGTCTCCCAATTCCATGTCCGACAGCAGCGTTTGGAATTGCCGACTGTCGGATTCTTCGTATGCGGAAATGAGCCGGTCCTTGAGAGCTTGATACTCGTTTGTTTCTGGCGGGTTGTACAGAAGATCGGCGATTTGCTCGATGTCTTCTTTTTCTAGACGAGCGATGACCATTTGGGAGAGCTGGCTTTGGTTCTTCTGGAGACTGCTGGTGGCTGCTTCGAAGGTGACGAACCAGAGCCTGGGTTTGTCTCTCCAGAACGGTGGAATTCTCATGGAGAGTGCGATGCCGGCGATTTCCTGTGATGACGGTGACGTCGCCGGGTTGCTGGTGAGTGCCGAGGTTTCGGGCAGGGATTCGCCTCTGGGTTCCATTTTTTTTAGTAGGATTTCGGACAGCTATTCGTTGTGCAGCGTTTCGTCCGAGCAGCGTTTCGTCGTGCAGCGTTTTGTTGCGGAGAGTTTCCCGGGCAGAGATTCCTCTTGTTCTTCGGGCAGAGTTTCTTCTTGCAGAGGTTGCTTGTTGTCCTTCGGGGTCACCAGTTTAGAGGACCGGTTGGTCTCTCTAAGAGTTCACTAGAGGCCGGAGGAGTAAAGAGTAAAACTCGATTTACTGTGGTGAACTGAAGTGATTTATTTACAAAAATGCGCTGCTTATATACAAAAAAATGAGTTAATTATTATTATTACAAAATGTACAAAGGTTAAAAGGTTGATTGTGATTGGCTATTACAATTAGAAAGAGATGTAAAGAAAGGGATAAAAACATTTACAAAAATTAGAAAGGGAAAAAAATTGAATAAGAAATATTTACAAGGTAATTATGATTGCCGCGCGAGAAACTGGCCGCGCCGCGGCGCGCGGCGCTGGCATCGCCCGAGTATAAATATGGGCTCTCGCGGGCCGCGAATTCAGTCCGCCCCAAAGAGAATATAATCACTACGTGTCCGCCCGCGCATTCCATACCGACGACGTCTCGCTGCCGGTCGCCGCCGTGCCGGTAATAATTGTAGTGGTGCCGCCATTTTGTGAAGATGGAAGCTCTGCAAACGCCATGAAGACCGTAGCCACGCTGCGAAGATCCCTCGCTCGACGTAACCTCGATGTGAAGACGCGTAGTGTTGTTGCGAAGAATTCTTATGAGAAAAACGCCCTTTTCAGGGCCGGTTCATGTCCGGTATTATTACACGGATAGCTGTTTCTCTTGTCATGCGAACGTACGTTCTTTGCAGAGCGATTTTCTTCTGTGTTTCAACTTCTATAACGAACGTATACAAAGACGGCGTGCGTTCTTTTCAGAGCGCGTTGTTCTCTTTGTTTCATCGGCGAACGAACGTAGGTACTGCTACAGTGATATCGATTAAAGTTCAAGTGATGAGAATCAGTAAACACACGTAAACAGCTATGCAATTTTTATAGCTAAATTCTTAATTGATGTGACATTTTTAGCACTAATGGCTTATATAGCACGATTAAGGGATGAATAAACTTATAAATTATCTTTTTATCTTACAAAAATACCGATTGAAAAGCCCAAAAAACGTCGTTCAAAACTTACGTATTTAATGTTAAATTCACGTGTTTGAGGCATTCTTTGACCATTCTTATGGTTTATTATTTAGCGGAACCACAAAACTCAATAATATCTAGCATTAAATGTTCACTAAAAACCTTTATTAACACTTTTATTACATGAAATATGCAGACCGACTCCGTTGTTATGTCCTAGTAAGTAGGATATGACATTACACGCTTTTGAAGCTTATATACCGATATAAGCAATGAGTTTCTAAAATACTAGAGTAGCAATGTCTTACAAAAGATTCTCAGAAATGCGTAACCACTTTTTTGTTCAAAAGACAATGTCAAGTCATATATTCGTTATGTCATTATGTATGTGAGATATGCCTGCAGGCATCTTCGAAGTGGAAACGCGTTGCTACCGTAAACTTCCAATCTAGTTACGTTAGTAACATAGAATATCATTGGATATAAGGCTCTCTCCAGTCTATAGTACCTCAATGGTTTCCACTGACATTTGTACTGATCCAAAACTCTAAGCAGTACTTGGTCAGTGCCATTTGACGTCTTGCTAGCCAATAAAAACTTGTTAAATGACTAAACTATGTACATTGTACTTGCCAGTATATTATCAAAGTTTGGAATCACCCACAGATTTTAGAAGTAAGAGATATGTTATACAGCGTGTCACATGTCGCCAAATCCTGCTCATATGGGCACAAATTGTCAGTCGCATGTCAATCACTCCACGGCTTACACTACGCCGTAAATTGTGAACAAAATGCTGACTTGTGCTATAATTACCTACAAAAATTGCAGCTATACTGTGAATTTAAAAAATAGCGGGATCACCTATCACAGCCAACTGTAATTTATACGACTTTTTAATTTAAAATCAATTATTCTTCACGAAAAATGTTCCGTGAACTATCAAACTAAGGCACTAGTGATGTGGTGTGATGCAGATTTTGGTATCGATATTTTTATCGTCATTTTTTATGCGGTTGCGTTATTATCTACACTAATACTATAAAGCTGAAGAGTTTGTTTGTTGGAACGCGCTAATCTCAGCCCCCCTACCATGAGCTCTTATAGCAGTATTACTTTAATATTACTTTCAGATTTGGCACAAACAAATACCATACTTATGTTTATATAAATAGAGATCATGTTTGCTTATACGAAATCCAAAAGTAATATTAAAGTAATACTGCTATTAGAGCTCATGGTAGGGGGGCTGGAACTACTAGTTTGATTTAAAATTTTGAAGTATTCTTTCAGAGTTAGATAGCTCATAGTCAAGAAACAGAGGAAAATGTGGTAAAAACGGGGAAAATTATTTGAAAGGGCTTATCTCACGCACCATCCAGCAATTTTTATGTTGTTTGGCATAAATAAAAAGTAGACCACATGAAGGATCATAGGCTATTTTTGTGGGCTAATTTGTATTTGAAATTCCTAATTTACGGGGGTGAAGCCGCGCGGAAGGTCTAAATTTATTATAAATATACGGAAATTTTATTTTATAGTCGAAAGAATTGGTGCTTAATGTTTCCTCGTATAATAACTTACAATAATTAGTGTATCTTTGAAGAATGATTTGTATTACCTTCATCGCTTTTAGTCCTATTTCAGTTTCCCCAAAGACGCAAAATTCAAAGAGAAGTGTATGAAAAAATTCGGCCAAGTGCGAGTTGGTCTCACGCACGAAGGGTTCCTTATCATAATAGAGCAAAATTAGGCAAATAATGTGTTTTAGTACGAATCCTTAATTATTTAGTTTATTTTAATTTTGTTATTAATTGTTAAAGTATAAATACGTCATGATAAAATATACAATGGCGTATTTTGTACTTTTCAAGTGCCTACCTAGTACCTGTTGCCATTATTGATATCGAGCAAAAAATAGCAAAAATATCACGTTTGTTGTGTGGGAGCCCCCCTTAAATATTTAATTTAGTTTGTTTTAATATCTGTTATAATAGCGGTAACAGACATACACAATCTGTGAAAATTTCAGAAGTGTAGCGGTTATTGAGACATACAGCCGAGACAGACAATAAGACATCGAAGTCTTAGGAATAGGGTCCCTTTTTTCCTTCTTAAAGATATTCAAAAAATAATAAGCGTGTTGTGTAATGTTATTACATCGCTAAAGAAGACAAAACTGTGGCTAGTTTTTTGTCTGTCTGTCTGTCTGTCTGCCTGTATGTTCCAGCATCACACGAAAACTACTGATCCGATTTGAATGCGGTTTTCGCAGATATATTTGTCTTTTTCCAACTTAACGTCTGGTTATATAATATTATGAATGTTTATCTATTGCCTAGTTACGATTTTGCCAAACAGCTGATTATTTTGCCGAATTGAGTTGGTCCCAAAGTAAAAGTTTTTCGTAATCATGGATGATTTCAACCCCTTTCGGCCTTTAAGTTGTTTTTGTTAGACTGTAATATTAATTATTTATCACTTCCATTCTTTTAATAGTATTTAAATACCTACCAAAATACATCCATATCGTCGTAATAATAATTAATCGACACCTTAGATAGACCGGACATCACTAGACCGTGTACCGTTGACACTATGCTGACAATATAGTGTCATTGAAGTCGGCGACATAGGTTTCCATATAAACGGCGCTACATAACACTTCTCCTTATTTTCCTGTTCTGAGGAATCACCCTAGATTTTTTGTCAACAGTCAAATATGTTTGCTGTCGCGGGTCGCCACCACAGAGTACTTTATTATATAATATGTCGCCACTCGGCTATCGCCTTCGATCTAATATACGCTGTCGCCAGTCGCCACTGACCTCTATAATACACTGGACAGGCGATCGTTTTCAATAAAATATACCTATTTGAAAGTCGCCATATTGGCGCTGATTGCTATGTGAAAGCAGTAGTGAGTGTACTTGGAACTACTATTTTGCAGATGGCGGTTGTCATTTTCTATACAAATTAGTTTACAGTACGCTCACCGCGGCGCAGTGTTGCCAGTCGGGTCTTGTCAGAAATTACCTGAAATATAAAAAAAGTAACCTTTTTGCATAAAAAGTAACCTTTTATATTTTTTTACTGGAAACTGGAAAGGTATTAAATGTTGATAGAATAGTAACTATATTAGTTATATTGTAAGTGTACAATTTAACATTTCTATATTAAAGTTTGTAAATTGATACAATAAATATTTTTTACTGAGTATTATCTGTATGTCTAACTGCACCATAGATAATATTATGTATATTAAGTGGGTACAATAACGGGTTATACTTACAAAGTTATAATATTAATTAGGTACAACGAGAGAAAATAGTACATGAGAGAAGACAGCACATCAGCATCTGAAATTTTAAAATCATATATTTTTTTCTGCGTTTTCAAAAAAAACTTTCGAAAATATTGTCTTGAAAAAAATCGCCAGTTTGTGAAAAAATAAGAAAAAGCAGTAAGTACCTCTACCGCCCTTCACCATCATCATCACTATCCTTGCTGTATTTTATTTTAGCATGCATTAATGCTTTCGATGGCTCAAATGATGTAGCATTTTTTACAACCGCTTTGGTAGCCATCAAAGCTGCAATTGTGTCCGTATTTAGTCTGTTTCTGTGGTCCGATTTTATTAGTTTTAATTGGCTGAAAACTGCTTGAAGCTTACCAACAAGTTACCAACATAAAAAAGTCTAAAACGAGCGTTCCGTTTCACGTTGCTTTTATGTAAGAAATTATAAGTTAATTCTACAAATTACGAAAAATCACCTAAAAGTAACCTTTTCATTAGTGTAACCTAAAAGTAACCAATGTAGTTTAAAAATCACCTAAAAGGTTACAAAAGTAACCTTCTGGCAACACTGCCGCGGCGCTTCAAATCGGCATAAGAAATATCTGTCATTTTGTACGGCATAGCCTCAGTGTTGCCAACTATGGGGATTTCCCACTAAATTTAGCGGGAAAAAATAAATTTAGCCTGTTGAAGGTGTATTTCAGCGTTTTGAGCGCTTAGTAGAACATACCCCAATTTTTTTTTTTATTTTGATGTTTTGGGGAGTTTTGGTTGAAATTTAGTGGGTTTTGAACTTTTGAAGTTGCTTTAGGGGGAAAACGTTTTGAATAGTCGGCAACACTGCATAGCCTGTCCAGTGTATTAAAGAGGTCAATGTATTATCTATGGGTCAGTGCCTGGCTGTCGCCAGGGTGACCATATTTGGCAGGTTCCTGCCATTTTGGCAGGATTGGCGTCTTATTTTGGCTTGTGGCATGATCGGTTGACGTTTTAAAAACTTGGCAGGTTTCGGCAGGATTGGGGTATGAAAAATAAATGTTATTTTTGCATCAAAGAAGTCAGTGATTTAGAATCTGGTGGTAGTAATTCAAATTAATATTACCAAATAAATTTATTTTCTTTCTTTCTTGCAAATTCTGTTTTAAGTGTAGATAATTTTTGGGGTGCAATAGGCAGAATGCGAAATTCTAATAGAGTATAATTTTAAATGTTTTAAAGGGATTGTTATGCTTACTAACGCTTCATGCGAAAGAATGTTCTCCCAAATCAATACAAAAACTCGGAACCGTTTTTAGGGTTCCCTACCCAAAGGATAAAAACGGGACCCTGTTCATGAGACTTCGATGTCTGTCTGTCCGCCTGTCTGTCCGTCTGTCTGTCTCCAAGCTGTATCTCAAGAACCGCTATAGCTAGAGTTCTGAAATTTTCACAGATTATGTATTTCCGGTGCCGCTAAACCAAGCAACCGGAGCAACAAATACTAAAATCAAAATAAAATAAAAGTAATATTCAAGGGGGGCTCCCATACAACTAAACGTGATTTTTTTGCTCGTAATCAATGATGGCAACAGCTAAACACATACCCCCTTACTAATTAATATAAGCTATGAATAGTTGTACAGTGTTTTGTTCCTGTCACACAAGTGACATTTTTAATTGGATTGAAGAAGATTAAACACTGTATAACTATTCAAAGCTTATACAGCGTTTATTAGTAAGGGGGTTTAAATTTTCACAAAATTCTTAATTATATTTGTAATTTAATTATTATTAATAATAAAATTTTAATAAAATATATATTTGATCCCATAAAAAACACAATTTTTGCCTAAGTACTTTCTGATTTCTCTCTGTAACGGTACGGAACCCTTCGTGAGCGAGCCCGACGCGCTCTTGGCCGATTTTATAAACAAACATATTGCATCTATGTTGCATGAATGGTGAGCATAGTGATTGCAAATTTTCCTTCAAACCTACAAAATAAATTTTGAATCGCATGAACAAATCTATGTATAAACATGAAGAAATAGAAGAAGATGATGCGAATGTTTAATCTTATAAAAAATGCAATATAATTTATGTGGATTTTTACTTTTCTTAGTTTAAAACAACAGTAAATAAAGATGGCAGTATTAGGGCATTTTTTACTACAGGCTTTGGCAGGATTTGGCAGTTTTTTGACCAAAGATTGGCAGGATCTGTAATTTAAATATGGTCACCCTGGCTGTCGCAGTGTTGCACACTTGTCTATTTGTCATTTTGAATTTTGATTTGTGATTTACGTCGGTACAATAATTATTATTATTCCAAGTAAAAAAAATTAAAAGAGTGTGTTTGAGAGTCACAGATTACCTACAAGTATAATATGTTGAGAGTTTTCTATTCGCAAAAATATTTATTTAAAACGTGGATAATACATTTTTATTATATTTATTGAGTGAGAAGTTGGCTAGATATGGGGAGCTATTTGTCGATCAATTTAGAAGACCAGTTCAAAAGAAATGAAAAATTTCTTCAAAGTCTTAACGAGATTGCAGTCAGTATTTAAATTTTGATAGTATTTACCATATAGCTTATCTCTCGGGCCTTGTACATGCCCATAGACTTTGTCTTATGTATTAGTTTTTAGAATGTTGCTGAGTAGTTGTTTTTATGCTTTTTTCTATTTATTTCCAGGAGGAAATTTAGGTTGGAATAGTTTAGAGTAAAATAGATATAACACGGTCACATTAACTTGACGCATGGTTTGATGACGTCATTATGGAGCGGGCAGGTTATTGCATTCCAGCGATGCGTCAAGTTAATTTGACCGTGTTATAAGTTCGTTCTTTCTTAGTATAATATGGTTTTGAGACTTGTTTCTGTCCAAGAGGAGTTTGAGCATGATGATGCATTGTCTAAAAAAATTGGAAAGTCTATTCATGATATAAATAATTCTGAGTCTGAAAAAAGATTGCTTATGTTGCTTATATCTTTATTGGTTATTAAAATATTGGTATTTTGTTTCTGCACACATGCTAAGTACCAATGTCTTTGTGTTAGTGTCGGACAAGCAACATTCCATGAAAAGTTTCTATTGCAAGATGTTTGCTTTTTTTGCCATTTGGCTCATCATTATTTTGTTGCTTCATTATATTAGTCTGTTGAATTATATTTTGTAACAATTAATGTACAAATTCACAGATGGAAAGACAGATACAGCTAAAGAATCAAATGGCACAGAGACAAAGAGCTATGGAAATAGCGAAGAATAGAGATATTTTTCTGTATTCTTCAACATTCTTTGTGGCTGCTGCTGTGGGACTGTTCACAGGGTATGTTTAATAAACACGCTATAAGTTTTTTGTTGGCACTCTTCTGGTCACATTGACATTAGTCATTACAGAATGTAGACAAAAATTAACAAGTATAACCTAAATCCTTCATAGACTACTTGGCATGTAGATTCTCGGGCCAGTTAGGACTGGACTACCTTGAGCGGGCTTGTCTGGGTCAAGGTTTCAATTTAACTTACCCAGGTTGAAATATTTGCACTCCTGTAAAATCTTTAGATTCAAGTTCTAACTACTTCAGTCTTCACAACTGGCATTCTTGAACATTTTATGTGATAAAATGTTTAAGAATACCATATTGATTTTGTTCTTTCAATTCTCTATTGGTTCATATTATGTAAGTATTTCTAACACATGAAATGCCAATCAAATTTAGTGGATGTTCCATTTGAGCTGTGGGGCTCACCGGTGAGTGACACTGCAATACTACCCATTCAGGGCACGGGGCTCACTGGTGACCCCACAATAGACTCATGTTTACGTTCAATTTTCTCACCGGAGGTCACTATGACGGTACAAAATTACATGGAGCGTGGCCGGTGCGGCCCTGGTTATTACAGTTAACGTGTGCTCATTTCAATACTAAACATTAAAAAAAGACGGACAATTTTTTAGCTAAGTGACACAAAATGTTGTGACAAATGATTTTTAAATCAAATATGCTCTAAAAAATAACTGTTTTATTATAAATGAAACATTAGGCTGTCACTTATTTTTAGACATTAACAAAAAAAATAATACTCAAACAGTTTTATGACGTAACACTTTGTCATTAATATTTGGTATATATATCGTAGGATAATTTGATACTTCGAATCTTTGCGAAAATCCTAGGGGTTTTGCGAAAACGCGAATAATTAGACATAGGCGAAAAATTATCAAATCTTACTGGACAAAGTCAGGATTTTTGCGAAAATACTCGTCGTTCTAGTAAGATTTGATGTGCTCAACACTGATTGGCTACAATTTTGCTGGCTGACTTCTAATTGGTTCCTAGTTTGCCGATGATTAACTTCAAGTATTGTATCATAGAGTTATGAAGGTTTAGAATAGGTGAGAAAGGAAAATCACTAAATTGATTTTTATAAACTTTTTATTGAAAATTTTAGTATGTATGTTGTTTTCTACAGACAATAGGAGATCTCAGTCGTAGTAAAAAAAAAATGATCCAATTTTAGGGTGTATAATCCATAAATTGGATGAAACTGGTTAGGTAAACAATTAGTTTAATAGTGCAACAATGGAATTGATCAGTCTTGTGAATTAAAGTCTTGAGATATAATCACTCATTCATCAGCCTTTTCTTCTCTTATACAGCTAAACTTAAGATATTTGAGGCAAAATTATTATCACATTCTGGTTCACTTATAGTGAACAAAATAACTACAACAAATTATTATTGAATTAGCAAAAATAGGAAAAAATAGACTTATTCAAAGACCTAAACACAATTATGTATTGTGGCGTTTTGTCCTTATGGTCTAATATAAGAAAAAAAACAAAACGACTACAATTAAAAGATTTATTAAAATAATAATAATAACGGTGTGGATTCTAAGGGCCTGATCTGGTTTTGTGGTTATTGTACTCTCCTGGTTTAACGGGGGGACAAGGGCACCGGCGGAAATAGGAACCGTGTAGAAGTCCAGCCTGCGATGCCACTGAAGTGGCCCTGGTGAGCGACCTGGACGCCAGCCTCCTCCAGCAGTAGATTAAGGGGCTAGGAGACAAACTCTTCAGCCTCAACCCCAAAGGTCGAACCCTGGAATATCCATCGTCCACTTTTAAAATATATCCTGTGGGACTCCTCTGATAGTGACACCCTGCTCCGCGCGACCAAGCGAATAAAACTATAAGAGTAGATAGTCGGTGCAGAGGTGAACTATCAGAACGGAGTAACACTTTTTTTAAATAGCGAAAAAAGTAATAATACATAAAATGGAGATGAAATAGCATAATGTAAAAACTAAAAACAAAATAAAAGCTAATAACACGAGATGATGAAGCATAAATTACAAAATGGTGGCGAATTAAGCAGTTCAACACTAGATAGGTACGTAATTTTAACAATATGCAACACTTACCCTATCGGGGTGCAAGACGACACTTAATGATCAAAATATTAAATCCGAAGTCTATAATTAATGTTACTAGGACTTGTTTATTAAAAATCAAATACTGATTTAACTGTTAACATTTAAATGTGGTGATAGAACGTAACGACAAAGATAATATTATGACGCGGCTGCGCTCCAGCAAGTCCCGAAAGTGAATGTCTGAACAATAGCGCTCGCGACGGCCCGCGATTGGCCGTTGGCCGGCTACATGCAGCTACGTAACGACCGCCCGTGGTGCGAGTACAGTGAGTGACACAAATGTTTCGCGATAAATTAAATATAAAAATTACATTTTTTAGAAATTTATAACTGAAGTATTATAATAATTAAGGACCATGTACGTGCAACGTTACAGTATTTATAATATGACATAATGCTTAATATATATATATTTATTTTTATTTTGTTAATAGTAAGCAAAAATTAAAAGATAACTAGAAAAAAATTTGAAAAGCGAATAATCACAGAACAAAAGATAATTAAATACGTCACTAATGTGAAACTTACTCTGAGTTGCATGGACCTGTAACATTGGAGTTGCAATGCAAGCACAGCTGCGTTTAGTAAATAGTAATATGAAATTATTAGTAAGACTTTACTTGTTACAACAATTCAAAGATTTATGACATTTGGAATTACAAAGCAAACCATGCTTTTTACAAGCACACTTATTTGAGGAACATTGTTTGCTTGATTTCTTGCAATGACATTGCTTATACCCTTGTCCGCCGAATGGTGATAGTTGTGAGGAAATACCACGAAAAGGTAATACTACCTCGGGAACGGGGCCGGTAAATTGAGCTCCTGGAGATATTTGAAGTGCGTTTCTTGGTAGCCAATCTTTAATTATACCAACGGAGGTACCAACTTGAAACAAACCATTCTTCTTATCAATTACTCGTCCTGTAATGTTTTTCTTATCTAAGGGTGCACGATCGTACTTCGGAACATCAACCAAAATTGTAACACCTACATCAATTTCTTTAAATTTTTTGTTGGATGTAGTACACATAGTCGCAGCTGCTCTTTTTAAATTTTCATGCGAACTTGTTCTTTCTTTCTTAATAGAATCTTCTTGCCAGCATAAGTTACATTTAACATTAGAACTACTACCTTCTCTAACTTCAGACACTCCACATGCGCCGTGAATCACTTTTTGGCATTTTGAACATTTGAGTGAATCGGATGTGGTAATTTGGCAAATACAACATTTAACTTCAGTAGCAACAATATTATTGGAATGTTGTTGTTGTACATTTGTGTGGGAATTTGTGTCATTTATAGCGATATTGTTATCAAGACAGATCGTTTTTGTTGTACTTGCTGGGACAATTATTACATCTTCTAAAATTGTAATGTTATTTGCAGAATCGGCGGCTACTACAAATTTGTTCGCTTTATTACTCAGATCGATAATCATTTCTTCTTTTTTATATTGTGTCATAGATGAAAGAGGGGTAGATTGTGTTGAAGTTTGTGTTCGGATATTTTGATCAGTGGAAACATACTGATTTGTGGTTTCGTTAGAAAGCTGCTCATAGGAAAGGATTGCATTTTCAACTTTGGATTCATTTCTACAACCTGCATTACGCTCGTCTTGAATATCTTCAGTGCGAGGAGGATTTTCATTAATTAAAACCTGTTGTAAGTCTTCTTCATTTTCTAATTTTGACAATGTATCTCTAGGCAAATAAGTTGAAGACAGGCCAATTACAGGATCGTGACCAAACAAGGCTTTGTATGGTGAACGTCCTATTGTGCGATGATGCGAAGAATTTTTCTGGAACTGAACGAAATAGCATCCCAGTGACCATTCAGTTGAGTTATTGTCGGACATCCAGGAACGCAACATGTTCTCAACATCCTGATTGCACCTTTCTACCGAACCTAAAAAAGAGAAAAATACTTTATTGCACATAAAAAAAATACAAAACAACAGATAACAACAAAAGACAGTACAACATAGGTGGCCTTATTGCTAAGGTAACAATCTCTACCAGGCAACCTTTGGGTGAAAGAAAAATGCATAGGGGTAAGCGGGATAGTGCAAAACTTGTAAACAAACCTTGACTTTGAGGATGTCGGGGACGTCCATTCACTATCTTGCATGCAGGCCACAATGTGATTAGCTCTTTTATTATGCTGGCAGTAAATTCCTTGCCATTATCACTCTGTAAAATCATTGGCGCACCCACTTCTAAGAATATTTTTAAAAGAGCCATGGCTACTTCAGTTGCTTTTTTACTGGTTAAAGGTCTGAGAAAGCAGAACTTAGTGAGGTGGTCTTGATAGTTTAAAATCCATTTGTAATTGTGGCTAGGAGTTGACTGGAGATCAATTAAATCTACCCACGTTTGTTAAAGTCTTGAGAAATTATGGGGCGTACAACAATTCCTGTTTTTGGGCAACTTTTTTTATTCAGACAGATCTTACACAAGTTGAGGAACAATATCATAATCGGTACCGGTATCACATATTGTTGCTTTAGGTTATATATCAGTTTGTCGCGTCCTCCATGCCCAGTTGATATGTGCGCCTGCAGAAGAATATCATAGTACATATCTGTTGAAGGTACTTGTACAACAGGAGAGTTAAGATCCTTTCTTCTCAGTATCAGAAGTTTTTCTTCACCTACACTCATCACGTCGTATTTTTTTGCATTTCTATACTGTTGTTGTGTTTTTGGTTGCTTAAGTACACTCGCAGTGTTAAATTGTTCAATTGAATTTATTACAGCATTTACGCGTTCTTTAGTCCATTCTGGTTTAGTTGTACCGTCAACTCTATTATCGTAAAACTTTCTTAACTCTATGTAAAATTTGTCTTTATCGGAGATAACCTCCAAATTCTCCGATTCTGCTGAAGGTTGAACATCATTCTCTGTCGAATCTGTCATAATTATATGAAAACCAAACCTCCTATTCACACCGTTTCTTAGTTCAAGTCCAATTTTATAGTTCACTTTTAACACAATGACAAACAAAACACCGCTAAACCAATCTCGAAAGCAATGTTGTTGTTGAGTGGTTGACTAAGACTTTTATGATATATGACACTATGTACATCCGTGTAGCACTTTTATTTACCACTTTATTTAAGTCCAAGTAGGTACACTATTTACGATAAAAAACAAAACACTTCTGCAATTTAACTCAGACACAAACGTAAACAAATAACGTGCGGCAACAAATGATTGACATTTAAGACGTCAACCAATAAAATAAAATAAAAATTGTTTTATTTCTGAATAAATTTGAATCAAATATTTTCAGAATGTTGAACTACATGTTGCCTACCACCGGTTCGGGAACTAACCCGGCGAGAAGAACCGGCGTAAGAAACTCGCACGGGGCCACTTTTTAGTAAAAAAGTGGAAAATTTGTCTTTTAAAAAAATAAAATTTACAATGTAAATAACTTAATCTATACAATATGAATACACAATTGTAAGTCACATATAATAAATGGAGAAGCAGCCTTGCAAGCAGCCATCCTACTCCCAAGATGTGCTATCGTTTAGGAAATCTTTGACCGTATAGTAGGCTTTGGCACACAAACGTTCTTTAATTACTTTTTTAAATTTATTAATTGATAGATTTTGAACGTTTTCCGGGATTTTATTGTAAAGGCGTATACATTGACCTTTAAAAGATTTACTTATTTTGCTAAGTCTGATCACTGGTATTTCCAGCTTGTGCCTATTTCTAGTGTTTCTACCGTGACTATCACTTTTAGTTTTAAATTTAGTTAAATTCTTTCTAACATACAATACATTATCCAAAATGTATTGAGAAGCAACAGTTAGAATACCAATTTCTTTAAACTTTTCTCTCAGAGATTCAAAAGCTGACATTTTATAAATTGAGCGTATAGCTCGCTTCTGCAGCACAAAAATTGTATTGATGTCGGCAGCGTTTCCCCATAAAAGGATACCATAAGACATTCTACTGTGAAAATAACTAAAATAAACTAGTCTTGCCGTGTCTTCATCAGAAATTTCCCTAATTTTTCTGACTGCATATGCTGCAGAACTGAGCTTACCTGCAAGATTAGCAATATGAGGACCCCACTGTAATTTACTATCTAATGTAATGCCTAAGAATACAGTGGAGTCCACCAAATTCATTTTCTCATCATTTAATAGTAAATTGGTTTGAACTTGCCTAACATTGGGCAAAGTAAATTTTAAACATTTGGTTTTCTTAGAGTTTAAAAGTAAGTTATTAACATTAAACCAATGTACTATTTTTGAGAGAGCACTATTTACCTCGTCGTAATTTGACTGCCGTCGCTTCACTTTAAAAATAAGTGAAGTGTCATCAGCAAAAAGTACTATCTCATTATCCTTAACTAGATAAGGTAAGTCATTAATGTAGATGAGAAAAAGAAATGGTCCTAAAATGGATCCCTGTGGTACACCTAATTCTATTTTGGTCCCATTGGATCTTTTACTATTAACTTCAACCCTTTGAGTCCTATTTTTGAGGTAAGAAGTCAAAAGGCTGAGTGCTGAGTCCCTTATGCCATAGTGGTGCAATTTTTTGACTAAAGTAGCATGCTCGACACAGTCAAATGCCTTAGAGAGGTCACAAAAAATACCTAAGGCATCCTGTGACTCCTCCCAAGCTTCAAATATGCTACAAAGAAGACCTATACCAGCATCCGTTGTGGAACGACCCTTAGTAAAACCGTATTGGTTATTGTGTAATAAATTATTTAAATTAAAATGTAACAGTAATTGCTGTAAAATTATTTTTTCAAATATTTTACTAAGAGTCGGTAAAATCGAAATAGGCCGGTAATTAGTCGGATCTGATTTAATTCCCGCTTTAAATAAAGGTACGACCTTACTGTGCTTCATTAAGTCAGGAAAAACACCACTCTTAATGCAGTCATTGAAAATTATTGCCAGATGAGGAGCTATGATGTCAATTATCGATTTAATAATTTTTGTAGACATGCCCCAGAGATCAGTAGTATTTTTAATATTCAACAATTTAAAGGTATCAATAATATCTCTAGGGCTAATTTCCCTAAACTTGAAATTGACATCACATTCCTTTACATTGTCTCTGAGTAGCTTTTCAGCAGCTTCTGGTGAGGAATTTAGATTTTTTGTAGTTGAGACCGGAATGTCAGCAAAAAACTTTTCAAAAACCGTCGCAACTTCGAGATTATTTGTAATCTTTTTATTTTCAAAGTATAATTCAAAATCAGTGTTACGACAGGTGACGTTTCCAGTCTCACCAGATATAACCTTCCATGTAGTTTTGATTTTATTTTTAGAATTTTTAATTTTATTTTTGATATATAGAGCCTTAGCAGCTTTACAAACTTTTCTGAAGGTTTTAGAATAATTTTTAACATATGCTTTAAATGATTCACTACTGTTGCTACACCTCTCATCATATAATTCATATAATCTTTGCCTACTTATTTTAATTCCTTTAGTTGCCCATTCAATAAATCTGGTTTTTTTATTATCGTTTCTAACTGTTTTAGAAGTAAATACTGTATTAAATTGTGTTCTTATTACCTTAAACAAATTATTAAAAGCTTCATCTGAGCTATTTGATCTACCCAATGACTGAATATTTGAATTTAATTTACTTCTAAATTGCTCAATACGTTTTGTAGTCACAGGAACAAACACAAGATTATCCTTTACGTTATTATCGCAATTGACATTAAATGATGCTAACTGTCCACAGTGATCAGAGCTTAACTTATTAATTATTTCTTTTTTATCGGGAATGAGATTTGTAAATATGTTATCAATACAAGTAGCTGTGGTCTCACAGACTCTTGTAGGTTCATGAAACAAATTGCAAAGGTTATATGATTTAAATAAAGATGTGAATCTAACAGTTGTGGAATTTAAATCCAATAAATTAATATTAAAGTCTCCACATATAATAACCCTTTTGTTAGATGCACATATTTTTGACAGTATTTGTTCCATAGTTTGTTCAAAGGTATCAAATAACCCTGAAGGAGGCCTGTATACACCCACAATAATAAGATGACTTAGCTCTATGCAAGCTACTTCAATTGTTCGTTCAATAGAGAGACTCACAATATCTTTACGTTCCTTAAATTTTAAATTATTTCTAATTAATATTAAAGAGCCGCCTCTAATGGCATTTTCTCTACTGAACGAACTAGCTATCTGGTGGTTATTGAAATTGAAAGTGAGTTCATATTGTCTGAACCAGTGTTCAGATATACAAATAATATCAATGTTAAATTCCTTTAAAAATAACTCAATTTCAAGTTCTTTACCTACCATACCTTGTAAATTTTGATGCACCAGATTAATCAAATTACATTTATTCTTACTTAATATATTTGAGTCTAACAAATTATTGGTAGGATTTTCAATACTAAATTTATTTCCGCAAGAGATGTCCTCCATTGTCTTATTATCTAATTTAAATAAATATTTGGAACATATTCCAATTCGTTAATATTATGACTAGTATAATTCTGCTCAATAGAAGCAGTAGTCTCTGAAGCCAAACACTTGGCTTGTTTAAAATCTAAAAAGTTAAATAGCAACCTGGCTATTCGTCTTTTATAAAAATTAGATAAGAAGTACTTATCTCTTGTCATGGTGGATAACTTAAAATCTAAATTATTAATGTCTACAACCTGACATTGCTTATGTGAGTCATTTAAAATGATACAATTATTATTTACAGCAGTATACATTAGGCTGTTCAGTTGATACCTAGAATAGTTTTCTTTATTATATCTCTTTGGCAACATTTGTATATAGGGAAAAGTAAACAAGATAACATTATTAATATTTTCAATAATAAATAATTTATCTAGAAATTCGGTCATTTGTTTTTTGTTTAATTTTCCCTTCCTCCCAACTAAAACTATTAATGTTGTATTCGGACAATAAGTCATAGCCAAAGCCCTGCACATTATTTCACTATAAGTAGCTCCAGGCATACAGAAATTGGAAAATGATTGTCCAATACACATCCTATTTAAATAAATACCTAAGTCCTTACCTAATTCATCACTGAACAAAGCAATTTGTGGGCATTCAGTATGTACCTTCTGCCTGGAACATATATCAGTTATACTATTCAAAACAGAATGATTTACTTTGTCTGAGGAACCGTTGACTCTCAATAAAGAGTAAACCCGTTCCTCATTATAACGAGTCACTTCAAGTAAATCATTCATCGCTGATATATGCCTCTGCGTTTCTTGTTGTGACAAAGCATATTTTCTGTTTAAATTATCCAAAGAGTCAAGAAGTATCGAAATTTCTTGCTGTAGGTTACATACATCAGCCTCATAGTTACATTTTATTTGCTCTATGTCAAAATTACACTTTAGTAAGTTATTATTCAAGAGTTTGTTTTCATTTATAACTTTTGATAAATTATTTAAATCAGAGAGTTAAATCAGAGACGATCTCTTATTGAACGTGCTGACCGACCAATCAGCGTTCTTATTTCATAACAGCCAGCGTTTCGTTTCGCAATATTGCTATAGTAACGAGTATTTTCGCAAAAATCCTGACTTTGTCCAGTAAGATTTGATAATTTTTCGCCTATGTCTAATTATTCGCGTTTTCGCAAAACCCCTAGGATTTTCGCAAAGATTCGAAGTATCAAATTATCCTACGACATATATATATGGTGCAGGAAAACGAGGATATCAGGGATTTCACGAAATCCCTAGGGATATCTCGAAACCCCGGTAGATGCCGAATATTCTTGTTTATTACGTTTTCTTACTAAAAATAACTAGTGATATGTCATTTCACTAAACTAAATCTAGTGAAAGGAGGAGTGTAGTTTTTTTGTAAATTACAGTTTACAACTTTGAGCAGTTTCTCAATCCTGTGATATGTATTAGATTTATTTTCTTCGTCTTGCTGAGAAAAGTGCAGCATTTGCAACAGCAGCTCAAATCGGTTTCGACCTCAGAACAGGTGCCTTACTCCCGAAACTGATATCGATTTCGATTTCAACGGTTTTTTGACACTTTAGCCATCTAAAATATGTCTAAAAAATGTCAAAAACCGTAGAAATCGAAAATCGAAATCGATATCAGTTTCGGGAGTAAGGCACCAGGTTTCGACACGTTCGAGGAAAATGTTCATTATCTTTTGACCAGTAATCGGATATTTTGGGTAAATTCACGATCCCCATGAAAATAATCACTCCAAAAAATTGTTTCATCTCTGTTATAAGTTATAGCACATGTATAGTGCGTCAAGAAAGTGAAGAAATTAAAAAGTGGCAACATCGTAGTGTCATCGCTTTCAAATCAATCTTAAGAAAAAAGGGATGACCGATGACACTACGATGTTGCCACTTTTTAATATCTTCACTTTCTTGACGCACTATAGGTTTCCACTGGCGGATCCGCGCAGATTTAGATCCTGTCTCAGAATATAAGATATTTTTTAAAGCGAAGCTATTCGTACAATCGGTCACCATTTCATTCGTCTTCGTCTGGTACTAATAGATGACAGAAATCAGCCGGGGTTTTGCCGGCCATTTCTCTTACAACTCGTGAATTTAGTCCTGGGAATTCAGTGTAAGCTATAGTCCGACGTTGATTACCTCTTGGTTGGTGCCACGTGGTAGATGACGCAGGACGCGATCCGATGTAACCAGAAGTACTTGGCACGTCAGTTTCAAGATCAACTTCGCTAGTTTCACTAATGGACAGAACACGACGTCGCTTAAAAATCCAAGGTTTATTAACCATTGAGTAAGTATATGATGAAATGATATTCGCGAGGACTAAAGATATAATACTATATTATTGAAAGAAACACAAAATATATTGTACACGGACGTAGCTGTTATGGCGCCTTACAAGATGGCCCAGCGCTGGCCCATCAAATGGCGGTGTGGCGCCTCTATAAGATGGCCCAGCGCTGGCCCATCAAATGGCGCATGCAGTGGCTATAGCTAGGGAATGCAATCCTGCAAGATAATTATTTCAATCCCGGTTTTTGTGGGATTGAACCATCACAATCAATCAACAATTGGATATTAGTCTGTAATGATAGTTGTAAGAATGTTTAATAAATAAATAAATAAATAAAAAAATCCCGTGGACTTAAACTTTTAAAATAAATCGTTATAAAGACTATACTAATCAGCGTTATATACTGTTAAGAGCGCCAGTTACTTCACTTGGCACTTGAATAGTAACTGTGCCGCAACTTTGAACCTGCAAACTATAGTTATCGGCGACTCTTATTTTGTCAACAGGCGGGACCTTGTCATCTTCGAACCAGTGGCGATTCATCGTCATGTGCGCCGGTGCTCCAGAGTCCACATACCAGATTGTACTATCGTTGCTAGACAAGGCTGAAAGGGCAACAAAAGTTTCCTTCTTAGTGTTATTGCTCTCTTATTTTTAAACCAACAATTCTTGCTGACGTGGCCATATTTCTTACAATTGAAACAACGGGGTCCTTTTGGTTTATCTGACTGGCTAGAATTATTATGGGATTGAGTTCTATACTTGTTAAATTTTGAATAAAAAGCGGTAGTAGCATCTGATTTAACCTCCTGCAGTAATTTGGTTAATGAGATTGGCACTAATTTTTATTCCGGAGCTCTCCAGACCCATAATCATCGGCTTGTAATTCTCTGGCAAGCCGGCTAGCATAAGTGTTCCAAGCCACTCGTCGTCAACTTTAAAACCTATCCCTCGCAGTTTGTGAGCGGCTGTCATTATTTTGTTAATAAACTCTTCTACGTTTGTACTTGTGTCTAGGGTTGTATTAATAAGATCTTTCAATCCTACTTTACGGAGCAGGCCTGAGTCCTCAAAAGATTTTGATAAATTTTGCCATACCATTTTTGCTGTCGTTGCGTCCTGGACATGTACGTAGAGCTGTGGGTCGATAGAGAGTATGATCTTAGACTTAGCTTTAATATCCTTTTTAGGATCCACGGAGTCCCCGGAGATACACTCCCATAGTTCCTCGTGCATGAGGTACGCCTCCATCGCAAACTTCCAGGTGGAGTAATTGTCTCGCCCCATCAATTTCGGAATAGAAAAAGCGTTTGAAGCCATTTCTATTTATTATAAGCTGAAAAAGCTGAAAATGGAGCAGATGAAAAAATTGCAACGATGACGCGGTATGAAGTGACTTTTATTTTCGGAATTGGAAAATAATTTTTAAACAATGTTTACATAAACGTGCGGCCCATAACCTGATGAAATGATACACGCGAGGACTAAAGATATAATACTATATTATTGAAAGATACACAAAATATATTGTACACAAAATATTTTATACGTGGGAGAGCCATGCTTCGGCACGAATGGGCCGGCTCGACCGGATAAATACCACGTTCTCACAGAAAACCGGCGTGAAACAGCGCTTGCGCTGTGTTTCGCCGAGTGAGTGAGTTTACCGGAGACCCAATCCCCTACCCTATTCTCTTCCCTACTCTCCCCTATTCGCTTCCCTTCCCATCCCTACCCTCCCCTATTTTATTCCCTCTTAAAAGGCCGGCAACGCACCTGCAGCTCTTCTGATGCTGCGAGTGTCCATGGGCGACGGAAGTTGCTTTCCATCAGGTGACCCGTTTGCTCGTTTGCCCCCTTATTTCATAAAAAAAAATAGAATCCTAGTGGCGAATTGTAAAACGATTTTTAAATAAAGATAATTACAATCATGAAAATTTTGCAGATTCCTTAGTTGAATATTTATGGCGACGTCATGTGAAAAGAAATAAATTAGACCCATTTATAAACTCAATTCAGCGACAGAAACTTCTAGTTTAGTAGTATTTTACTTTTTCTTTGCAAGAAGCAAGCCCTGCCTGATAAGACCCCCCTGCACCCCCTTTTACCTTATTCTGTTAATGCTGTGTTTCTATTCAAATACACTGATCTGGATCTGTATTCTGTTACTTACATCCACTTCCAACAGATACTTTTCGTCCAGACGCCATAATCCGAATCGCAGGGCACTCAGTAACCGAAAAACACGTGCAAAGGTCAACAATATAGCAATCCACAAAGTCCAAAATGATAGCGTAGGTCGTCACAATAAAGAGGGAATCGGAGTCCAGTATTGAGGGTCAATATACTCTCTATTGAGGGTCAACGGCTTCTCAAATAAAACAGATCGCTCTGTCTTAAATAAAGTAGCAGATATATGTTCCAGTCAGAAGGTGCATACTGAATGCCCAACACACATTACTTTGTTCAGTGATGAGTTAGGTAAAGATTTGGGTGTATATTTGAATAGAATGTGTATCGGACAATCTATCTCTAATTTTTGTATGCCCGGAGCTACATACAGTGAAATTTTAAAAAGGGCCTTAACTATGAATTATTGTCCGAATACTACATTAATAATTTTAGTTGGGAGGAAAGGAAAGGTAAATAGGAAACAGATGACTGAAATTTTGGACCAGTTATTTAGTATTGAAAATCTTAAAAAAGTTATCTTGTTTACTTTTCCTTATATACAAATGTTGCCAAAGAGTGATAATAAAGAAAATTTTGCTAGATATCAGCTGAACAGCCTTATGTATACTGCTGTAAATAATAATTGTATAATTTTGAATGACTCACATAAGGAATGTCAGGTTATAGATATCAATAATTTAGATTTTAAGGTATCCACAATGAAAAAAGATAAGTTCTTCTTATCTAATTTTTATAAACGACGTATAGCCAAGTTGCTATTTAACTTTTTATATATAAACCCAGCCAAGTTTTTGGCTTCCCCGACTACTGCTTTTATTGAGCAGAATATTAGTCATAGTGTTAACGATTTGGAATATGTTCCAAATATTTATTTAAATTAGATAATAAGACAATGGAGGACATCTCTTGCACAAATGAATTAAGTTCAAGTCTAAATGTTGAAAATCCTACCAATAACTTGATAGACTCAATTAAACTGAGGAAAAATAAATGTAATTTGATTAATCTGGTGCATCAGAATTTACAAGGTATGGTAGGTAAAGAACTTGAAATTGAGTTATTTTTAAAGGAATTTAACATTGATATTATGTGTATATCTGAACATTGGTTCAGATCACATGAACTCATTTTCAATTTCAATGATCACCAGATAGCAAGTTCGTTCAGTAGAGAAAATGCCATTAGAGGAGGCTCTCTAATTTTAATCAGAAACAATTTGAAGTTTAAGGAACGTAAGGATATCGTGAGTCTCTCTACTGAACGAATAATAGAGGTGGCCTGCATAGAGCTGAGCCATCTAATCATTGTGGGCGTATACAGGCCTCCATCAGGGTTATACGATTCTTTTGAAGTAACAATGGAACAAATTTTGTCAAAAATATGTGCATCTAATAAAAAGGTTATTATATGTGGTGATTTTAACATTAATTTATTAGATTTAACCTCCACTACTGTTAGATTCACATCTTTATTTCAATCGTATAACCTTTACAGTTTGTTTCAGGAACCTACAAGGGTCTGTGAGACTACAGCCACTTGTATTGACAACATATTTACTAATCTTATTCCTGATAAAAAAGAAATAATTAATAAGCTAAGTTCTGATCACTGTGGACAAATAGCTTCTTTTAATTTGAAATGTGACAGTGACGCGAAGAAAAATCTTGTGTTTATTCCTGTGACCACAAAACGTATTGAGCAATTTAGAAGTAAATTAAATTCAAATATCCATTTATTGGATAGGTCACACAGCTCTGATGAAGCTTTTAATAAATTATTTAAGGTGATAAGAACTCAATTTAATTCAATATTTACTTCTAAAACAGTTAGAAACAGTAATAAAAAAACTAAATTTATTGAATGGGCAACAAAGGGGATTAAAATTAGTAGAAAAAGATTATATGAACTATATGATGAAAGGTGTATTAACAATAGTGAAGTATTTAAAGCATATGTTAAAAACTACTCAAAAACCTTTAGAAAAGTTTGCAAAGCTGCTAAAGCCCTGTACATAAAAAACAAAATTAAACGCTCTAAAAATAAAATAAAAACAACATGGCAGGTTATAGCTGGTGAGACTGGAAATGTATCCTGTCGCAGCTCTGATTTTGAACTATACTTTGAAAATAAAAAGATTACTAATGATCAAGAAGTTGCGACGGTCTTTGAAAAGTTTTTTGCTGACATTCCGGTCTCAACGACTAAAAATTTAAATTCTTCACCTGAAGCTGCCGAAAAGCTACTCAGAGACAATGTAAAGGAGTGTGATGTCAATTTTAAGTTTAGAGAAATTAACCCCAGAGATATTATTGATACCTTTAAATTGTTGAATATTAAAAATACTGCAGATCTCTGGGGCATGTCTACAAAAATTATTAAATCAATAATTGATATCGTAGCTCCTCATCTAGCAATGATTTTTAATAACTGCATAAAAAATGGTGTTTTTCCTGACTTGATGAAGCATAGCAAGATTGTTCCTTTATTTAAAGCCGGGACTAAATCGGATCCCACTAATTTCAGGCCTATATCGATTCTACCGACCTTTAGTAAAATATTTGAAAAAATTATTTTAAAACAATTACTAGTGCATTTTAATTCAAATAATTTGCTGCACGATAACCAATACGGATTTACTAAGGGTCGATCCACAACGGATGCTGGTATAGGACTTCTTTGTAGTATTTTTGAAGCTTGGGAGGAGTCGCAGGATGCCTTAGGTGTGTTTTGCGATCTCTCCAAAGCCTTCGATTGTGTTGAGCATGCTACATTGATCAGGAAACTGCGCCACTACGGCATAAAGGACTCTGCTCTCAGCCTTTTGACTTCTTACCTTAAAAATAGGACTCAAAGGGTTGAGGTAAATAGTAAAAGGTCCAATGGAACCAAAATAGAATTAGGTGTCCCACAGGGATCTATCTTAGGCCCATTTCTTTTTCTCATCTATATAAATGACTTACCTTATCTAGTAAAGGATAATAATAATGAGATAGTGCTTTTTGCTGATGACACTTCACTTATTTTTAAAGTGAAGCGACAACAGTCGAACTACGACGAGGTAAACAGTGCTCTCTCAAAAATAGTACATTGGTTTAATGTTAATAACTTACTTTTAAATTCTAGTAAAACTAAATGTATAAAGTTTACTTTGCCCAATGTTAGGCAAGTCCAAACCAATGTGCTATTAAATGATGAGAAGATGAATTTGGTAGATAACACTGTATTCCTAGGTATTACACTTGATAGTAAATTACAGTGGGGTCCTCACATTGCTAATCTAGCAGGTAGGCTCAGTTCTGCAGCATATGCAGTCAGAAAAATTAGAGAAATTTCTGACGAAGACACGGCACGATTAGTATATTTTAGTTATTTTCATAGTAGGATGTCATATGGAATCCTTTTATGGGGAAACGCTGCCGACATTAATACAATATTTGTGCTGCAGAAGCGAGCCATACGTTCTATTTATAAAATGTCTGCTTTAGAATCTCTGAGAGATAAATTTAAAGAAATTGGTATTCTAACTGTTGCTTCTCAATACATTTTGGATAATGTAATATATGTTAGAAAAAATATAAATAAATTTAAAGTTAAAAGTGACATCCACTGTAGAAATACTAGAAATAAGCACAAGCTGGACATGCCAGTGATCAGACTTAGTAAAGTCAGTAAATCTTTTAAAGGTCAATGTATACGCCTTTACAATAAAATCCCAGAAAACGTTCAAAATCTTTCCATTAATAAATTTAAAAAAGTAGTCAAAGAGCGTTTGTGTGCCAAAGCTTATTATAAGGTCAATGATTTCATAGAAGATGGCACATCTTGGGAGTAGGATGGCTTCTTGCTTGGCTACTTCTACATTATTATATTATGACTTACAATTATGTATGTTGACATTGTATATAATATTAAGTTACAAAATTGTAAACTTTATTTTAAAAGAATAATTTTTCTCTCACTTTTTTGGTAAAAAGTGGAACCCGTGCGAGTTTCTTACGCCGGTTCTTCTCGCCGGGGTAGTTCCCGAACCGGTGGTAGGCATCAGGTAGACATTCTGAAAAAATTTGATTCAAATTTACTCAGAAATAAAACATTTTTTATTTTTTTTTTTTATTTTTTTATTTAGTATGAAATCAGAAGTCGAAAAGGCCACGAAAAAACACAAAGAGCACATTCACGAAACCACGATAGAATTGGAATGAGAAAAAATCGCTTTAAGTAAAATGACAGTGACACTTCAAAATGGCGGACGGTACGTTCCATTCCAAGTATGGAGGGTAGATGGAGGAGAATTATCTTATATGGGGGATATTTGAAAAAGTGTCCAGCTGTACGCAGTAAATAACAGTTGAAAAATCCTCCAAGAGTGGCGCTAGTATGGAATGAATGTAGCCGTTGGTGACAAAATATAAATTGAAGTTAGCTGAATAGCCGAGTCACAGAATTACTGGGTTAATACCAATATATTTTGAAAAATATAACCTAAAATAGCTGAAATAAAAGCTGCTAAATGACTTAAAATTTACCCTGTTACTACTGTAGCGCCACCCTAATTTAACGCATTTCAGCGGACACTTTTTACATACAGAGATAGTTCTCCTCCATCTACACTCCATAATTCCAAGCCAAGAAAAAGTAACAAGTCAAATTCTACTTGAAAAACACGTTCCTTTCCACGTATAAAAAATGCGATAAAAAAATTTAAAAAAACTAGTTGTCTCCGCGGGGTGAGAGTGTATCATGGTGCATGGTGTAGGGAGGATCAACCCTGACAAAATACAACCCCAATATATTTAAAAAACCGGAGGTAAGGTTCTAATGCCAACCCTCCGTTTCGCTCTAAGCAGAGTCTAGCGCGTTTTTGCACATTGCATTGTCAATGAGTTTGTTAAGCACAACTCTGTTACTTTTCGCTTCGCCATAGGCACGCTCGATACGCAATTTTAGGTCTTCGAGGCTTGGTACCTTATCAACGTACATTCAAGGTTTTCCCTATCTACATAATTTATTTCTTCGTCGCATAATATCTCCGGCAGTCCGCCTTCTAGTTTGGATTTGCAACGATATCCTGCTAGTTTCTGATCGGGGTGGATTTGTGACAATATCGGCTGAAACATCAACTGGTGAGTATAGAAAGCCTCAGTTACAATATTGCAACTGTAAATCTCACCTGGATCATAATCAGGATCATCGACGTTGTCATCAGCAAAATTACTCGGTTCTTGATCCGATATATCAGCATCTGGCTCTTGTTCTACATCGCTGTGGCTGCCGTTTGAGTCTCAATTCAAAGTCACTTTCTTCCAGTATACGTCGGAATTCCTCAGTTCACAGTTGATAGTAATTGGCGTGGCATTTTCAACAAAAAGCACTAAATAATCTCAATAAAAATCTTGAAAGAATTATATGAACCGTCCAATATGAGTTACATAAAATTACAGTGACAGGTTTACAGAATTATGTAAATAATCTATGGAATATTATTTATAGTACGGGAGCCCTAGAACATTTTTTTTTATTACTATCAAGCTATTTTGTTGTGAGTTTAATAGAGTAGCTTGAATAAAAAAAAATGTCTGCTTTTGTCTTGCTCTATATAGTAGTAGCACATGTGTAGCATAAACGTGCAGAAGCAAAAATACCTCTTCACGCTCATGAACCATATGTGTTTCGGGGAAGTAAAGCCTACATCCGGTTATTTTTTAAATATTTTTACTAGTGCTACCCTATGAGTCTAGAAAAACAATTATTAAAAAAACGGTTTGGAATTGCCGGTCGATTTTATATTTTTGTATTGGACAGGGAACGTTTAAGTCAACATTATGCATGTGGGTGAAAAGGCATAAATTATATAAATTCAGTAGCCATCTCAGTTAATGTCACATATTTAATATTTACAATATCTTTAGTGTAACTAAAGATATGGATTTGTACAAAAATGACAATGGAAAAGTAAATTTTACTCCTTAGGGCAAATGCCTTGCTCGCACCCCTTTGATGGGCCTTGACTTTTGCTTTGTTATTTGTTAAGTATGCTTAGCAAGCTTAACTAAGTTGATAGATGTTGCTACAAATATTGTGATTGCAGTTTCAGAAGAACGAAAAGGCCCTATTTCCTGTTTCCACTTCTTCCTCTAACATTTGTTAATCTGTACTACTACGACTTGGGCTATGGTAACAAAATGCACAGGATAAGAAGTAAGTGGTTAGATACCTCTGAATAGATCAGTCATTGGCTTGGTTTTTATGGTTTTTTGCCATTTGCTTTATTATGTTTTCGTTGCTGTTTTTATCAAATTCTTAGACACAGAGTCGCATTGAATACAGTAACCTTCATTGTAATAACTGAGTATTTCTGCGGTAGACATTGGCTTGGCATAGCACGCACACTACACATGCAACGTCTACGCTCGCCTGCAACTCTCGTGATTCTCCGTATGTACCGTAGAGAGAGAGATATATATATATATATATATATATATATATTATAATTAATATAATATGGGCGTCGTAATTAGTGTTACACACACTACAAGCTTAACTTTACCCCATTTTGTGGGTAAATCATGCTCTGATAACATGGCATTGAGAATTGTTTCAAACTCTTCAAAGAACAGAATCCATATTATTTAAAAAATAGTATGCGTCGCTTAAAGGACGACATGCGTCCGCTCAACCATGTTGCCCGGCGTAGTCGCCGTCATATCCAACTGTATGTAACAATTTATATGTATGTATTTATCTTTCTTTTTCGCCGTTGGCAGTTCATCAAAGTCATCCAGTTTCTTTGACCGAGTGCACATTGGACAAAGATATTTGAATAGTGAAATACTACCCTTCGGACCTCGGCAGTCGTGGCCCGGCGGAAGTCGTAGTATGCAACGCTACACAATTCATGACGCAAGGGACTCTGCAGCGCGAAGTATGCTGTTCTCGGCATGCTATTCGTGGCTGCCGGGCCGCAACTGCCCAGATCTGAATGCTACCGAGCTTTAAATACTTAAGGTGACATAAATTCCAAGTATGTATTCCAAGTAGTACCTCGCTTTACGCGAGGGATGCGTTCCAATCAAATTCGCGCTAAGCGAAATACGCGTATAATGAGGTCAATGAAATGACAAGCAAAATATATTACAAATTTAGTTTTATTGCCTATAAGCTTACAAAAAACGAAATACATATTTTAGTTTTTCGAGAAATACTGATCTAAGTTTTTTGAGTGGAATTTTTCTTGCGCTCAAGTAAAATTTTTTCGTATCAATTAACACCGTTTTCTATGGATTCCCGCAGATATAAAACACGGTTGTTATCACTGTCCGAACTTCCAACATCTCTAGACCAGAATATATTTTTGAAAGTAAAGTGAATAATATAATGTTTGTTAAATTTTTAATATTATATAAACATTCTAAAAGATCAGTCATCTGTTTCTTATTTACTTTACCCCTTCTCCTAACTAGAATTATTATAGTGGTGTTAGGACAATAAGTCATAGTTGATGCCCTGTCTATTATCTCACAGTAAGCAGCTTCGGGCATACAAAAGTTAGTGACCAATTGTCCACACATTCTATAAAGATACATACTTAAGTCTCTTCCTATTTCATCACTAAATAGGCAGATATTAGTCTGGCTTTCAGTATTTACCTTCTGGCTTTTCATACCAGGTGATATTCCCCCAGTTAAATGATTTTCTTGAATTTCTGAAATATTATTGACTATTAACAACGAGTTCACTCGTTCCTCATTATAATGTAACATTTCAAGCAAATCATCCGTGGCAGAAATATGTCCCTGTATTTTCTTTTTAGATAATTCATATTTTTTTTGTAATATTTTCTAATGAAAACAATAAACTTGAGATTTCAGCCTGAAGGCTGCATACATCGGCCTCATAATTATATTTTATATCTTCTAATTCACTAGAACATTTCAGCAATTTATCACTCTGTTCCCGGGCAAGACGGAAAGTGGCGTCAAGGGCCTCTGCCAGATCGTCGACCTCTTGAGGGGTAGAGACTGGGAAGGATGGGGTATTGTTATGTAAATACTCCGCAAACCTTTCCCAGTCTGTTCTGGGTCTTCGAGGTAGATATGGGAGGAGTACCCATGGAGGAGTAGCAATACCGGATGGTGGTCGGATTGGTGGCAATCTGGCAGGACATCTTGCATGACGCCACCCGGGAGGCCTTTACATATGACTATGTCTAGGACCTCCGGGGAGATTCTGGCATCGTCAGGGTAGCGGGTGGGAACATCGGGTCCTAGGACCTCATAGTTTTGGGCCTCTGCGTCCCTGTGCAGAACTCTACCATTTGGGCAGGTACGGGTAGAGTTCCAGGCCGGGTGCTTTGAGTTCAGGTCTTGTAGGCTGCGAAAATGGATAGCGGGCGCCCCTCATGCAGGACTTCGATGCCCAGAGATTGTATCGATACTGTATTGGTGTCCGGGAGAATTTGGTGGATAACTCTCCGTCTCACACATATCGTAAGCCCTCGTCTTGTATTGGATCGGTAGACGTAGTATCCCGGCACCTTGACCGGGACATTTGGGGTAAGGAAGGTCTCGCTTAGAAGAGCGACGTCTACGTCGTAAGAGCTAAGTGTGAGACGGAGACGGGCTTGCCTCTCACGCCTCTCGCATTCCAATGGAGTACTTTTAGCGGCTCCATTGGGAAACTATAGTGGTCAGCAGCTGGAGGGCTGCCGACAATGCTATTATGGCCTGGGTGTCTGGGCCCCTTTGTTGGACCTCGGTACAAACTTTTTTGACAAATTCGCAGCCCTCGTTTACGAGCTGCGAGAAATTCCCGTCTAGGACGGGCTGGGATTGCCTGCGTTTGGGCTTGGGTGTCTGTAGTGTCACCGCTTTGGGTGTGGCGGGGAAACTACTAGTTTCTCCGCCACACCCAAAGTAGGCCGGGGTGGTGACGGCACTGGTTGCCGGGCTGATCGGGGTTTGGGGCATTGACGGGGGCTGGGAGGAAGACTTTGACTTCTTCCCCTTGCCCTTGCCTCTAGCCTTGGTGGCCATAAGGGATTGGCCTTGAGAATCAGTGGGCCGGATCTGAGCTGGGGCGATAGATGGCGCCGCTGGCTCAGTCTGGGGCTTGGGCTTAAATACAGCCGTCTGGGCTACTGGCCCGGGATTTTTGTTCCTGGTCTCGGAGATGAAAACCGGGCATCTGGTGTGGTTGGCCGGGTGGGGGCCACAACAATTGGCGCAAATGGGCGCTTCGCCCACAGGTAGAGGACAGTCTCTAGACACGTGCTCACCACTGCAGCGGACACAGGCAAGTTTCCTGTGGCAGTGGGCACTTGAGTGGCGGAACTTTTGGCATCTATGGCACTGGGCGGGACCTTTCTTGCTCCTCCAGGCGTCAATGATGATTCCGCCCATGCCGAGGATTTCGTCCACCTCGTAAATCTTGGCTACATTGGCCGTCTTTTTGAGAATGGCTAGAAAGATACAGCCGGGTCGGCCTTTGCGGGCTTTGATTTGCCGGACGTATTCCGCAGTGAACCCCTGCAATGCGAGGTCCTCGGTTATATCGTCCGGCTGGGTGTTGGCGGGGAGGCCACGGATAGCGACCTTGAAGCTGCGTTCTGCAGGAAGTGAATAGCAGAACCATTTTAGTTGCCCGTTTAAGCGCACCTTTTCTAGACTAGGGTATGGGTTCAATAAAATTAAAGCGTGATATTGACAATAAAAGGCAGCCGGTTACTTGTGGTTTTACTGACACTCCTTGTGTCACTGTAGTCGGTGCAATAATCCCACAAGACATTTTTCTTGAAAGTGGCGCGCATATATATCTATTTCCTTGTTTTTCTTAGATCGCTTTCGCATAGTTTTTGTTTTTTTTATTTTTACTTGTACTTTTTTGTACCATAGTAATTTGGACTATAAGTAAATTACATGCATTTTGCTAGCGAAGTAATGTCTAATTACGTATTCTAGTGGAAGCTGAGCACATAATGACGCACGAGTCTGACCTGCTGGGGCTACCCTGTGGCCTCCCGACCCCGTCTTCGATCGATCAAGGACGTATGGAAGAAGAGGAGAAGAAAAAGATACATCCCCCACTACCGTAAATGCCATGGTATTAGTCCGTTAAGATTTATTTTACTTCGATATTTTGGCGAAAATTGTTCTTATACCATTGGCCTGTTACAACAACTTTGAAATGTTCTGCAACTTTGGAAACGTGCCTTGGCAGCATTCCTCTTACAGGCTTAATAATAATAGTTGGTGATCGTCTTAATTAAACCGAAGGTGGGAAGGACGAAGTGAATACATTGTTAATTAAGGAGCAATTACCGTAAAAAGAGACAACAATAAAAAAAAAAAAAAGAGAAAATAATAGTAACTTATCAGTTATCAGTGCAATGATCGCAAATAAACATATCCGTTCCTTCAAAAGCCGTACATCTTTCGTGACTCCATTGCTTACAGGAATTACACTGAATCCAATCATCAAGTGGTTGCCCATTGACTTCAATATAATCTTCTGCATAAAAGTTGCATGTGTATTTTTCATTATTGCAAGTATCATTGCGTCGCGTCCTCATCATTTGGCTTGATCCTTTTTTCTTTTATATTTCTAAACCATCTGAAACAAATAATAATAATTATTTTGCAAAGTGGATACCATGTGCACATTTTGAACTTAGCCTAAACTGAAATGAAAACAACAAACAATATCTCGACAAAACTCGCAGTAATCCAAAAGGAAAACATGCACACATTATTTTTTTTGTTTTATTCACAAACGACGCGCATCCTTGCGCTAGCTCTTTTTGTTTACAACTGACGGGTGGGGAGCGGACCTCGCAGCATGCGACAGACATGTTCGTACGCGCCATTTTGGAATAGTGCAGGGTATTCACTATGCCCGGACTTCCCTTATGTTACGATTTTATGTTTTTTTCTAATCTGGCTCGTTTGTCTATCTCGCCGTCGGCGTCGGACATACTAGTTTCAAATTCTTAAAAAAAAGAAAGATATCTGATAAAAAAGAAGCAAGAAATTGGTAACATTTCTTCCTTTTTATTAGATATCTTTATTCTCTTTCTTTCTTTTTTCTCAAGCTTATACTTTAGTATAAGCTTAAGATGAATCATATTATACTTTAATAAGGTGACCGACCACTTTAGTCTCTTCAGTAACAGTGGTGGGCATGTTCATGCGTCCATGTGTGACGAAAATTGCTTTTCATGAAGCTATCCATCCGCTTGTTTTCACTAAAGAGTGATAAAATGTACAGTATTATATTCATTATTTAAGATTTGAATTACAATAAGGAAAACAAAAATCATATTATATTTAAGATATTTTATTTGTTAATGTTATTATTTATTAAGAGGAATGTTGAATAGGTAGTTGTGAAATGTGAATGATGATGCAGCAATAATTAATCTTATAGTATAATTATTTAGTTTTAAGTTTTAACGCAACTAGCACACTATATAGAAATATTGCAACTCTCACATGAAGGGTTATGTACTGTCATTTTGGGTATTGTTCAAAGTTAAACCGCAATTCAAAGTTACCTAAAATGAGCGTACCATTTTCTTTTAATATTATTTTTCATTTTAACAACATAATTTATTTTGTTTCTTTGTGGGGTCGAGTCTTATAATTAACATAATTTTTATTTTTTTTAGTCAACCGGCTTACTTTTTCACAGTTTGTTTTTGGCCAGTGTATGATTTCTCTTTTTTCCCATATAGTCGAACAGATACAAAATTATTTTCTCTATTCTATTCTATTTTTTTTTTCAAATTTTTTGATTTTCATACTCGTATATCATTTGTTCGTCGTTTGTTCTTGATTGTTCGTTATAAATAATCGATTGTTTATTTATTAAACTTTACTTTTTTATTTATTTATTAAAAAATAATTAGGAACAGGGAGTGCCTCCGCAGCCGGCGCGGCGCCGTTTTCCGAAGTTTGTCGAAGTCCCGCGATGTTTGCCGAATAGGCTGCCGGCACCTATTCGGCAAACATCGCTTGTCAAAAGACAGAATAATGATCAAAAACATCAGTCTTGAGCTAAATGACTATGAAAAGTACAAATGTGAGGATGCATATTTTAATGATAGAGATGATGATGATGATAAATGTGATCTGCATAGTAGCGTAATATTTATACCTTTGCTTCTTTAAACAACGTTGAAACTCTCTAAAATGTATAACGAGTCCGAAGTTCTGTTCAGTACCTTCGGAACTATACCACGGGGTATACTGTGGCGCAAAATCTTATTATCTTACTTTTTGGTAGCTGAAAAAAGGTAGTAAAGCAAAGGCAGGTAGATTTTCGAGCTTAGCTAAATGAATTGGAAGCTCACTCAATCTACATTGCTTTCCTTTGTTTTGTTTCATTTATAATCGTCCCGTAGATCCAACTCTATGAATAAATGCTGTTTAGGAACAGTTAAGTGCAACGCGGTCGCTTTATTGCAAAGTCGACAGCAAATTTATGTATTTTGTGGTAGTATGTGACAGCTTTTTCAAGAGCCATAAACCCTTGCCGTGTTATTGTTTTATGATTAGCACTTATAGCTGGAAGAGCTTGCGTATAATATATTCCACAAGAACTATTTGAATATACGAGGGCTGCTATTTATGTATCCGGAATTAAAAAAAGAAACAAACATATATCATTTAATATGGTTTTATTGCTTTTCAAAATATTCGCCGCGATGATCGACACACTTTTGCATACGCTGGAACCAATTTTCATAGCACTTTTTCCATTCTGATTGAGGTATCTCCAAAACGTGCATTTTGAACGCATCAACAGCCTCTTCGCGGCTCGAAAAACGTTGACCACGTAATTTGTTCTTCGCGTATGGAAATAAAAAGAAATCGTTAGGTGCCAAATCAGGGCTGTACGGCGGATGACCAGTCAATTCGATCTTTTGACCCTCCAAAAACTGAGTTGTTTCAGCTGAGGTGTGACAGCTAGCATTGTCGTGATGTAATATGATTCTGCGTTGTCGGTTGTCCTTTCTTATTTCTTCAAAGACTTCTGGTAAACAAATGGTCGTATACCATTCAGAATTAACCGTTTTACGATTCTCTAATGTCACTGTAGCCACATGTCCATTAATTCCAAAAAAACAGGCGACCATTTGCTTCAAAGTACTTTTTGCACGAGTAACTTTTGTTGGTTTCGGCTCATCTTGGAACACCCACACCGTTGACTGTTGTTTAGTTTCGGGGTCATATGCATAGATCCAAGATTCATCACCTGTGTAGATATTATAAACGGCTTTTGACGTACCACGGTTGTATTTTTTAATCATTTTTTTGCACCAATCGACACGAGCCCGTTTTTGATCGATTGTCAAGTTGTGCGGAATCCAACGCGAACATATTTTTTTTACAGCCAAATGTTCGTGTAATATCTTATGTATGCTCGTCATACTTATGCCTAAGGACGCCTCTATCTCGCGATATGTAACATGACAATCTCGCATTATTAGTTCCCGCACAGCATCTATATTTTGTGGGACAACAGCTGTTTTTGGGCGACCTTCTTTATTTTCATCCGTGAGCATAGACCGCCCACGATTAAACTCACTGTACCAGTGATAAACAGTGGTTTTTGATGGTGCTTCATCTCCAAAAGTTGCGGTGAGTTGAATAAAGCACTGTTGTTGATTTAGCCCACGCCGAAAATCGTAGTAAATCATTGCACGAAAATGTTCACGCGTTAAATCCATGGCAAATGAAGACACGCAATTTTCAAAATGACGCCACAATGGAAAAATAATTGACAGTCACATGAAACAAAATGTATTCTTCAACCAAAGAGTTCTATTTTCAAATGTTGTATTTACTTTTTAAATATTGTTCTTGTAAGTGGCCAGTTCCGGATACATAAATAGCAGCCCTCGTATTGTAGATTCAATAACGCTTGGTGCATCTTTAAATAATATCATCCAGAGATTGGTGACATTATCATAGCAATTTATGAAAGGAGCAACTTTTATCTTCGTTTCATTTTCTTCTTCTTGATTTTTATGATAAATAGGATTTAAAACAGCCATACGTTGTACAATATAATATACTTCGTGTGTTGCTCCCTTTTCTATGAAACATCTGGAAGATTCGAATTAGTGACGAACTCACAATAATTGGTATTATCCATAGCTGCTGTGAATATTATTTGAGATAAACTGTCAAAGTAGTAGTATTAACGTATTCAATGCTGTCCATTTATTTCCATTAAACTGAACCGGGCCTCTTTGGTTACCATTACACTGAACGTTTTTTTAAACTTTTGGATACAATGGATGGACAATCCAAATTCTTGGCAATTTTGAAAATCACTATCTTCTTTCAGCGCCAAAGATTCGTAAGTTTTTTTTTCAGTATCAAAATACTTAGTGTGTTAATTTATTATGCTATCATCGAGAGAATCAATAGAAGAAGTAATAGCCATGGAGATGACACAATCATTTTGATTATCTTTGTCTGTTGAAGGAAGGCCTGCATCAGATATAATATATTTTTTTTTATTATAAGCAATATTCAGTCTTATTAAAGTTCTCATCTTGCTTAAAACTTGCGCTATAATTATGTTCATGTGTTTTTATCGAACGTAATTGAAGAGTTATCTAGATCATTTGTGCTTATTGCTAAATTTGTATTAAAAGCAGAGTAAGTATGTTTTTCTGACACGGATACTGAATTATTTTGCTCAACATTGAATTAATGTCCAATCATAATCTGTTGCAACTTCATTTTTGCCTCGTCCTTCCCAATTTTCACATAAATTATCTTCTCTCGACCGCTTAAAATTTTCATTAGAACAATTATCAACTACGAATTTTGTTAACTTTGATCGAAATATATTGACACCGCTTAAAATATCAGTATGTAATTTCATTTTGACCACAGATGTAGGTAAATTAGCTTTTTTCTGCAAAGTCATTTTTAGATCTTTAAAATCCGTTTCTGCATAACAAGAGGTTGGTCTTGACATATTCTCAGGGGTGCATACATTTGACCAAAGTGGAAAATCTTTTATCAACAAGCTCAGGGCCAAGGTCTGGAATATAATGAGTGTTGAGATTGTTGAGACTTTGGTACAGGAGTAAATAATAACTCGACTGTAGGATCAGAAGAAGTGTTTTATTCATGAAACTTACGGCTATATATACAAAATTTTACAGACTAGAAAGAGACGATACATAAATGCACAATAGAGACAAAACATAAACAAAACGATAGCGATGAAAATTGAGACGATACATGTGTGACGTGATCATGCCGCCTGCTAATTCTCGCATCCTTCGGAGCAGCTGTGTAGGCTTCTGGTCGCCGAGTTCTAGGCCGCTGATGAGCTTCTGGAAATTTTGGACTTCTGATTTCTCGTAGACAGTGAGCAGGCGGTTCTTGATCGTTGCGTATTTGTCTTTCTTAGGCGGGTTGTAGAGGATGTCAGTGAGATGCTGGAGATCTGTGTTTTGCAGCTGTTGAAGAACGTAGCGGAACTTCATGTCGTCCGATGTCTTGAGAGGTTCGACGACGGCTTCGAATTGTATAAACCATGCTCGTGGAATTTCGCGCCAAAATGGTAGGAGTCTTGACTGTACGGATACGGCGGAGAGTTCGTGACAAGGTTGATTTTCTTCAGTATTTCTCGATGGTCCGGCTGCCAGAGTTTCTTCTTCGCTTCTGATTTTCGATGCTTCCTCGGCCATAGTTTCTGCTTATTTGTTCTTTTTTCAGTACGGGGTCACCAATGTTGAGACTTTGGTACAGGAGTAAATAATAACTCGACTGTAGGATCAGAAGAAGTGTTTTATTCATGAAACTTACGGCTATATATACAAAATTTTACAGACTAGAAAGAGACGATACATATTAGCACAATAGAGACAAAACAATAGCGATGAAAATTGAGACGATACATGTGTGACGTGTGTTGAACTTTGAACCTCACTATCTTCCTACCCATAGTATGTCACCACAAGATCCTTATCATTAAAGCTAACAGTATTGGTTTTTTTGCGAAGATCATCAATCCATGTTAACAGGGCTATTAACCACCCCTTGTTTTCAGTAGCTTTCGATGATAATTCTTAAAAATGACATTTTTATCAGGGTCAACTTCGAGAGAATCTATAACAGTAAGATCAGTATTAAGTTTTTCAATTAATTTTTGTAAATTTTGCTAAGCTTCTCTTGGAGTTATCATCCGATTACCTATTGCAATTACTGAATCTGCAAATTCTGTATTACATATTATAATATCATCATGAAAATTTCTCCCCATGTATTAAGTTCTTGACAATCAATCATTAATGTCAGTATAAGAAAAAAGTCTTCACGATGATATGCAAAACAGACTGAAATCATTTCCATTTGCTGACTGCGTGAAGGAAGTGTGCTGTGTCTAATCTTATGAAAGTAAGTATGAGGTTGTAAATTATTGTTGGTAATTACATTTTCAAAACAAAAGTTGATATATTTCTTCAAAGTCTTACCATTAAATGCAATTGCCATTGCATATTTTAATGGTAAAAACAAAGGCCTGTGCAAGCGAGATGTCACTATCAGTAACACTGCGTGGTAAAAAGAGACGTGTGATACATAACAGCAGAACCAATTTTTTTCATCTGTTTGACGTCCAAACGGCACTTATCGGCACGTTGACAATTGAATCTCAGAAAGATGCTTGTGTAAGTGTATACGTAAACAAATTTTTACACACAGACGTAAATCAATTTCGGTTTCTGTTGACGGCTCGAGATTGTTGCCCTATTCCGCTAGATATATTAACTTTCTGGCCCCTATCTCGCCCGACGTACTGTTTTACCAACCAAAAAGCGCGTTATTTAATAAAGAGCCATCTAGATTCTAGCGGAACATTTGTGTACCTCTTGAACACGATCTCATATTTATCAATTGCATATAAGTATTAAACTAATTAAAGTAGTTAATTAAACAAAAATCAGGCAATTAGAAGGAAAAACAAACGTTCACTTATGCATGAACAAACATTATTGAATATTTTTAATTCAATATTGACATAAAATTAAAAATTAGAATGGGGGGCTAACTTAAAAGCATATTTTTAATTAATTTTTATTAAATAAACAAGTGACGAACAAACGAACAATCAAGAACAAACGACGAACAAATTATATACGAGTATAAAAATAAAAAAAATAGGAAAAAAATTTTTTTTGGGGGCTATATTTCAGAAGCCTCGCGCCACCTTATCTTGGATCGACTTCTGTTACGCCGATCAGTCGGTAGCTACTCTGAAACTTGACGCGCACACTTATCCGTCAAAATACAAAGACGTGTGCGCGTCAAGTTTCATATGAGGGCGAGTTCAGACGTGCACGTTTTTTATCATAATTTGTCGATGTTACGATCATATTTAAATAGTAAAAAAAATCTAAGCAATAACAAATATATTCTGTAATATGTTCTTGATTGGAAATATCTCAAACTTCTTGCAGTAGTAAGTGGTAACATAAGGGATTTTTTCATTTCAATCGTATAACACGTTTACAATATAACTCTATAAAATGTAGCTTAGTGTAAAAAACCTTTAAAATTAAATGGTCGATTACATCTTTTTGTCTTTTAATGGAAGCAAATTCATAATATTAAGATTCATACTTTATAAAGGCATAATAATAGCAATAACAGGCGTTAGCGAAATTGGGACTGGGACTGATTGGGAAATCAGAATCTTTTGACCTCAGTAATTGGGTACTAAATATCAGGGAAGTTGATTCATAGGTAGATGATGGACCTACGTAATTTGATCGCGCTATGTCAAACTCAGCCTACGAATTACATGAAATTGACGTTATCTGACCAAATGGCATAGAAGTCTGTCAACTACCTATGAATCTATTTCTTCGATGGTACATTGATCGTCTCGATTCGTCATGACAATGATGTGTTTTGTCTTCTCTGATAATATTATCTCTTTATCTTTGATTGTAATCGTTTTAACTTTTAGTGCTTAAGTTACAAATTTTGAACCTTCAGCCGTCGTCTTTCGGTATGCAAGTCTTTATTTATTTTAGTTAAGTATAATATTGTTACTTAGTTCATATAGTATTGTATAATTCTAGTCAATGGATATTATGGTTTTCCATTTTAGAAATATAGGATAGGATGCCTTTTCAGCAAATCACTGTTATAATCTTTTATGAGTAAAATGTTTCCTGTTATATTAATGTTAATACAATCTAAGGCCTAAAAGTACTTATCTAATAATAATGTTTGTCAGTATTACCTATTAATCTTATTAAATAATATTATTGTGATGGTTGTTTGTTGCATTTAAATAAATTATTACATAATTTATTTGGTTTGTATTAAGTTTCCAACCTTTGACTTATTATTTTTATGATTTTACGAAAAGTTTGCTATAGTAATATTCGAAGACTCTTTTACATAGTGTAACTATTTATTTAAGTTATGTTGCCTTCGTCTGTCATGTGACTTCATCAACGTGCCAGATAAAGACAAGCTGAACTTGTATTAAGAAAAATCTAATCTTTAATGAGAAAGCCAAAGAATAATAAATAACCCGTCGATCGTGGAAAAACGAGACACAATAGAATTTCTATTGTGTCTCGGTCACGGGTGAATTGTCTTATACATTGTATATCTAAGCATCGTATTAAATACGCCGACAATATTATAATAATATACAGAACTACTATTACATTATGAAACTAATTCACACATAAGTAGATTTAAACTACCTATTTTTTCTATAGAAATGAATGTTGATCTAGGAAAAACGACGTATGTACTTCAAATCCGTTGAAAATACACATTTAAGAAAAAATGTTCCATAAAGGCGTTTTCTGAGTCATGAGTTCAATACAATAATTAGAATATCGAATAAAGAAAGTAATTAAAAATCGATACGCAAACGTCATCGATCATACAACTACCATCACTATACCAATGTTTGCTGTCGTTACCCGTTACCATGGCAACGTCGAATTTGTATAGCAGCTGTAAACAAAAAAGGTTAGCCATCAAATGTGCCACTTCAACTTCAATTTCTATAATTTATTGTGAAATAATATGTAGGATTTTAATAGTTTGATAACACGTAAGTAGTTTCTTTTGGTTTTTTGCTAAAGGATATCAATCCTTCAATGTATAATTTGATGACATGGTTTGAGAGCACGTGAGTGAAAATCGATTTTTAAATTCGTGCACCAATATTCAAATTACCATGTTCGGCACAATTTACATAGCTAATTTATTGCATATCGATTAAATACACGGCAATGAACGTAACGCAGTCATTTGCAGACGAAAAATCATCGCTAAGATGACCACGAACCCGACGAACGCTAGGAAGGAGGAAAAGAAGAATGTCCCCATTAAAACGGTCAAGAAGAGCCCCGAGAAGAATATGTCGGAAATTGACGAGCATATCCTGAAGAGGTTCGATATAAAAAAGAGACTCGGTAAGGGCGCTTACGGAATCGTGTGGAAGGCAGTGGACAAGAAAACCAAGGATGTTGTAGCGATTAAGAAGATTTTCGATGCATTTTGCAACCAGACAGACGCTCAGAGGACTTTCAGAGAGATCATATTCCTCCAGTCGTTTCGTAATCACCCGAACATTGTTAAACTGCACAGCATACACAGGTGAATAATTCTCGATTCTTTTTATAAGGTTATTCAGCCAAAAGCTTTATTGGACTCTTATAACAATTTAACTAGCGTTTACGTGGTTATGAACGCCGTAGCCACGTCGACAGTCCCGTGATGTCTCCCTTACTAATAAAAAAGAGTTACACTATGGATGATTTGTAAAAATTGTTCTTCTCTATTAAGCGCTTCTTCTAATGTATCAAACAAGGACAAAAAATTGTATTGCTCGAACACTATTAATATGTTAATTAATGTTCTAAACGACCCCCTAAAATTCGTTTATTGCGCGGGAATCTTACATTATTTTCGGGATAAAAAGTATCTTATGTCTTTTCCCGGGACTCAAAGTATCTCCATTCTCCATAACAAAAAGCAAAATTGTTACAGCGGTTTGAGCGCGAAGAGTTAACAGACAGATACACTTTCGCATTCATAATATTAGTATGGGTTAGGGTAAGATATTCAATGTCATTCCAGGGCCCTCAACAATAGAGACATCTACTTAGGATTTGAATACATGGAGACTGATTTACATAACGTCATAAAACGTGGCAATATACTGAAGGACATTCACAAGCGGTACATAATGTATCAGATGCTGAAGGCGACGAAGTATATACACTCGGGCAACGTCATACATAGGGATCAGAAGCCGAGTAATGTGCTGATAGACAGTGCTTGCAGGTGAGCCAAAGTAAAGTGCGGTCGCGGACAACCTAGAACACACAAGCATATTGTCACTTGTTATCGCAGTAGGTACTGTACAGGGTGTAACAAAGCTAAGTGATAATACTTTAGGGTGTGTACGTGTTCCTTGTAAAGAGTTCACTGTGAAAGTAGCAGCGCTGAAAGATTTTTTCACTTATGTATGGGCAAGCGCCCCAGCGTCACGAGCTTCCCCATACAAAAGTGAAAAATTTTTTGGTCTTTCAGCGCTGCTAGTTTCACAATGAACTCTACAAGGAACACGTACACACCCTAGAGTATTATCACTTAGTTTTGTTACACCTTGTAGAGCGCCTGGGGCCGTATCACGAAACAGTTTTGAGTCCCAAACAATCGAACGAAAATGCCGCGTCCTACTCTAACAATCGTGAAATGACGTTGTTAGAGCAGGACGCGGCATTTTCGTTCATTTATTTGAGTATCAAAACAGTTTCGTGGTACGGCCCCTGAATCGCGATAGCAATATATTCGTGTGCAGATGATAGAGCGATATAATAGCATGTGGTGAATGTATAATTGAGTGCTTGCTATTTTGACTAAATAATCTTTTGATAGAGACCTTAGTAAATTGTGTTGGTCCTTGTCATTTTTGTGGATTTAAATCGATAAGAGATAAAATATATTTTAAATATTACGTTGGAAGTGAGGTCCATGAGAATTATTCTCATTACCAAACTTGAAGTTACGTTAATGCAAGTAGAGAACTTCGAGTGAAGTCATCATTGTTTTCGTAGATTCTATATCAAATCATCGATAAAAGGACCAAATAACATAGTGTCACATTAAAATGTTATTCTAGGGTTAAGCTAGCTGATTTCGGACTGGCTCGGTCGGTGTCATCTCTGTATTCTGGCGGGGAGGGAGGCGCGGACCCGTGCCTCACAGACTATGTCGCCACACGCTGGTATAGAGCTCCGGAGATACTCATTGCTAGCAAAAAGTACGTAAATAACATAGATTTGATGAATGTAGCAAGCTTAAATACAAGGTGTAACGAAACTAAGTGATAAATGATAATACTTTAGGGGATGTAATAATGTGTTCCTGGCTCCTGTCATAGAGTTCACTGTAAAAGAAGAAGCGCTGAAAGCGTATATTTTTTACTTTTGTATGGAAGTATTCAACTATTCATGATGCTTGGGCGTTTGCCTATACATTAAAAAATTTGCTCTTTCAGCGCTGCTACTTTCACAGTGAACTCTGTCAGGAACACTGCACCCCCTAAAGTATTATCACTTAGTTTTGTTACACCTTGTATAGAGAGTAGGATAAATTAAACCGAATGTTACAGACTACAGTACAAGCTTTCCGAAGTATTACAGCAATATAAAAAAAGATCTTTTATTTTCTAGCTATCTTTTTATTCTGAATTATTTTATCTTTTTTGAAATGAAAATATTTGGGTTGTTGTAGCATTAAAGAAATTGATACATAGTCAGATGTAGGACCTACGTGGTTTGGTCGGACTTAGTTAAAGTTAAGATCCACCATCTGTCTATGAGTCTACTTATCTGATAGATACATTCAAATGTAATTGTTATTGCTTTATAGCTACACAAAGGGAATAGACATGTGGTCTCTGGGTTGTATATTGGGGGAGATGTTGACGGGCAAGCCTCTGTTCCCCGGAAGTTCTACGGTCAATCAGATCGAAAGAATTATGTCCGTTCTCCCGAGACCATCGAGCGAAGGTCAGTTATTGAATTTCACGTTTATTTTTTTTTATAATAAACTCCAACTTTAATTTCTTCATTGTCGTACGGATCGGCCAGCTTGAGAATTAGTAAGTTTGTTTTGGTCGTAACTCCTCAAGGTTTAGACTTCTGTAAAATAATCATTTAATAATAACTAATATGCATAAAAACAATTCTTTTAGATTTCGGTGCATTTCGATATTTTAATTCTTAAGTACCATGAAAATGGCGTTCAGTTAAATCTTGTTGTGTAATCCAATGAAGTAGGATTTAAAATTTCTATCGAAGTACAAAACCGCGCTTACTCTTGTTTCGTGTGACTTAGGTTAAAATGTTTTCTCGAATTTAAGATATCGCTGCAGTGTGTAGTGGTTACGGATCGTCGTTGATTAAGGAGCAGGCGTCTAATAGTAACGCTTCCTTGTCGACTCTTCTCTCGACCTCCTCACGTGACGCCGCCGATCTGGTCAAACAGCTGCTGGTGTTTAACCCGACCAAAAGACTTAGCGCGGAACAAGCGCTAAATCATGAATACGTCTCTAAGTGAGTATGAATAAGCTAGGTCAAAAATTCAATAGATCCATGCTATACTAATATTATGAATGCGAAAGTGTGGCTGTCTGTTACCTTTTCACGCCCAAACCCTCTGAACCGATTTTTATTAAATTTGGTATGGAGATACTTTGAGCCCCGGGAGAAGACAAAGGATGCTTTTTATCCCAAAAAATGTACGGTTCCCGCGCGATAAACGGATTTTAGGGCATCGCCTAGTACATAATACATATATTAAAACAGTGTTTGAGCAATACAATGCATTTTCCTTGTCTGACATTTAGGTATGGAGATATATACGTGGGAGAGCCATGCTTCGGCACGAATGGGCCGGCTCGACCGGAGAAATACCACGTTCTCACAGAAAACCGGCGTGAAACAGCGCTTACGCTGTGTTTCGCCGAGTGAGTGAGTTTACCGGAGGCCCAATCGCCTACCCTATTCCCTTCCCTATCGTCCCCTATTCCCTTCCCTTCCCTTCCCATCCCTACCCTCCCCTATTACCCTATTCCCTCTCATAAGGCCGGCAACGCGCCTGCAGCTCTTCTGATGCTGCGAGTGTCCATGGGCGACGGAAGTTGCTTTCTTTTGCCCCCTTTCATAAAAAAAAATACTATGAGTCCCAGGAAGGGACATATGATAATTTTTGCGGGCATTAGTTGTATTAAAATTAAATATGCAATTCTTTCTCTAAAGGTTTCACAGAGAAAAAGATGAAGTAACGTTGGCATCAGACGTACTGCTTCCCCTGCGAGATGATAAGCAACTGTCCGTGGATGACTACAGGAACAAGTTGTATAGTATAATGGCTAAAGGATTCCAAAACACAAACGGGCTAACAAGGAAGAGCTATTCGGGGTACATATTTTGTTGATTTATTTTTATAATTAGAGATATATGTATAGTTTTTTTGTCAGTTTGAGTATTTTCAGTTTTAGGTGCAAAACTGAAAATACTCAAACTGTACTGTGCATTTACAATATTATGATGGTATGATTCGTAATATAATTCGTAGAGAGATATGATTTTAGTCGATCTGTGATATAAGTACTACCTAATATTACAATTATAATTTCCAGTAAAAGTCACACTCTCATATCGACTACTAAAGCGAGTAAGAGTTTCCAAGAAATGACAGAAAGTACGTATACAACATCGAAACATATGAGTGCGTCCGCAGGCGTCAAAACGCGGACCAAGACACCAATAGAGAGACCGTTAAAAGAATACCGATCAGACCAAGCTATTAAACCCGTTAAAGCGACCAAGTCCTTCGAAACCAGAAGTCAGGAGTGGCTCAATAACAGCCACAGGGATTACTTCCCATCCGGACCTAGCCGAGACGTGTACAACAGCGGTAAAAAGTTGCTCCAACAGAGACGTAATTCAACGTCCTTCTCCACTTTAGGGATCGGAGATGCAGTGGGATTTGGCCAGAATCAGAAGCACGGGGTGATAACTGCCAGTGCCCTCATGGATCTCCGGACCAGCATTCGATGAAACCAAGAATCTCGAGTGGAAACTTAAAATGTTGTTAGTTGATATATTTTACAGTCTAGCGTTAGGTTCGATGCTACGAATAGTAAATACTAAGGAAAAGTAACTCTGTCAAAAAACATGCTCCGCAATTCCGGCGACAATAGTCATTGTATGAAAATGTATGGCACCGTTTATAACTTTGACAGACTTACGACTGTCGCGATGCGCGGAATTGTACCTTTAGGTACACATTTCTATACATTTGCAATATTTAGGTGACCTTGAGCGGTACTAGGCTGACGTTACATGACAGATCAAAAGGAACCAAATTTAAAACGGTAATAGTATGGGAGTTACAATTCCTTAGTTTTTATTATTCGTAGGTTCGATGTGAATCTTCAGTTCAAGTTGCTATCGTCCCGCAGTAATAACTTTTCGATTGAAATGTAGGCAGTTTATGAATAACGAGGATTGCCGCAAGATATAAGAAACATTATTATACTACTTTTGAATAGACTTGTGGACATGATTTAAACTTTACTACTTAGTGAGATTAATCTGACAAATCACTGCAAACTTAACGCTAAAGAAGCGCTTACACGGGCAACAATTGCGGCAATAATTGCCCGGTGACACGAATGGACCGACCTGGAGTAATTAGTGGAGCAATATGGAGCAAATTCAATAATTGCGAGAGTTATTTTGGCGATATTGCTCCAGATATTTCATATCGCTCAATATCGCCGATACGAATTGACGAATATCCGATGGGTTCGTGTATGACAGTATTGCCTAGTAACTAGTTGATGAAGTTGCGCCATATCGCTCAATTGTATTGCGATGGATTGCACAATATTGCTGCTTGTTGCTGCTTTTAGCCGAAAATTGCTTGATGTAGTCGTGACGTCAAAGTTGACGAGAATTGACTGGAGTGGAGCAATTTTAGTTGCCCGTATAAACGCACCTTAAAAGACTATCATAATAATAATGAATAGCCTAAGTAATCTCACTTCATTGTTGGTATATTAATTCTTTGAAATTATGTTACTTGATATTATTTAATGACGATGATGGAGATATTTTTAACCGTTTTATTGTTGATAGCATTTCTAGTATAAATTACGTCAGATGTATATAATTAGAAGTCACCAGGGTAGTGTTGTGTTGTTGATATTATGTCACCACTTTTCAGTTTTGATAAATGTGTATAGCTTGATGGAGATTTTTCCCGATCTAGGAGGGTGGGACAAATGGGGATACCCGAGGTGCAGACCATAACAGCTTTTGTCATTTTGTTGAAAGGAAGTAATATGCTCAGAATACCTTGCTGACCTTTTCCTATAATTTTGATTTTCTTCTATTGTATTTACGAATTCATAAATTACTTCGTTTCACCTCTCGTTCTTCTATTTAAATGGAATATAATATTATTATCACTTATTAACTGTTTAAGTATCTTGTTATACAATTTCACTTATACAATAAAACTGCTCAATTACTATTGAAATTTCTAGTCAACAGGATGTAGGTAGGTAGGTTTTCGACTATTTTATTCCTATAGTTGTTATGGTAATACGTAGATACAATAGATTTTATATTTTAGTAAAAGAGTTTGATGAAAACTGCCGTGAACATTTCAGATAGTTGAATTAATAAAAATTTACTACAATCCATCTTTTTTATTTAACTTCACTTTCTTCATTATAAGGCGCCGCAGGCCCGCCGCCGGCTGTTTCATCGCCCGCGTGCAAAACAGATTATGCCCCTCTACGACTATGGGCGCGATCAGACGTACGCGTGTTCTACAGTAGTGTTTGAGAAAACACGCGGCACGCGCTGAATCCGCTTCAGCATGTTCTCAAATCTCGTACATTCAATAAAAGGTAGTAAAACCGAAATGATTTGAATTTAGGACGTTCTAAACAATGAAATATATACTGTTTTAAGTTATCTACTAAATAAAACATCATTTGTAAGTAAATATTACTTTTCATACCTTATGAAAAGTAATATTTTATCACAAATCGATCCATTTCACTTTGCCTAAGCCTGTGTTTCAAATTCAAATATGATTTCAGGAATATCCTCATTTTCTTCGTTCTTTTTAGTGCCGTATATTTTTTCTTTAGTCATACGGCTATACATCTCTCTCGTTAGCTCGAAATTAATGCAATTTCCAGCTCGCAAATAATATAACTCGGGCGCAGGATTTTTTGACCTGAACACGCTTACTAACTTCTCAGTTTTTGTCAATATGATTTGCAGGTCTTTCGAAGGATATACAAGACCACCGCGAGTTTTGGTTGTGATCAATGAGTTACAGAGATCGACGGAATTATAGAGCAAAGATAATATGCATACTTCACATTTTAGTGATTTTGTTATATATCGGGCCACAAAACCGGCAATGTATGACGTGACAATATTTGTTTGTGAATTGGTCGGTGTTGGCTTGATCGTTTATCAAGATGACAATGAATTGCTCTTCCATGGTGCCGTCAATTTGTATTAAGTCTTGCTCAAATAGATCTTTTTTTTTCGTTTAATCATTTATGGTAGTTATTAGATTCCCACTGGAGCAGGCTAAGATATTTATCTGCCCCAGAAAAAGCAATTGCCAACTTCTCCGTCTCGAATCTCAGCCCGTATTAAGAGTCATTTGAACGCAGCTTTAAACTGCACGGCTTTTGGGCTAATGTTATACCTTCCCCGTGCTCGCACAGTCGAAAAAACAATTCTATGTGGTCCTAGCTTATTTTATAGAGCGGAATATATTTTAAGACCTTCAGATCATCAACTAAATATTTATATACAAGGCTAAAGCACTTCGCATATTATCGACAATTAAACCGATGAATCCGGTTTTTCTTTTGGAGTTCAACAGTAATTGCCCATTAGGCAAATTTAGTTCGCTCAAATAGCGGATAGCTCCATCGAACAGCGCTTCTGTGAGTCCGATATTTTCAGGACACATTGCCTTCTTCCAACCAGGAGGTCTCACAGAATGGCTGTTGAGGACATCAAATGTATCATTTAGTATCCTTATAAAGTTTACAGTTCCGGCTGACCCCTCGAACGACTTCATTTTTTTTTTTCGCAAAACTCGATTGCATCAGCAACTGAGTTGCTTAAAAGTTGAGGGGCCAAACTAACTTTCATTTTTGTTTTGCAAACATTATGTGCGATTGTGCGCCTTTTTAAGTTTGTTTGCCAAATTCAGACCTTGAATGTCCTGCAGTTCTTGAAGGCGCTCGAGATAAGAAAAATCAACTTTCCTTCCAACTTTTATCGCATGACAGGGGTCAATAAAAATGTGGATTTTGCTATCATGGCAAGCAAAAGAGGTGTTGTTCTGATTTTTTAAAATCTCACAACTTAAAGTGGCAAACTTTGCCTAATAGGTGGCAGGGCCGTCGCAAGTTGTGCTCACACATCGCCCGCGAAAGGCCGCGAGTTTGTGTTGCCAAGGATGACATGACGATGCATGAATAGTAGTATTAGTATATGTCGGCTTGCGAAAGATTCCAAAACTGTGTTTATTATTAACTCTAGTAATAGATAAATCGAGAAAATGTAGGGTGTTATTATCTTCACATTCTAATTTGAATTTAATTTTAATATGTTTTTTATTTAGTTCTTTTACAAATACGTCCAGTTGTCTCTGTGTACCCGTCCAACAAAGAAAACAATCATCTACATATCTAAAGTAATATAAAATACTTTTATTAACGACGATATTTCTTTGTTCAAAATCGTCCATAAATATTTCGGCCATCAAAGGACTTAAGGGTGAACCCATAGCTAGACCGTCTTCTTGAACGAAGAATTCGCCGTTAAATCGAAAGTAGTTTTGTTCCATTCAGGAGGTAGACGTTTTTCTAGTGCATTCCTTAAAATACCCAATGTTTCCTTACATGGAACATTAGTGAATAGACTATCAACATCAAGTGAAACTAATTTGCAACGAGGTGGCAAAGTCACATCTTTAATTTTGTTGACTAATTATTATAGACTATTTTTTATGGCATAAGGTGGCCGAAATGAGAGTTTTTCTTTTATTATGAAATTTAGTGACTTTGCCAGCTCGTATGCTGGTGCACCTATGTATGAGACAACTAGACGCATGGGAATATCAGTTTTGTGAATCTTTGGCAAGCCGTACAGTGATGGTTCACGAGGATTCATTGGGATGAGTTTTTTCTTTGATGATTCAGTTTTAAAGAGATATTGATTGTTATTAATTGCTAATTTGAGCTTAGCTAAAACTTGTTTGTTGGGTCAGAAGGAACCCTTAGAAATTGTTCACCCTGAATCACGTCATTTACTCTGTCCAAATAATCGTCGCGCTCCATCACTACTACTGTGTTACCCTTATCCGCTTTCAATATTACTTAGTTATTGTTATCTATTGTTTGTTTTAATGACCTCAAAGCCACTCTTTCGGGGTTAAAAGAAGAACCGGAAGGAGTAGGTACCTTTGATTTCGTTGGCTAGTAAGCCCTTAACCATGTTATCTTTCTTATTAACTACGGCAGTTATTTCCGAATCCACCGCAAGCATTTCCAAAGCATTCTGATTAATATTAGGAGTGATATTATATTTAAGACCCTTTTCCAAAAGTGTCATCTCATCCTTGGCAAATTGTACGCTGGTTAAGTTTTTGACGCGAGGGTGGAAAGAAAAAGGTTCAGACTTGGATATAAGATCCGGGGCCCGTGGCAAATTGATGGGCCCCTATCAGTAAAAATCGTCACGTTAATAATAAAACAATATGTAAGTACTTAAAAATGTTTGCCCTTTTGGGTCGGGGGCCCGTGGCATTTTGCCAGCCCTGAAACCTTAAAGTTACGCCACTGGACACAGGATACTTTTTGTCTCGGGAAAATTTACGGTTCTCGAATCCCGCGCTACTAAAGAGTTATGACTTATGGCACAACGGAGTTGCGGGCGTCAAAGTATCTCTGTCTGTCTGTCTGTCTTGCTTTCACGCCAAAACTACTGAACCGATTGCAATGAAATTTTGTACACAGTTATTCTAGAGTCTGAGAAAGGACATAGGCTACATTTTGATGTGGGAAAATATCTTATTTCCATGAAAATATCGATGAAAATGAATTCGCATTGCGCGTAGCCAGCGCTCATCCCGGGGGTCCTGGGTTCGAGTCCCGCAGGCGGAACAAAAAGTTTTCAATGTTCCTGGGTCTTGGATGTGTATTAAAATAAAATTTCAAAAATCTTAAACATATTTTATGTACTAGCTGTTGCCCGCGACTTCGTCTGCGTGGACTTTAGTTTATAGCGCGCGGTGTCAACAAAATTTGTCAAATTTAAAAACTTTTTAAAACCCTGGCAAGTGGTGCCCCTCTTAGGGCCGCGCTACACCGGAATGGCAGCGCTGAAAGTGCTCGCCTCGCCGCTGCTATTCCGGTGTAGCGCGGCCCTTAATTAATCAAAATACCCAAAAACAGCTGTTCAGTGTGCACATAATCTATACTAATATTATAAATGCGAACGTATCTCTGTCTGTCTGTCTGTCTGTCTGTCTGTCAGTCTCGCTTTCACGCCAAACGCCAAAACTTCCGAACCGATTGTAATGAAATTTTGTATACAGATAAAGCTAGTCTAAAGCCTAAAAAGGACATAGGCTACTTTTTTTACTGGAAAAAAGGGTTGTAAGGGGGTGAAAATGCGTAAAATTGTTCAAATTAAGTTAGTTCCAACAATTCATAATAGATGGCGCCGTGAGTCTTCTACATCGCGCTGACGCTTGCTCAAAAGTCTTTCTATAAGACGTGGTATCATTTTACATTTAACTTAAATGTATCGAAAAAAATCGAAACTTAAATGATTTAAGTTTCGATTTTTTTCGATTGTTATATCTATTCTACGGTATTAAATAACTCAGTACTTTATCTGTGTGTGACGTAACCTTAAATCTATCAATGATAAATAGTTTATGGGTAAAGTTGTGTAATTGGAGGGCTAAATAAGCTTTAAAATTTGGCATAAAATATAAAGTTTAATATAAAAAAATGAAATACTTATTGTGTGCACACTGCACAGCTGTATTGATTTAAGGGGTACCAGGGTTTTTTTATAAAAGCTTTTGACACCAATTTTGTTGACATCGCGCGCTATAAACTGAAGTCCACGCGGACGAAGTCGCGGGCAACAGCTAGTAAATACTAAATAGCTTATGGCCTATGGGTATTGGCTATTGGGCAAAGCTAAAGTTGTGTAATGCATTATGCAGCTAAGTTGTGTAACGCTAAATAAGCTTTAAAAGGTATAAAAAAGTTTAATTAAAAAAAATCATATTATGTGCACACTACACGGCTGTTTTGGGTATTTTGTTTTAGGGGGTACCAGGGTTTTAAAAAGCTTTTGACACCAATTTTATTCACACCGCGCGCTATAAACTGAAGTCCACGCGGACGAAGTCGTGGGCAACAGCTAGTAATATTATATATTACATATTAAAATTTTCTTTGATAATAAAAATATACATCTTCATTTTCCATTTTTATTTTGCAATGTATGGTTGAATACTGAAAATATATTTGTTTAGATTATTCAACTATTACTTAATTAATTTTCCAATTAATACATAGCTCGGGTCTCCACTTTCACGTCGTACAGTTGATTACCTACTCTAGTCTGTGGTATTACTTTTACACGGATGATTCGTTCTCCATCATCATGGATTTCGAATACATCATGAACATGATTGCTTTGGAATAGTTTGTGTCCTTTAATTTTTAATTAGGTAAACATCCTGTTATTAGTACTTAATAAGTAATAACTAATAAGATGATCTTACAAATAAATAAATACACAGTAAAAATCATATTCAATGAATTTGAAAGAATATTTCATGATCGTGTATAATTAAGTAAATATAGCTTTCGATACCGTAAATCGGGGTAAATTGGTCCAATCTTCCCCTTCAATTAAAAATTAAACCTTCTTCTGTTACGATCAGAGCTATTCAAGGTATACTTGCGGATGTATGGTAAGCGGTTTTAGAAGTAAGATAGCGTTAGATTACCAAATTATCGTTATATTTTGAGAAAATCTAATAAAACCTTGTCGAATTCCAATTTACCCCTGATGGGGATAATAGGTTCGAGACCGAGGGAAATAGAAATTATGGCCAGGGCTGCCACTTTCAAAAGTAAGCACCAAGTGAAAAAAACTCAAGTAGGTTACCTAAGTACTTATTTTTATGTTTTAATTAGGTATTTAGTTAAATAAAGTATTGTGTCATAAATTAGAGCTATCCTTTGTGAGATCAAATTTTTATTTCAGGTACTTAGTAGCAAATATATTGCATTTAGCTTAGAAAACTATGAGAAGGTAGGTAAGCACTTAGGCCCATTTATAAGTATTATTTATTATTATTATTATTAGTAATATTATTTATTATTAATATTATTATTAGTATTATTTAATATAAGCTGTTCTTCGTTGACTTTATCTCATCTAAAGGTGGCTTTCGGATCTTTGCGACCGCGACCGGTGAAAATTTAAATAAAATGCTACTTTATGACATAGACTATAAGTGTCATTTTCTACTGACATTTTGGTGGCAACCCACGCTGCTGCCGGCGGCGGCGTAAAAGCTAGTAGGTAGAGTAAAATGAAACCTATCGCCTATGTCATAAAGTGGCATTTTGTTTGAATTTTCGTCGGTCGCGGTCGCTCGCGGCAAAGATCCGAAAGCCACCTAAAGGCTTGCTGTAGAATTCGTCGTATTTCTTATAGGTTTTAGCACCCGGTTTAGGTAAATACGTAGTTAGGAGGCATTCTGAAAAAAAATATGAAAATAATGAAGTGTCGCTAAAATAATAAAATAAGTTTTATTGCCAACTTCGATGTTAGTAAATTGTGTTTTAAAAATTACAAATAGAATAGAAAGTATTATTGCAACTAAATAAATGCACAATTAAAATGTTTGACAACCCTATTTGAACATTCCACCTAACCCCTTAGTCTTACCAAATATCCCCCGTATTGTTCCAATTATAGCAGTTCATGAACCAATTTTCCCCCTTCGCGTTCCAATTATGGCAAAAAATATCTAAAAATTAGTGTTCTAGAAAAACTAAGATTTTCAATGAAATTACGCAATAATTTTCTTACCTTCACGTTTTTTTAGGGCGTATTACAATATTATAATCCAATTCACGTCAATATCAACCCTTTTTCGCAGTGTAACTCTTTAAAAACACAAAGTTAAATTGCACAAAAGCCGCATGTCCATCAAGACCTATCTTTGAAAGGTTTTTTTTTATTGCAACCTGATTGGTAGATCTGAATTCTCAGTGTAGCCAGAAGAAAAAAAAATCAAAAAAAGGTTTTAATCTTTAGGACTGTAAAGCAAGAACAGCACGGTTTAGAAAATCCGAGTTTTATGCCTATTTACCCCGGCATTCCTATTTTCCCCATTTTACGGTACAGATTTTCCGCTGAAAAAATCTGTGGAAATATTCCGAAATCCAAACTTAATAATAATTTGGCTCATTACTATTTATTGTGCTAAAAATAATATAAAGAATTACCAAAAAAGTGCAGTTGTCTTATACGTGGGAGAGCCATGCTTCGGCACGAATGGGCCGGCTCGACCGGAGAAATACCACGTTCTCACAGAAAACCGGCGTCAAACGCTTGCGCTGTGTTTCGCCGAGTGAGTGAGTTTACCGGAGGCCCAATTCCCTTCCCTATCCTCCCCTATTCCCTTCCCTTCCCTCCCCTATTACCCTATTCCCTCTTAAAAGGCCGGCAACGCACCTGCAGCTCTTCTGATGCTGCGAGTGTCCATGGGCGACGGAAGTTGCTTTCCATCAGGTGACCCGTTTGCTCGTTTGCTAGTTTCTATCATTAAAAAAAAAAAAGTTGTATGAGAATCATATTGTTACGTGCAAGGGTTCGAGGATTTGGAGAGAAAGACCTGGTGACTCTCTTGAAGACTTTATTAACACTGCACTAAACACTAGGTCACAGCACTTAGCACTAAGTCCAAACACTAATCACTAGGTCCAATCACTAAGCACTATCACCGTCCTAGGTCGTAGCCAAGTCGCAGGTTTCACTGGTTCACTCACTATTGATCACTTGTTGTCGCCTCGAAGATCGCTCAGATCGAACTGAACTGCCGGGCCTGTCTGCGGCTTTTTATATGGCGAGACGAATTCCAGAAAGTTCCCGATTCACGTAAACAAGTAAACAAGTGGAACTTTCTAGGAGGCTCGAGCATGTACCACCTAGCGCCATCTAGTTTCGAGTAGGGGATTTATGTGTAGTGTGTCCCCTGATCAGTTTCGCTGGTTTGCCGCTAGATGTCACCACATGTCCATATACCGTGTACCGTAACACTACTCCCCTCTAAGAGATGCTCGTCCCGAGCATCATTGTTACTGCCATGGTAACGCGCCATGCTGTTCCTACGACTACTCCTGGTCTGTGGTCCCTTTACATCAGCGCAAGTAATACATCTGTGGCACCAATCCTGCACATCATCTCTCCAATGAAACCAGAAGAATCGTTCTCGCACTTTCCTTAGCATCCTCTTGACACCTAGATGACTCCCTGATACGCCCTCATGTATCTCGCGGAGAACATCTGGTATATTGGCCCTGACAGGAACACTCCAGTTTACCCCAGTGGGGAAAGGCGATCCATACCCCCTCAGGGTGTCGAGTAATCTAGACTTCAGCGCCAGGGGGCGTATATCTGCCCGCATAGTGGCTGCTGATATCCCTACTGCTGCTTGGAGCTGTACTCCCCCCGCGACAAAGCTCCACACATGCCTGCTTCTTGAGGGGTTGATGCGTTCATCGCGGATTAGAGGGTACCTTTCGGCTTCGGTTACTTCCTGAGTCTTGAGTGTCGGCGTCATCATAGCCACACTATACTGCTCACACTGGCCTACCCCAAACCAGTAGAGACTGTTGTTTGCTGCGGTGACTAACTCAGCATCCTCGTCATGCCCGCCAGAGTGGCTAGACCCCACCAAACTATCCACGGAGATTGACTCCGACAAAGTGGCCATTAGTTCCTGCTCTTCCCTCTTCTTCTTATCCCCCTCTAGCTTCTTGGTGACAAACTCCTTTACTCTGCCGTATATGTTTTTTCGCTTCTTATTTTTAGGGGCGGAAGTGGAGGTTGAATGCCCAGGTTGTTCCGTTGGCACTGTCTCTCGCGATGTCGAGGCGGAGGCCCCGTCTTCCTCTTTTGCTGCGCTGTTCTCCTCCTCTGGCGCCTCTCCCTCCGGAACCTGGCCTATGAGGTCTCCGACCAGCCCCAGGAAGCAGTGTTGTGTGGGAGGAGTGGCCGTTGACTGGAATCCACCCATCGCAGATGTCTGTACGGTGAGTGCTGGCAGCTCAGATTCTCCTTCTCGTAACGTGTCCGCCATTGTCCTGGTGGGTCGGTAGACGAAACGATCCCCTCTGTCCGCACCTGCACTAAGCCTCTCCATGACGTCTAATCTCCTCTCAGCTTGACCCGAAAGGCGTACAAGTGTTCTTTTGTGACCGATTTACTGTCTAGCGGCTTAATCTCTTTGGAGTTTATTTTAGGTGACGTTCCTAGTGAAAGCTTAGCGAGTATACTAGCAGGTCCCTTTCTTTCCTTGTTTGAGTAAACAAGGGCCACGTTGGAGAAGTTTGGAAGGCGAGGGGGTACAGGGGGGGTGTTTAGGAGGAGCAGAGGGAAGGGGAGAGGCGAGAGGCCACTGGGGGAGGTTGCCCACCTCCTTTGAAGGGGGCGGACGAGGGCCACCATGGCTGGTGGTGGAGGGGGGTTGCCGGCCCCAGTTGGGGCGAGGAGCTAGGAGCACTCGCAGCAGGTGGGAAAAGGGCAAGGGTAAACAAAGCCCCCCAGACCTGGTGACGCTAAAAAGGATGGCGAATGACGACCTTCCCCGCTTGAGGGAGTTGAAGAAGAAGGAGCAGGAGGCGAGGAGGAAGGCAGAGCGGGAAGCGAAAGAGGCTGCCGCTAGGGCCAGAGAGCAGAGCCTGTACCAGCCAAAAGTGGCGGGGGAAATGACCACACAGGCCCTCCCGGTACCGGTACCGCAACAATATTATAAAAAAAGCGTCAGGCGTCCTCGAGTTTCCGCCGGTCAACCGACCCGCGGCGTTGCCGTAGCTTAGCAACGATATCCAAGAGGCCTAGCCTACAAAAGTAGTACATGTATCGTGTACGTCGGCGTAATTTTTCATAAGAACCTTTTATTGCGCATGTCCAAATCATGTCATGTCCATGGCAACGTCAAAGTTTTTTTTCTTCTGTTTTGGCAGCTCGACCTGCGAGGGATGCGTATGTTGTGGCCATGTTGTGGCACAGACGAGGTAAAAAGGAAAGGAACGGCGGAAGGATTAAAGATATCGGAATTTGGAAAAAAGTTAATTTGTTAAATGTGAAATTCTACAACGAAATAATAAATTAATACATTTTAACTTATATAAGGTTTTATTATTCTAAATATTAATACTATTTAAAGGTTAAGTAGTTAGATATACAATTATTATATACTTCTATCATTAGAACTAAGTAGAATATTTACAGAAGAAGGAAATGGGATAGGGATTAAAGATAAGTTATGATACAAATGGGAATGATCATGGAGGGGACACGAAAAGATAATGTGATTCAAGTCACCAACCCCTCCACAGTCACACAAATCGTTATTTCTAACACCGATTCTCTTAAGATGCGTTGGAATACAATTATATCTAATACTTCGCAACCCCATTGATTATCTTTATGACTTCCCCATGATTGGTGTTGCGCATTGAAATCTCCTAATATTACCACTGGTTGTGACTAATGATAACTTTTATTTCAGAAAAATGTGTTATGACTTATGAAGGATGAGGTATGTACAGTGATACAAAACATAATTATGTTATTTACAGATGCAGCAATTATTGAAAAGTCAGAATGATGTGAAGGAAGCGGTATATGATGAAATGATTGGTGATGTTTGATGAGCATGGCTGTCTCACCATACCCATCTGACCTATCTTCCCTAAGACATGTGTAACCAGGAATCCTTTTTTTCATGAAATAAGGAGACAAACGAGCAAACGGGTCACCTGATGGAAAGTAACTTCCATCACCCATGGACACACGCAACATCAGAGGACCTGCAGGTGCGTTGCCGGCCTTTTAAGTGTGAATAGGACTACAGGGTAGGAGAGGTAAGGAAGGGAATAGGGAAGGGAAGGAAGGGAATAGGGAAGGGAAGGGTAGGGAATTGGGCGTCCGGTAAACTCACTCACTCGGCGAAACACAGCGCAAGCGCTGTTTCACGACGGTTTTCTGTGAGCCCGTGGTATTTCTCCGGTCGAGCCGGCCCATTCGTGCCGAAGCATGGCTCTACCACGTAACGAACGAACTTTTATGATTTCTCCACATCCAAATGGTAGAGTTATGTTATTTATTATATCGTCATCAGACCAATCTGCAGGTATACCTCTTACTAAACCTACTCTGCTTACTTGAAAGGATGGGATAAAAGCTTTGAATTGGTCTGAATTGAATAGTGAGCTATTAATAAAACTGTTGGCTTCACTATAGATAGAAAAAGCTATTTAATCGATTTCTGGCAATTTTTTTAATGCTACCATTACTTTGTTTTGAATATTATTTTTTTTCAAGTAATGACCGAATACAATTGGATGAAAATTGATGTTTTCATTTGACGATTTTGATACTTTTTGTACGTGAACAATGTATGGTGTAGAATCTGTATCTATATACAGTGTTCTACCGACCCCGATTTTTACCAGTTATCGACTTAACTTAAATACACTTGTATTTACGCATCCAGTTCGTCGCCCCACCTTTTCTTGGGCCGGCCTCTGTTACGCCGACCAGTCGGTAGCCACCCCGAAACCAGACGCGCCCACCTGTTCGGGTGCATACTAGAGATGTGCCCTGCCCATGGTTTTATTTATTTATTATGATTCATATAATATAATATATAGTAATATATTTCATATTTTTGGAAAAACTCTAGAAATATCTTAATAAGTACTTCTTCTAACGTAAGCCCTCTAAAGAAAAAATACTCTGACATAAGAAAAGTTGTGACATTTTACAAGTCTTGGTCTTGTAAAATGTCCTGTAGAATGAATTTGAAGATTTTTGTGTTCAATTTGATCGTGTTTACCGCAAAATATGCAGAAACAAGTAGCAATATTCCCATACTAAGTCTTGAACATAAAAAAGATTCAATTTTGGAGTTTCAAAACAGTTATACAGTATGAACATCAAACATATTTTATTTGAATAATTTCTCCTTTCGTTTTGGACTAAGTCACATCCATATTAATATTATAAATGCGAAAGTGTGTCTGTCTGTCTGTCTGTCTGTTACCTCTTCACGCCCAAACCGCTGAACTGATTTTGCTGAAATTTGGCATGGAGATACTTTGAGTCCCGGGAAAGGACATAGGATACTTTTTGTCCCGGAAAAGTGTACGGTTCCCGCGCGTTAAACGAGTTTTTGGCGCAACGGAGTTGCGGGCTTCATCTAGTTAAACAATAATATGGTCTTAATTTTTATTATTCGTAGGTCTTAATAGAATTCCGTAGAATAGATTATCTTTTGTTGTGATTCTTTACATTACATCATCATCCTCAGACATTGAGCAGAGTACAAACACTGTATTGCTAAGATTTATTTTTTACCATTTCCAGTTTATACCATTCAACATTCTAATGGGACAGAATAATGATACAACTGAATTTTGGAGGGAGACGGAGATCTTGTCTTTGGTTAGAAAGAAAGAGACGAACATTAACTATGATAAATGCAAGACAATCAAACGTCGTGATAGTAAACTACATATTCCTTCTCGAAGACTCATCAGGCCAATCTGTAGAAGCACCATAGGTACCTGGTACATGCTTAATTATTTTGTGAGGCATATAAGAGGAATTGGCAAGATTTTAATGTCTTTTACAAAAAGTTTACTAACTTCAATGGAGCATGCCAACTTATCATCTACGTTTGATTGAGCGTTCCCATAACGTGCTTAATACTTAGCAGCCTATCCTGCCACCCTTGCCCAAAGAAGGCCATTATTTACAAACTATAAAGTATTATATTGTCTTATAATGCAATCACCTTTATTTCAATTCTTTTTAGATTTTCAACAATGTCCTCAATGTCCACGCTTAACGAATTTTACAGAATGTGAGCTTTTTCGGGATTCCTGCAAGTAAGTTCGTGAATATTTGGCATCGATCGCTTTCTGTTACTTTAAGGGCATCGAAAACCGGACCCAATTTTCAAAACACGGGTTTTCGGGGTTATGAAAATCGGATGCCCCGATTTTTCGAGCTTTTTCGGGTTACAAATTACAATACAAAAATCAACAAAGCCACAATATTTTACCTGTGTAGTTCAAAGCAAAAGATTTAAAAAAGTACTTTCTAATCTCAAAGTTTTATTTTCATTGTTCAAAATAATAATTACTGGTTTTGTAACAATCAGTATTTAATGCTAAACTTAATTTAAAATATTTAATGGAATTATAAATACTGAATAAGATGTCAATTACTTACGTTTCAGCTGTACACTGGTTGGTGGAATAGTTTTTAAATATTCGTAGACAAGCGAGAGATATTACTCTGTTGTCGTTGACCGCCATTCTAAAAGAAAGCTATTTTACTATAGATAAAGAGTATCTCAATAATTTTTACACTCATAATACTTATTAAAGCGCCTCTACACGATGGGGCATGGTGATGGTCCACTATGATGGGCATTTGGGCGTGTGGAGGACTTATAATTGGTGTCAGATGGCTGATGGCGCGAGCGATGGTCGTAGAAAGGCGTCGATGTTCGTTTTTCGGCCGCACTTCAAAAGGAATGGGCCAGCTATGGCGGACACAGTATGTGTCCGAACGCGGTAAAGTGAGGACGTCGTATGTCAATTTGTTGTGACGTCGTGGTCTCATAATTAAGTAATAAAATGTTTTGAAATATACTGGGGAGAAAGCGTGATATTTCCTTTCAGTAACTAGATTTTTGTGCACATTAATAAAATAACGGTACGTGCTGTATAGATATTGCCGCAGCGGCTAATGCTTCCACGTCCATCTTGAATGACGTCTAGATCACAACTGAACCTGGCCATCGTGTAGATGCGTTACAACCACTGCATAGCCATTTGATGGGCCAGCGATGGTCCGTCGTGTAGAGGGGCTATTAAGGTGGTCGTCTGATAGGCATTCTGATCAACTTTCAAAAGGCTTAAGTGGCCCATTCACTATCCTGCGAAATGCTGCGAAATGGACATAGCTCACACATTATCCTGCTTTGCCGTCCATCTAGGGATGTGAAATACTTGCAAAATTCAATATCAGGGCTTCTAAGTATGAGTACGTAACTAAACGAAGCATATAGGCATGTTCTACGTGGAAAATTAAGATGGTTTTGTTCAGAGTAGAAAATTCTAAAGTGTAATTTGAGGGAGAAACAATTATCGTGTTTAAAATGACACGGCTCACGTGTCATACGCCACACGTCAAAAACACATATGGCACCGCTGCCGTGTATCCGCACTAAATCAGTTAAATTTCCATACATATACAGATTGAAGTCCTATGCAAGTATTTTCAGGGACCCTTAATGGGATCGGCGCGTTTGCCCCTCTTGCGCCTCGCCGCCGTTGCAAGTTGCCACTTGCCACTCGCAAACGATTCGAGCCCCGTAGCACCCTGAAAATCCAATATAAATATCTATAAATTATAATCTAAAATAAAAATAAAATATAATCTGTATAAAAAAATTAATCTCTATAATATGTATGGAAATAAATTTTGTAGTGCCGTATTATGTCGTATAGGCTGGGGATTTTTGGACCCACAAACAGCGATTTTCTTTATATATTTCGATAAACTCCACTAAGCCCGTGTTATCCAATATTAACCACGTAGTGATTAAAACACAGATTAATATAATATATGTAGCAACTTGCAAGCTGATTATCACTACATCTATACTAATATTATAAATGCGAAAGTATCTCTGTCTGTCTGTCTGTCTGTCTCGCTTTCACGCCAAAACTACTGAATCGATTGTAATGAAATTTTGTACACAGATAGCCTAAAGCCTGAGAAAGGACATAGGCTACTTTTTAAATGGAAAAGGGGGTTGTAAGGGGGTGAAAATGCGTAAATTTGGTCAAATTAAGTTAGTTCCAAAAACTCAAAATAGATGGCGCCAAGAGTCCCCTAGATCGCGCTATTGCTTGCTCATGCGTATTTCTATAAGAAGTGATACCATGTCAAGCAAGGTTTTTCGATTCTTTCGATTGTTATACACGTTCTATACTAATATTATAAATGCGAAAGTATCTCTGTCTGTCTGTCTGTCTGTCTCGCTTTCACGCCAAAAGTACTGAATCGATTGTAATGAAATTTTGTTCACAGATAGTCTAAAGCCTGAGAAAGGACATATGCTACTTTTTAACTGGAAGAGGGGGTTGTCAGGGGGTGAAAATGCGTAAATTTGGTCAAATTAAGTTAGTTCCAAAAACTCAAAATAGATGGCGCCAAGAGTCCCCTAGATCGCGCTATTGCTTGCTCATGCGTATTTCTATAAGAAGTGATACCATGACAAGCATGGATTTTCGATTTTTTCGATTGTTATACATGTTATTAACTAAGAACTCACCTACCAACTTAGATTAGATATCAAATTCAAAAACAACAGCGCCAAAACTACTGAACCGATTGTAATGAAATTTTGTACACAGATAGTCTAAAGTCTGAGAAAGGACATAGGCTACTTCTTACTGGAAAAAGGGGTTGTAAGGGGGTGTTTATGCGTAAATTTGTTCAAATTAAGTTAGTTCCAAAAACTGGAACAGATGGCGCCAAGAGTCGCCTAGATCGCGCTATCGCTTGCTCATATGTATTTCTATAAGAGGTGGTACCATGTCGATTTAAGATTTCGATTCTTTCGATTGTTATACATGTTATTAAATAACTCACGTACCAACATAGAAATCAGAAACAACAGTCTACCAATAATAAGTACTAAATAGTTTAATGGCCTATGGGTATTGGCTATTGGGCAAAGCTAAAGTTGTGTAATGCATTATGCAGCTAAGTAGTGTAAAGCTAAATAAGCTTTAAAAGGTATAAAAAAGTTTAATTAAAAAAAAATCTAATTATGTGCACACTACACGGCTGTTTTGGGTATTTTGATTTAAGGGGTACCAGGGTTTTAAAAAGCTTTTGACACCAATTTTATTGACACCGCGCGCTATAAACTGAAGTCCACGCGGACGAAGTCGCGGGCAACAGCTAGTATTATATAAAACAAAGTCGCTTTTTTCCCCTCGTGTCCCTATGTTCCCTTTAATCTTTAAAACTACGCAACGGATTTTGATGCGGTTTTCTTTAATAGATGGGATATCCCACAATAACAGTTTTTTGTCATTTACTTTTAACGACAAATAATGGGTAATTTTTTGAAGCGATTTTAACCAATACGGCATCAATCCTTATTCAATTAAACACTTTAAATACATTGTTGATTTAATATAGATCTATATGGCCCTTTACAGCATATGATTTAAGTAAATGAATATTTTCGAAGATAAATTATAAATTATTATAACATATATTTAAAAAATTGCGAGACGTAGCTTTTGCGGCGGTACCGACCAATGCGGGCCTCGGGTAGTAATAATGAATATATAAATCAAAAGTGCTAAATCGATTTTAATTATTGCTGCAACACCATTCACAATCCTGCATAAGGCGGCCTGCCGTGAATGGGTCCCTTTAGCTTGACATGAGTTAAGTTTTCCTTTATTTCTTAAAATCTGTGTCTTTGTTAAGTTTCCCTTCATTTGTTAAAGTTGTCATCAGTGTGTTGAAATTAGCAAGTCCTTGTAGGACTTGCTAATTTCAACACACTGAGCTGTTTTCTAAGCTGCAATAGCAATTGTCTAAGATGCAAGGAGATAAATCTCCCTCTTGCAGCTTAGACAATAGGCGTAGTTTGCATCTTTAATATTACTGCTTGCCTGTAACCACTCAGCAAACTCCGGGCGTGTTTCCCACTCTTTTTTATATTTTTGTACCGTACTGTATATCTTTTTCTTTTTGTTCCGAACGTACCACTACTAATGGTTGGAAAATCACTGTCTGGGTCTGAACTAGACATTTGATTTGCGTTAATACAATATGGGAAGTTGCGTATCGGACGAATGATAAGAAAATGAAAAATTGAAAAATGAAAATTTGAAACCTGTCGCATTCATATCGACGTATTTCAAAAATATATTCCCCTACAATAATATTCAACTTTAGTGAGTATGAATTACAGCCTAAATTTGCTTGTTTATTGAAAGGCCAATCTAATGCCTTGCCCCTTGGGGAATAACCATTTATGCACAGTTGTATTGAAATGTTAAATTTGGTGTTACAAACTACAAAATGAGTATAAATTAAGTTTAATGTTCTAAAATTGAGTAAATCGGGAGATTATACCCTAAAACCGTTTTATCGGTATTTGTTTGCCAAAATCGGGAGATCAACCGATAAATCGGTAACTTTTACAACACTGCTTCAGCGATACGATCGATGATGTTTACAATATCGTGTAGCATTTCATCGCCTGCAAGCCGATAAAAACTGTTACGTTTTCTTTGTGGACATTTTGAAAGTCTTCCTCCGGGTTGGTGAAGTGCTGCAGTAGGTGCTTTTGGTAGTCAGCCTTTTAAGGTATCGTTTATGCAGTGCAGTTGCGATTCTTTGCTTAAATGTGTGAACATTTCGATTACTTTTTTTATGCTTTAAAGGAAACATTATCGCTGACAAAGCCTCTCGACAACAGTATTTATCACGTCTAGTATTTTATGTACTTATCTTTATTTTTCCCGCCTCCGGGGTCTAGTGGTTAGAGCGTCGCTCTCGACTCCGGAGGTCGTGGGTTCGAATCCCGCGTTGGAAACATGTTATTTCCAAGTTTGGTTAGGACAATGCAGGCTGATCACCTGATTGTCTGACAAGTGAGATGATCCATGCGTCGGATGGGCATGTAAAAAGTCGGTCCTGCGCCTGATCTCTCGCCAGTCGTGTCGGTCTTCCGTCCCACTGGGTTATGAGAGTAAAGGAATAGAGAGTGCTCTTGTGTACTGTGCATACACTTGGGCACTATAAAATTACTCCTAGTTTCAATGAAATCGACCACCGTCACCGAAACCGGTGTGGGAGCTATTATTATTTATTTTTCCCAGTTTCCTCGTTAGTTTTTATTGTATCTGTTTTTAATTAAAACAAAGCTTTTTTAATACAAAGTTTTTAATTTTATAAACCGGCCTTAAATATCAGAAATGCTACTCCAGCGGGTTTTCCCATCTAAAATTAAGGAGTACTTCTGTCCAATATATGATAAGACATGCTTTTGAAGAACTTCATCGTTTTTTGTTGGCGAGTTCTTAAAATTTGATCCACTACATACTCGTACTTTCGATAGGAGATCCTGGTTCTGGTATTCAATTGACTGTGAACTAAAACAATCCTGAGGCAAAGATTCATTATTAAATTTAGCACTATCGTCGTCATTGTCAGTAGAATCAGTGTCGCCATTAAAATCTCTACTACGTGGCTACGGGCTTTCACCTATTACAGATAGAGGTAAATCGTCATCGTTTAAAACAAAATGTCCCTGTTGTCGAGCTGAAATTCTAGAACTGAAATTTCCTAAGAGCGCTTGTACATCACAGATGCGAGTTCCGCAATGCTCCGTACATGCCAGTATACTGTTATGCATTTCTAATTTATTCAAAAAACTCGAAAAGCTCGAATTACCCGCGTATCAAAATTGACACCCGGGTTTTTTGCGATCCTCAAAACCCGGGTTTTCTCCGGTTTTTTGGAATGGGTAAACCCAAGCTCGATCCCCTAGTTACTTTATAAATAGGAAGAAAATAATTATCTTATCCATGACTTCAGAGAGCGTAGAGTTCTTCCTTCGGAGTATCAGACTTACTGCGATCAAAAGTACGGTAAATGGAGGACTAAATTCTTCGCTGCTGAGTACAACCAGTGTCAGTGCTGTGATGACTGTGTGTATTACAGAGGTAAGATCTTATGCCCTATTCCGATTTTAAAAAACCTTTGGTAAGTGTATTTTATTAGTAATTTATATGGCGGTGGGATATGACGAGGTATGTGAGGTTACGAGTATAATAAATCTTATCGTTTTGAGAACAAGATATATTTTACTTTAACTAAACTTTAGTACTGAATTGGTTATATTCAGCTAAAACTTACAAAACATACCTACATCATTGCTTGATTTAAACTGGTTTTTCGAAAATTATATATTAAAGTTTATTAAACAAAATCAACGCTTTTAGATGCTTTCCTCTTATCTCTTCACGTAGAAGAAATTTCTATCTACCGTACGTAGCTTTTATCTTTTTTAAACTTGCAGAGTTGGATCAGTCGTGTGAGGCCGACGAGTATAGTTTCGACACAGATGAGCTTCTGCCGACATCTACAATTGGTACTTATTTAACGAATTATTGAAATGTAAGAGAGGTTGATTCCTAGGCAGATGGCGGACCTAAGTAATTTGGTCGCGTTAACTCAATCCCATCCGAGTCACAGAATATATATTAGTAGTACCAACAGAATTCCCACTCATGAAACCCGTTTAAAAAAATAACAACTCATGATACGATACTATAAAGTTCAAATTCCAACCGCGCAGTGCTAGGTGCCTACAATTATGTTTGCCTACATCTGCACTCTCTTTCTATCGCGTAAGAGGTACCCTTTCCGACCGGCTTTATGGTTAATATCCATTAACCATAACGCTAAGTAGAAATTTTGTAATGGGATCCATAATTAGTAATCAAAGGAACTCCTCAAAATTGAAATGGTAACATGTGCCGATTTTGCTTTTGTATGAAGTATTCTAGGCATATGTTACCAAAAGTAATATATTGCACCAAGCTATACCATAGTTCTAGGTGCTGAACAGAACTCCGAACTCCTTATAGATACAAGTTTGGGGGCTAGGGCGCTGTTTTAAGAACTGAAAGCATATACCTACTACTATGCAAATTAAATTCATCATCATCATCAATGTCACGTGACTGTGTGAGTTACGCTCAGGTACTTAGCACGGGGCCAGACTGACGTAGTGTGAAGCGTCCATAGATAAATTATAATTTATATTATATAATTTCCCCGATGGTACATAATTCATCAACGCGTTTACGCGCACTGATATTTTTGAACTATGTAGTTTCATTTCAAATGTAATTTGGTCAAGTTCATTAATGTCTCGATTATCTGCAATAAGAAGCGCTTTATATCGGGCCAATGCAAATAATTGCATGCGAAAGTTAAAACCACGACGTCCCTAAAGTTCTTACCATTGCTATCAGTTCCGAACAACATTTTCTCCAGTATGATGCCGAACCTCTTATATTTCTCATTGTCAGGTGAATATTATTTACAAGCCTCTGTGAAGTTAGTTCGCCCTGAGCTTAACGTAATTCTACATGATACAGAAATACTTAACTTTGCTCGATGATACTCAACAACTGACAGAGCATAAAATAAGTAATCATTTCGATGGAAACGTCATTAGACATTATTCGGCTCTGAAAGTAATCTAACGGGGTAATAGGAATATTTCTTGCTTCATGAAGTCCGTTTTTACCATCCGGGAAAAGAAATTACCAGGCCAGCTCTTCGAGTCCACGCTCTCGTTCTAAATTCAGCGGTGGTGTTTTTTTTTAATTTTGGCTGATCTCCTTCGGTAACTGAATCTGCATTATTTAAATCAGCAACTATCAATTTCTAAGGGGGCACTAATTCCTCAACACTGCAAAGCATGCTCGTAGTCTCTATTGTCATTGTAGATTCTTCTCACGCGCTTCTTGGGTTTTGGTAGATGGTCGCCCACGAATCGAAGAAAAGCGATGGTCACGATCTTCCTGACGTTCCTTACGTAATCTTTTTAATACATATATAAGTTCTCATCGCCGACGATCTATTTTTGATCTCCACCGGTGTTTCATTTTTTCTCTTTTTGTTATTAGTTTTTATTTTGTCTCATCGTTTGCGTTAATCATTTTCCGTCCCAAGTAAACGTCGTCTCCTCATTCGATAAGCGTCTATGCTGCAATTTTTCAACTTAAATATTTTGTAGTTATCTCTCTCCCTCGTATTTGACAAATAGACAGCATAAAATTTACCCAGGGCAACTGAAACTAGGATCTGCTTAAAATTTAAATGAACCAATGGAATTCCTTATTGGACACTACTCACTATTAAGCAGCTAAGTAGCTTTATGAGTTCGGTTCCATTAATATTTTTCCAAAACAGTCTATTGCAATAGCCAGGTTTTAAGCTTTTTTGGAAAAATAATTTTTGATTGTAGATTTTCGAGCGGGATGTAACCCTTACTTGGATCACCCCGAACAGGAGCTCAGAGCTCTTCGCTGTGACACCATCTTCAGAAGATGTGAGTTAACCCATCAATTGAAAAAATTGGTCTTGTGGCTATAACCTTAATATCACCACATATGCCAATTGCATGTATGGTTATTGTAACCATAAAACCCGTAAATGACAATTAAATTATTATTTAAATATTGTGATACAATTTTGTAGATATGTTACGCGCAAAGACCGAAAACGCTCACTGAGCGAAAAAATAGCTCACAATGCGTTGTGGCCTTAATGAAAACGGCCACGACGCGTTCTGGTAATCACAGAAATACCACGTATCGAAATTCGTGTCGTGGCTAACATGCTATTCGACCACAACGCGTTGTGGTAATCGAGAAAAGCCATGACGCGTTCTGAGCATTTAAAAACAGCCACGACGCGAAATTCCCTAATGAAAAAGGCCACGACGCGTTCTGAGCATTTATTGTTCCCGCACATTATACTTTTATGATATGCACGTAGACTAGTTAGTCGATTTTGATGAATTTCGGTATGTAGATACTTTGAGTCTCTGGAAAGGATAAGGGATACTTTTTGTCCCGGAAAAATTTACTTTTGTTATTTGCGCGTAAACTATTCTGTGTATTAAATATGTGTATCATATATTAAAAATCTTAAATATATGTATAGTATTAAAGTATTAAATATATCTTAGTTGTCTGTAACACAAGTCCTTCAGGTACTTAGCACGGGTGGCTGACGTGGTGTGAAGCAGGGATGTTGCGGATGGGGATTTTAAGGGGCTCACATCCGCGGATGCGGATGTTTCGGATCCTATATAAAATATAAATATACTATACTATATTTATATTTTATATAGGGCCCAACGGACGATGATCTGTCATAATCATAACTGATATCTATGAAGTTTAAATTATCAATAGCGTAATGATTAATGGCATAATTCTATACGGCGCGGTGGTAAAAAATTCTTAATTTTCCTAATTATCCACGGTTTTTTTAAACCGTATTGTGAATCTAAAACATTCTCAAACCTATTTTTAACATCGTTTTTTTTTAAATTAAAACTTACTTGAAGTTAAAAATAGGAGCATTATCTATACTTAATATTAAAAAGCGGAAGAGTTTGTTTGTTTGTTTTAACGCGCTAATCTAAGAAATTACTGGTCCGATTTAAAAAAAAAAATCAGTGTTAGATAGCCCATTTATCGAGGAAGGCTATATGCTATATTTTATTACACTAAGACTTATAGGAGCGAAGAAATAGAGAAAAATGTGGAAAAAATGGGGGAAATTATTTGAAAGGGCTTATCACACGAACAACTGGAGCATTTTTTCTGTTATTTGGCACAGATAAGAAGTAGACGTGAAGGATCATAGGCTTTTTTTTGTGAAATAACTTGTCTGTCAAATATTTAAGCACGGCGAAGCCGCGCGGAACGTCTAGAGTCTGGCTAACGAAAGCGTGACCTGAGAAAAAGCGGGAAATTCAAAAAATCTTTATATAGTATCACTATAATAGGAGAAAAATGTTTTGATACTTGTGTATTTTTGTGTTTACAATTAATTTGTAGAGTCTGTTCCAAAAGAAAACAGTTTTGAAGTTTCGAATGAGCTAACGTTATTTTTATAAGCTATTTAAAAATAACGTTAGTTCACTCGAAACTTCGAAACGGTTTACTTTCGGAATAAATGTTATAATATGTTATTGTGTATAATATATTTATGTGTTTAATATGTTATAATAAATTAAAATCAGAGTCCAAAAATTCAACCTCGAAAGATTCTTCTGTATCAGTGGAGTCATGATCACTTACACTTATAATGAATTTTTCCAAAACTTCTTCTGTTATGTGATCTCTTTTTTGTATTTTTTTTCTACATTTATTACATGGTTCGTCATAGTTTTCCAATCTTCTGCAGATATCCTCCCAAACGAGGTTTTTATCAATGTTTCTGTTTCTTTTGCTGACAGATTAATGTTCTTTTTTGCCACCATATCGCACCCCTAGATGAAAACTCTGGCAAATCAAAAAACCTTTTTTTTTAGAAATGACTTAAAACTGATTTCGGAATATTTTTTAGGGATATTGAGAAACTAATAATACAAACATGATATTCATATGTTTGAAAGCCTATTTAATGACCAATTTTGAATGCTATTCTTACAAAAGTTGAAAAAATATTATTTTTTTAGTTAATATAGTTTTCTTTAGGTAATAAGAAACTTTTTAGTGTCATATTTAGAATTACCTTACTTTATCTGAAATAAAAATGAGTTGCATTACTTTGCACCTTAAAGATATACGACCCATTGTTGGTGTTCAAAACTCACGTAAAGTTGAAAACTGCGTTTTTATCATAAGTCAAACAAGATTAAGAATTGAAATAAAACAATTAGGTATGTAATCAAATGAAAATGGTTGTTTATTTTACTTTACAACAAGAAAACATGGAAAAAAATCACTGTTTTAGTGACCTATATTCAACTAGACAGCACTTACTAGGAAATTATTATAATATTTATAACTTTTATAATCACAGTTGCTATTAAAAGCATAGGTTTTGTTACACAGACTATTCTGTGTAACAAAATATAATTTTTATTATGTAATTAACAACGATATTATGGAATTTAAATAATAATCACAACCGGAATAAACATTTTTATCTTAGACAAAATAATCCATATTAAATCAATAAACTCTTCTCTTTATCTTTTATTTTACTCTATACAATAATTATAAACCAGTCTCTTTTTTTTAAGCTATCGCTTACAGAATTATCAATAATACCCATAGTTTCAAATCACAGTTAAAATCATTGGTCAATAGCTACTTACTACTAATAGACATACGTTAGTGAATGGCACTTAGTTCTTAAACTAGACAACAATAAAAAAAATCAGTTCAGTTGAGTAAGTACAAAACATTAAAAAAATCACAAAATATTCTTGTAAAAAATATCATAAAAAGACTTTGGAATGACATTTTTGTCCACGAGTTCTTTAATATCTTTCTTTTTGGCATCCGACAAAGGAATCTTATGTGTGTATGCTCTACTCAAACTTGATGGAATATCAGATGTAGATACTACTCCTGTACGTCTGGTCTTCCTCTTATTTACCCAGCACTTTTTAAATTCAGTATCTGAATAAGATGTTTTATAGAAAAATGACATGGGACTATCCTTTTCAACTTTGAGGACTTTAATTTCCTGCCATTTTACTTGATTGCTATTTTCATCCATATTAAAATTTGATCCCCAAGCTTCTTGTAAAGTTTTCAAGTCATAAAAGCGGTCATAGGTCATTTCATGCACTTTATAAGCTGGTCCAGATTTTTTAGCAGTTCGTATCAATGTAATATACTGTAACGGTGTATAAATTGGACCGGATTTGATGTACCTTTTCACTTGTTTTTCTATTACACTGTGAACATTATCCCCTTCATTTTGGGAATGACCTCTAATTAAAAACTTGTGGGTGATCGATTTCACTCTCATATTAAAAACAGCATAAGCATAAGCAGTTAACAGATATTTGTTTTTTTGTTGCCCGCAGCAGTTATCTGAATAAAAAATCAGATCTATGTCCCCACTAGGCTGCTTATCTAACTGCATTTCTATGAAGGATAAAACGCAGCTTCCTATTTCTACCGCACCACGCTTTCCTTCAGTCTCATTCCAAAAAAAACAGTCTACATTCTTTGCATACAAATCACTTATTGTAAAATTGAAACAATTTATCCTAGATTTATAAAAAAACAACGATACTTGGCCCTTCGGAAGCTGCAAAACAGCTTGTAAATCATAAACAGCTACTATAGCACCTGTTTCTTGTTTATCTTTTTCCTTCTCACGTCGCGCCATGTCCTTCTCAAGTAGATGCTGTTCATAGCTTTGTTGCAGTTTTAATTTTTCATCGGCGTTTGCATTTTTATAACTCTCACACAAGTCACATAAATCTTTTTTTGGACTAAAAAATCCAATGTTAAACTGAAAGTTGAATATCCGCTGGAATGTTGATTCAGAAGCAAATGGTAAGTTACTTGCTTGCCGTAAATCCTTATAATCTCGGTAAATATCTGCTAATGACCTGTCGCTTTGAATGTATTCCCGTGTAGTTTGAGCTCTTAGATAGTGCGATTCTACACGAGGAATAGAGTTGATGAAATTAACAACACTCTCTTTAACTGCAGGGTCTAACGTAGGATGGTTTTTATGTTTCCCTCTTTTTTCTTCCTCTATGAAACCAGTTTCCGTCTTTTTAACTAATGCTGTTTTAATTGCTTGATCTCCCAAGTCAAGAGTTGCCTTAAAAAAGCTCTTACAGACACGAACGCGCGAGTTATTTTCTTCAAAATAGAAGGCCGTATTTAGAGCTCGGTAGTTATTTGTGCTTGTGTATCGATATTTAGGCTTGATTTCATGAGAATGTCGCACAATGTACTCTCTTTGACGTTGAAGGTCACCTAATCCCCAGAATGCATCAAAAAGCTTTTGACGAGTAGTTGTATCGAGTGTTGTACTGCATTTGAAACGACATTTTTCTCCGCAAGGTGGTCGCATTTTGCGAGCGGGAATATCTTTTTTCAGTTTACCACGGGATTTATACGCCTTACCCGAATTTTTAAGAGCTTTGACTACGTTAGCTTTCCATGTTTCTGGCTTCCGCAGTTTTTTCTTACCCTGTACTATTTCCTGTGCTAAATTTTCTTCGGTATTATTATTTAAAGTATTATTATTACTGCTTGAACTGCTGCTGGAGCTGCTGCTGGAGCTGCTGCTAGAGCTGCTGCTTGAACTGCTCGATGAACTCGAACTGGTAGACGATGATGACAGAGAGCGAGGTCGTGGTAATGGGGGAGTAGTAGGAGACTTACGCAAAGGGGAGAAAATTATTTTTCGTTTCGGTACAGGATTTTGGTAGTTTGGGTCTATGTCCGAGTCGTCAAAATCGCTCCCGTCGCCGCTGTGGACGGGTGATACGGTATATTTTCGTTTAGGAACTCGTCGTCGTTCGTCACTATTAGTTGACTCCCCGTCGAGAAACTGCGGCGATGAAACTGACCTTAATCCCTCAAGGGGTATTGCAGGCTCCTCTAGACTCTCTACACTTTCAACTATCTCCATACCAGAGGATTGAGTTGCAGGCTGATCAGGAATTTGTATTTCTGCATTGACGAGATCCAACATTACTTGCCCCCGGCTTCTCATTTTCCTAAAATAAAAAATAACTTTATCATTAAAAAAATCAAGTCTCTCCTCTCATCTTAGCAAATATCCCGGTTTCATCCCTAAGCCTTCACTTTGGAAGTGCAGAGTTCAGTATGTTATTATAGTTCCTATATTGAATATTCGACTATGATCCCAGGAATTGGCGAGTCTAATAATCACAGTAAAGCGATTGCCATCTGACCTTCAGTGATTCTTTGGTAAGGGAAAACACCTGTCTGGTGTTTTCTCTTACCAAAGAATCCATCAAGTAAACTCAAGCAAGTTAAAAATCGTAATTATCAACCCGTAATGATTATGAAAATGAAAAGCGAATAAAAATCTAGATTTAATTTGAGATTATAAAATGCTATTTAATTAATAAATTACTATTTCATTGAGCAAATTAAAAAATAAATAAATAAAAAGATACATTCAGGTAAACCATTGTAAGTCAGAATTCATATTTTCTGTCATGTAAACTAGAGTAACTCGAAATAATGTATAAACAAAACGTGACATAATATCAACAAAACCACCGCAAATCAAAATATACCTTTTTATTTATCAATAAAATATCAGCAAAACTCAATTAACTCGAAATAAAATATGAAACTTACCTTATTAATTTCACATAAACTCCAGTAACTCAAAATACGCCACTATGTAACCGTCTTTCTCTCGCGACAGCCGGGTGACAACTAAAAATGGCGGAGTATGATTCGCGCCATCCCGCGTAAGGTCATTCAAGTAAAGCAAAGTTTCGCGCCATTTTTCGACAACGGTCGAAGTAGCGATATGGGAGTTTTACCTCCGCGTAGGTATTCATGCCGGGATTTCGAAAACGGCACTAACTCAGTATAAGTATATTTTGAGTTAGTGACGTTTTCATCTAGGGGTGCGATATGCTTAGCTGAGCTCCATATTAGCTCGATTGGGTTGAGATCACAGTGGTATGGTGGTAGTCTCAGTACCTCATGGCCATATTGTTTCAAAAATTCGTCAGCTACATACACGGGTTCGGGCTTATGTTTGTTAACTAAACATAACAATTCGGATTTTGTTAGGTAATCTTCATAATTTATTCCATTGGAATTGAGCCACTCTTGTATTTCAGCTTTTCTCGTTTGTATTGTAGGAAATTTATTCTGCTGTACAGTGTGATAGCTTGCATTATCCATCACAATGAGACTGGGATCTTTTAAATTAGGTATTAATTTTTCTTTTAACCATTTTTCAGCATTCATATCATGGTGATAATCTGTCAACCTTGATTTGGTACTAAATACTAATAGTGCATTTGGTACAAATCCTGTTTCAGAACCAGCATGTACTATAATATATCTTTTCCCTGAAGATATATTTTCCAGTGGGCTTGGTTGCTGGGCACCCCTTGTTGTCGGACCTTGCCATGACATTTTTGGCTTACAATTTTTGTGTATATATGTTTCATCTAAATATATGATAGGTTTTCCTTCTGCTCGCTTAGCAGAAATTTCTCGAAGATAGCGATGCCTCCAAGCAGCAATATCAAAACGTTCAACAAGAACTGTTCGTACATTTTTATTTTTCTTAAATTCATACCCATTGGATATTAATATTTTACGCAGAGTTTCTCTGCATCTACTAAAATTAATACTAGAACGTAAGTCTTCTAACAAGGTTCTCAATGTAGGGACTTCCTTTCTCACAACATAAAGCTCATTGATTTTATTTCGTATTGCATCAATATCAAAGCTCTCTAAGTCCGACACTGAACTTTTATGTGGACGTTTTTTCCCTGGAGTGCTCCACATCTCTTCATTCACAGATCCTTCTTTTTTTATTTTTTTTAGTGTCGTGACACCAACACCTGCAAAACCAAGTATAAAATAATATGTAATATTTAATGATGTAGCCCAATATTTGTATATATGTAACAATAATTTGTGAAATTAACAAATAAATAATTACACTTTTAGCCAACGCAGATACATACCAGTTAGTGAAGATATTTCTTCTAAGTACTTAGTCTGAGTTTCTATTAAAGATTTTTTCTCAAGATTCTTTAACCTTTCAACAACGCTTTTAATTTCGAAGAGACCTTGAACATCTTCAAGTGTATCTATTAACATAAGAAAAGTTATCATCATACTATCGTAAATATATTTAAAAAATCAGCTCAAGGATCAAAATTATAAAGTCAAACCTAAAAAACCCGATATCGTATCTAAATATTGTTGTTTTTCTTGGAAAACAATTTTTTTCTCCTTTTGTTTTTCTTTGAACTTACTAATCATAGTATGTAGCAGCTTTCGCGCGTTACTTCTTATTGTTTTACCCATATTAGAGAAATTATTTTAGAAAATCAATTAGCAGTACCTACAAAATAAAGACAACGACAAACATAGACTATGACCGTTGACGTGTGTTTGACAAAAGAATAATATTGCCATATTATTCTTTTGTCAAACACACGACGTGGTGTGAAGCGTCCATAGATATAAAAAAAAAAAAAAACTTATAAGGAAACTCCAGGACACGCTTTCTTTAGCCAGACTCTAGTATTTAATAAATAGTAAAATTGCCGTTTTTCCGAGTCAAGGTGGTTTCGACTTACGCAGAAGTTCGTAAATCAATCCCGCCCCTTTTCTTTCTTGTCGCAATTCGTATGACATTCGCTTCCGCATGAAAATCCGCATTTATCTAATGCGGATGCAGATGCAGATGTCTAAATTTGCGCGGATGCTCCGCATTTACGGATGCGGATGCGAATATTCGCAACATCCCTGGTGTGAAGCGTCCATAGATATATTATAGATAATATTATTATTAATAAAGCCCTCGTATGTTCCAGCGTCCGTGGCCTAATGGGTAAAACCTTTGGTTCGCAGAGGGTGCAGGTTCGAACCCGGGTAGAGGCGTGTACCAATGAGACATTTTCTGTGCTTAAGTTAACAAAAATATAATTTTGAACAAAAATAACATACCTCTAGTCCGTTTGTGACCGATGTTAGAATGTGCTTTTTCTAAAATATCAAACAGTTCTTCACCAATCTTTAACACATCATATCGAATAAGACGTCGATACTGCTTCGAAGACAGAGACTCGTAGTTCTTTTTAAGAAGCTGAGACTGTTTTGTTTCATATACTTACATATTTATTTTATTTTCTTTATTGGAACAAAAAGATATAAATAGTAACATTTCATATTTTTCTGCAGTCATAAGAAAACTTCGATCGGTGCTTGTTTCCACAAATTCACGTAATTTTTCATAAAACACTTCGTCATTATTAGCGCTAACATTAAAATTCACTATCGGAAACAGAAAATAAATTAATAAAATTGATATTTCAATACGTCTTTGCACCCGTCCGTCGTGATATAATTAAAAACTTACAATAAATGCTCAGAACGCGTCGTGGCTGTTTTTAAATGCTCAGAATTCAATGGTCGAATAGCATGTCAGCCACGACATGAATTTCGCGTCGTGGCTGTGACACCATGTCCACAACGCGTTGTGAGCGATTTTTTCGCTCAGTGAACGTTTTCGATCTTTGAGCGTAACAGGTATAAAATTATATATTATAATCTAACCATTATTATACTCGTTCAGGCGTACCTGCTTCAACAACTTCTTTACCAAATGAAACATTGTATAGGTGAGTAATTTTATTACTTTTATTTTATTATCCTTTAATTTGTCAATATTCAAATGTTTTTTTGTATCAGTTTACGATTTTACCATGTCTTTTAAAAGCTTCGTCAGGTTGAGTTAATTTCTATTTCAGGCGGCATATCTATCGTTTCGAGTCCATAGTTGATGTACCGGACTGTCCGATCTCATGTAGGGGATTTGTATGCCAGGACAGTTTTGTCAAGGAGCAAGATTGTGTGCTCGGATCATTTCGTCCCGATAAGACCCAGTGCAATTGCTGTGGAAAATGCAGTGCCTACTTCCGTAAATATGTTTCTATACGTTTATTTACTGTACGATTTCCTTCAAAAATATTGTCTATAGGTTAACCTAACCTAACTTACCTTCTTATGGGCTATAGCGGATACCCTAAAAGACACTTAGTACATTCACACTAAGTTTGTTAAAATCAAAATATATTGTACAGATGTAATGAACGTCTTAATAACAAATCCTACTTAAAGAAGTTATCACTAATTCCAGAATTGAATCAAAAATGCGCTGAGTTGAAAAAAACCGTTCATAAAGTCAATGGGAGCAAGGAAATAGAGGTATCATTTTATTTTAGCAAATAAAGTTTAATCAAAACAATGAGGCACAAAATATACAAAAACATTTTGTATGAATTTATATGCCTCGACACGCTGTTTGGACTTCATGATACGGTAGACATAAGCAACTGTTAAATTAGGTGGCAGCTACCCCGACGTAGGTTATACGATCAGTATTTCATCAATCTGATCTATCAATCTTGTAAAGATTGAAGGAAAACTGATCGTATAACTCAGGGATTGATGGACTGATGGATCGCATTGACGGATTTTTAAATATTTTGTTAATTTTCATCAATCTCGGTAAAATTCATGAAAAATGCATGCTATGAACATTTATTAGTCATGGCTGATAAATGTTCATAGCATGCATTTTTCATATGAAAGTAGTTCTCATAATCTTCTTCCTCCCTGTCCTGATTTCGTTTATTCAATTTAAATTACTCTATAAATCTCTTTTAAGAAGCTACAGCTGCTTAGCCCATCGTTTCCTTTCAACACGTTTTTTTGCTGTTAAAGCTATGATAATAGCGACGCAAGCCTTTTTTATCCATTCTGCAAAACACGTCTGCTTCTTGAAACTGTTAAGCTCAACCGAAATGCCAGATTGATAGTAAACTGACAGCCCGGATTGATCGTGTAACATCGTATCATATCGTCTTAATTTACCATCAGTCTTGATTGTTACAAGATTGATGAAAAACTGATCGTGTAACTTCGTATATAAGACTAATTTCACAAGCTTTATAAATATATTAAAGGTGGAGGAAGAATTTCTAGATCCGGGCTGTGATGATGGTTTGGTATGCCGTGATGGTGTATGTCAGGATATACACAGGCTGGGTATTTTAGCCAGCGGCAGGCGTGCTGCTGAAAATAGTGTTTATGGTAAGTAAACCTATTATTAAATAAAATCTCTTAATTTATTGCTAAAACAGTTCTTAAATCCGTTGAGTAAGTTCATCTACAGGTTGATAGTTTGTGGGATTCATTGGAGTATAATTTGCAGAGCCATGCAGAGAGGAGGTGAAGTATTTCATAAAGAAGTACGGCAAAGACGGTCACCTGCACTACGACGCTCCACAGTGCACGCCGCTTTGGCTGTATGCTCCAGTGCAGGTAATAAAGTTTAATTTTTATGCATTTACTTACTAGACGTTGTTGCAAGTTCGTAAAACAGCCCTAACTACTGAATCTATATTTAATAATTAATACGTGAGAGAAAAACTTTGTAACCCTTTTTACGAAAAATGGGGAAACGTAGGTGCATGAAATTTCGCACAGTTATAGTTTATATGGTGAAGGTGTGCATCGAGCTAATATTATTTAAAAATTATGCTTTTATCATATACATTTTTAACAAATAAAACGTTACACACACTACGACACTACTACTAGGAAAAATGACAGATTTTTGAGTGACAAGCCTATACATACGAATTATACTCTTTTATTTATGGCTTAAGTCTGCTGACAAAAGTTGACAAATTGAAAATGTATAATTGTTTTTTTATTTCATTTTAGATACTATTAGACAATGCTTAAACGGCCAGTCTGAGATCAGCTGAGTCCCAGAGACAAGAATTGAAAAAAACTATGATGAAGTCAATATTTTTTACAAAATATAGGTAGTAGTCCTAATGTCGTTGAAAAAAAAAGGTCGAATTTCGATTTTGAAATTTTCTTAAAATCCTGATCACATGATGTATTCTCAACATTATTTTGTAGTGGATGGTTGACCTTGATTTTCATATTCAGGGTCACATTGATATTCTACAATATACTCATTATTATAATAACTAGGATCATAGTCATTGTAGTCTTCAGTCGGGTCAGTCATACAGCCATTAAAATTAATTTCCCTGCTTTTAAAATAATTTGTCGAAGGAGGGTTTCCCTGCTTATACCAATTATGTCCTGTTTATTTGTGCTGTGTAGGTGGTAATTGTCGTGTAACATAGTGGCTAACGCCACTCATAGGCTAAGGCTGCGAGCTAAATTCTGAATAGGCCTATGTGAAAAATTATTTTTCGGTTGAATCCTAAACATACGACTACGTGGATTATAATTCGGTGGTGGTGCACTGAACATCCTCTGTCTTTGTGTGGGTTGCCTGTGCTGATGCTGATTATTCAAATCAAATCAAAATCAAAATATTTTTTATTCAGAGTAATTTTTTACACTACCACTGCACCGGTTCGGGAACTAACCCGGCGAGAAGAACCGGCGTAAGAACTCGCACGGGGCCATCTTTTATTGAAAAGATGGAAAATAACAATTTGAACATATATAGTGCACCAAGGTGTTAAATGAATATGTCAATGCGCGCTGCTGGTAAAGAAGAACTGTCAAAAATGACGCCTTTGTATGAAAACAACGCGCGAGAGGGGGCTCTCACCACGTTCATTTAAAGCCTTGTCGAACTGTAACAATATTATGTCTTAGAGCTATTTACAACAGGAATTATAAAAAATATTCTAGTAGCCTGTAAGAACCACGCGTATACCTGCGTATACACTGGCCTTTAAAAGATTTGCTGACTTTGCTAAGTCTGATTACTGGTATTTCAAATTTGTTCTTGTTCCTAGTGTTAAAACAATGATTGTCGCTATTCTTTTAAAAATTATTTAAGTTCTTTCTGACATACAGTACATTATCCAAGACGTATTGAGTTGCGACGGTCAGAATATTTATTTCCTTAAACTTTTCTCTTAAGGATTCACACGATGACATCTTATAAATAGAACGTATCGCTCGCTTCTGCAGCACGAATATTGCATTAATGTCCGCAGCATTTCCCCATAGAAGGATTCCATAGGACATAATGCTGTGAAAGTAACTAAAGTAAACACGTCGCGCTGTTTCTACATCAGATTTTTTAAAATTTTTTAACAGCATATGCTGCTGAACTAAGCCTATCCGCCAGATTTGCCGGACTCCACTGTAATTTACTGTCTCAAGTTATACCTAGGAAAACAGTGGTGTCCACTAATTTAATTTTCTCATCATTTAATAGTACATTGGTTTGCACTTGCCTAACATTTGGCAAACTAAATTTTAAACATTTTGTTTTATTAGAATTTAATAATAAATTATTAGCATTAAACCATTTTTTGAGAGAGCACTATTTACCTCGTCGTAATTATATTGTTGTCGCTTATCTTTAACTAGATAAGGTTGGTCATTTATGTAAATGAGAACAAGAAAGGGACCTAAAATAGATCCTCGTGGAACACCTAGCTTTATTTTACTACCATTAGACCTTTTAGAATTAACTTCTACTCTTTGCGTTCTATTTGCAAGGTAAGAACTTAACAGTTTTAGGGCCGTGTCCTTTATACCATAATGATACAATTTCTGATTAATGTAGCATGTTCGACACAATCAAATGCTTTGGATAGGTCGCAGAAGATACCGAGTGCATTCTGCGATCCCTCCCAAGCTTCAAATATACTACATAGAAGACTGATGCCTGCATCTGTTATGGACCTACCTTTAGTAAAGCCAAATTGATTGTTATGTAGCAAATTATTACAGTTAAAGTGAACTAGTAATTGATTTAGAATTATTTTTTCAAATATTTTACTAAAAGTTGGCAAAATAGATATTGGTCTGTAGTTGGCTGGGTCAGACTTAGTCCCAGCTTTGAAGAGAGGCATCACCTTGCTATGCTTCATTAGGTTAGGGAACACACCATTGTTGAAGACTAAAGCTAAGTGCGGGGCAATGATGTCAATTACTGATTTAATAACTCTTGTGGACATACCCCAGAGATATTAAATTTAAAAGGCTGTGAATTCTGCGTAAAAGGTTGTGGCGGTACCCACAATTCGCCTAACATTCCTACATCGCGCTATCGAAGTTTTCTAAGCGCGTCGGTATATATACGACAGCTGAAATGTATCACGTGGGCTCCGGCCTGGCCGAGCATAACACCTCGCTCGGTCGGAAGATCTTCCTTTGTAGCCCGCAACATATCCCACATAGGTGACCCTCGACAGAACACGCCTCCTTCATCATCATCACTCCCCGACTCTCCGCATCGCGGTCCGCGCCAGCCAGCATCGCCTCATCGGGTACCTCGTCCACTAGCCGCAATGTACCGCGGCCTGGGTGACTCCGCATCGGCATCATCGGGCTTTCTCACTACACCGACCGGTCAGCAAGCAGAGCACATCTCTCCTGGTCAGCACGTAGCATCGGCCCCGCACGGCAGCTATCCGACTCACTGGATCCCGTGCAGCAGCTTGCAGTTCCGACTCACTGGGACTCACTGCAACAGTTCCGACTCACTGAAACTCTCTGGCACTGGCGACTCAAGCGACAAGACTTCAAGATTCGATCTCCGGTCTTCGGGGGGGGGGGGGGAGTGATGTGGCGGTACCCACAATTCGCCTAACATTCCTACATCGCGCTATCGAAGTTTTCTAAGCGCGTCGGTATATATACGACAGCTGAAATGTGTCACGTGGGCTCCGGCCTGGCCGAGCATAACACCTCGCTCGGTCGGAAGATCTTCCTTTGTAGCCCACAACATATCCCACAAGGTCTTTGTCCTAACGGCATTGGGAAATTACTGTTATTACTAGGTACTTATATAAAATTCTGATGAGCAAAGTTGGGGCGTTGAGTAGATGTGTGTGGTGTAGAAGAAATTTTAAATTCAATTTAAATTTGGGTCAAACCTATTATGCATATACATAGTGTTAAGTTCTTCCTGCACATATTCGAGGGCTTTTTCAATTGTAGGCGGTCGCATGCAACGTATGCGGGACCTCAGTGGTTCCTTAAGACCACGTACATAATTATGCCTGCATAGTAACCTTTTTGTATAAGTCACGTTTAGCTTCTATAGTAGTCTGAAGTCCTTCGTGTAATGAAACATATGTCATTCAAGTGCTGAATAAATTTTGACAATGGTCATAAAATTCTTGGGATGACCTGTTCCCCTGAGTAGCTAAAGAGAGATCACTATAAAGAGCTGTTTCGTCTCTTTGGTCGGAAAAGTTATTAATGAGTAAATTTTTAATTCCTAGCCAACTATCTGGGATTCCGTTCGAATGTATGGTGTTCGCTACGGAACCGGTTATTTTATTTAAAATTCCATTTAATAAGCAAAGGATAGAAAATTCATTTCCAGGCTCTTGACTGGCATACTTAACTACTAATTGATCACGTATTTAAATAAATCGCGTAAGAATATTTGGATTGCCATTAAATTCCGGCACCAGGCGAAAAACTCGCTGGCCACCGTCGATGGGAAAGTTGCAGGAGCGCGAAGTCAGCTGGTTTGATACATTAGGGTTCCTTAATTGAGGAATATCCCAGCAACAATATTATGTTCGTTTTTACCCAAATATCAAATAAATAAGGGACAAAGCAGACGGATTTGTGCTAAAATTAAACATTATTTACATGATATTAAAAAAATGACCACAAGTTCGACACAGTAGAACATAATATTTAGTCAAACATAAATAATCGGATTATACATTAAAATTCTAAAGCAGACTCCAAAAGTAAAGTTGAATTTTTTTAGTGTCGCCGGTTCGTCTGCTACTGTGCGTTGGAGGACGGGACGTTTGTGGAGGGAATCAAGGTGCCCCGCGCCGAGGTGTCAAACATGAATTGCGGTAAGTACTTACCATCTTTCTTTTATTTTTAACATAAAGTTTTATGTTAAAAATAATTAACATTAGTGAGTATATATCCCACAAACACTTCACGGGAAACTATCACGCCTATTGATTTGTGCTTTAACATAGTAATTTTTATTTATATGTAGATGTGTTAACCAGAGGTAGGCATCATGTAGACTTTCAGAGAATATTTGTAAAAATTTATTCTGAATAAAAAAAATTGAGTTTGAGTTATCACCAGTCATTCAAGGTGTGACGACGCGAGCCCTCACAAAGCTCGGCTTTTAGCTAGCTAGGTACGTTAATATTATAAAAAAGGTACTTACTAGGAAAAAATCCAATACGTACCTTTGACCGGTTAACCAAGTGCGAAAATTATTTTTAGAATGTTTAGCATTTATGCCTTTATCTTTACCCGTAACAATTTGGTTAATTAAACCAGGTATTAAAAAATCTCCTCCTTTTTGGAAGTCGGTTAATAATATATGGTTTTATTAACGCTCTTCGCGTTTAATTACCTTTCTTTATGATATTAATGATTTTCAGGAATTATCTTTTTTATGAAATTTCTGTAGAAACTGAAACTATCGAGAACTATTAGCAAATTGTTTTTTCTGTACTATGTGGTACCTGTTTGAAGTTTGTGTGTTCATTGTCATCGTAACTCATCAATATACGACTGACTACAGTTAACAATGCAATGGGCTCTGGCCTACTCCAGTTTGTTATTCCGCTCTCTGTTATGATTTAGCCCCATTTCGATTGAAAAATGTACATTAATTAATTGTATGAAAAGCAGTGTTTTGGCCCGAATGGGTCTTGACCAGTTCCCTCTTACGGCTTCCGAAAAACTGTTGACTTCACTCTCATATTGTATTTTGAGTTAATAAAATTAGCAAACACTGATTTGGGGGTTAAATAGATAATTCGTGTATTCTGAAATTTCTTTATTATAGCGGGTATTCATGGGCGGTCATAACCGCTTATCATCAGGTGATTTTGCCTCCTCATGATATCTTTAATTTAAAATTGTCGGCGTTCTAGACTGTGCCCGCGAGAGGTGTCGCACGGGTTCCGACATGCCTTGCGACGGGTACGGGAACTACGTCGGGGTTCAGTTCTCGATTGGAACAAGAGATCTGTTTGTGGACGAAACGGTAATATTCCATTAATCTGCTTACGGAATATCTGAGATACTCCTTATTGTCTCTTCTCCTACAACGCTCTTATTCAGAAAATGATGCTACAATATGGAAACGAATTTTCCTAAAATATATTTAAGTTTTCATTACTATAAAAAACGTAGATTATACCATTTACTAAGGCCCGAGCACTACTATAATTATTTCTCAGGAATGCAACAAACATACACATAATATCGGTGCACATAAACCGTGCAATATAAAATAATTTACTTAGAAATATAATAAAAATATTTCGTGTATAACCATTATATATTAATCATCATAATATTAATTAAAGTTTCGTTTTTTTTATCCAGAAGTGAATGAACAGGGACCAAAACGGAATCATCGGAATATTCGAGATTTTTCTTCCCACATTTTATTATAATATGCAATAAAGAATATAATATGCTAATATTATTGTTTTTTTGGGGTTTTAGGGTTCTTGAATTAACAAAACTTGGTTGACTACGGAACCCTGAAACGGTACCCTAGCCAGCAGATTTTTTGTATATTGATAGGTTATTAAGTTATATAATTTAAGAGTAACGTTGTCCTACAAATAGAACAATCCATATTTAAGAACCATCAAATCAAAGTATGAAATCCTTTCTGTAAGCTACCACTTTCGAGATTTTTCGCAGATAAAAATGTTGTTCGTCTTATTAAAACGAAGCTACTCACACAAAATTAGCTTGATAGTAATAAAAAAAAAATTCTACGCCCTACGGAACCCGGACTATCTAGGCAATAATATGGGACCGATTCCAGCAAAAGATTTCTTTTAATTCTTTCTAAAGATGGTGACGCTACTCTGTTTTCACTTCGGTACTTTAAAATGTATTTTAAGGGACTTACAAAGTAAAAAAGCAATTCATCTATGTCACGTCAAAAGAATCCTGCACGTCGTTTGCGATAGATGCGAATGAATCTGTCCGATGTTAGTTACGATACAGATCGTTCAGAGCTATTTTACCCTAAGTCTACGATCGTCGTCATCTGTAAACATGACGCTTCACTAGAACTAAGCATGACGCTTGTCCACTGACCTCCATTATACAAGTACGCTGGACTGACGAAATCCTTTGAATTTTGAAATGACTGCTTGTTTTTGTGCCTATTTGAAGCGGAATCAGCGCCCCCAATGCGGGGAAGAGAACTAAATTTGACCTAAAAATGACGTTTGAAATATGGAGGGTAGATGGAGGAGAACTATATCTGTATGTAAATTCTATTGTGTCTCGCTCACCGATGGCTTGGTGGGTTAATTAAATTTTTAAATAGAGAACTAAAATCATCTAAAAATAAAGTTTCACGTAAATATCTGGCAGTACGACATATTATGTAAATAGAACACGCTGATTAAACAGATTAAATGATAACATTAGCATTACAAGCACAATATTTTATTTTTATTTTATTTCCCGTTTCATGGCAACCCTGGCATATCTGCTCGGTACCTGTCATCGGTGGCGGCATCGTGCGACATCAAAGGCGTTTCGTTACTGTAGGGACTAATATTGCTATACTGTGACAACGCGCCAACGTCACCCCTGTGGGCGCAGGTACACAAACTCCGCGAGTTTGTGTACGCGGGCCCGCGCCGCCCGCTTCCCCGCGGGCACCCCTCCGTTGCTCTGCGCAAGTACATTCGTTTCACTACTGTAGGGATATGTCATATTGCTATGCTGTGGTTTTGTTTTACGCGTAATTTGTTGTAAAATGTATTTAAGTGTCATAAATATAAGAACAGTATACAATTCTTAGGTAATTTATTTTAGCAATTAATTATAGCGGAATGACAACTCCGTGCTGGCCCAATACGACTTGGTTGGGTAAGGTTAGATGGCTAAGGCGGGAGCGTAGCGCAGCTGAGCTCCCGCCTTAGCCATCGTGGTTATTTTTTGTGAACCACCCAGAATGAGGAGCCCCGCGAGCGGGGCTCCGTCGACTAATAATTAATTGAAGCCAGTTGTTATAATATATCTATAAAAAATATAGAGGGTGCAAATTTATTAAGTGCCTATAATTTGTTACGCAAGGGCGATAGGGCATTGGCATTGCATTACCGCAGATGCCCGCAGCGTCGGAGCTGTTTATTTACAATATAAGACATACTTTAACCAAGTTTGCCCACATCCAAAAAATACTAATTTTGTCGTAAGTCCACTAATTTCGTTGTTTTATTGAACATAACCTCAAAAACTAAAAATCGTGGTAACTACTGATTTCCTAACTTTAGGGAGGGGGTAGGGGGGTCCCCCCTCGCCTCCTCTCCCATCCCCATTCCTCTCCCTCCCCCTACCTATAATGCGTAATTCAAATGCAATCCCTCGCACGCTATTCATTCTTAAGAAGAATGTGTAAAGCTTCAATGAAGAAAGTGATGTATTTAGTAGACAATAGTAGATATTAAAGTATCTCAAGAAGGAAGTGTAGACGTGTAGAGGAATTATTATATGTAATAAAACCAAACAAGAATTGATAACAGCTTTTATTTATTTTTCATAATACATTCTCTAAAGTTATAACACATAAAACATATTATAAAAAATCTTTAATTACTGTCAAGCCCGGCAACTGTGGTGCAACGAGCTGCGGAATCCTTACAGTAACATATCTATTGGTAAAAATGTCTTGAATTTGCTTTGACACTTGGTCATAAGATGGCTTAATCCCATTGTTTGACGATCACTTCTAGAATGCTAATAAACAGTAACATGTTTAAGTTGGAACTATAGCTCCAACTAGCAAATAGGCAATTGCTTGTAAAACAGTCAAACAAATCTCACAAATATTTTTTTTATTTACAGAAAATATCAAGTTTTTGAGAAAAACGAATGAATACTTAAAACATTTTCACTGACATGAAAAAGAATTAGAGATTTTTTTTTTTTACCTATATACAACTAGATAACATTTAATAATTTATGAAAGATAAGGTAAAATATAAAGACTAACAAAGCAAGAAATTATTAGAATAAAAGAATCGTTTTAAGACAATAACTTAGCATTCTTTCAATTCATTTTAGATTTAATTTTAGCAGCATCAAAGCGTTTGTTTTCTGATTTTGCCAGGAAATGAGCACGCATAACAATGTATAAGTCGATAAGTTTCTTAGTCAAATCAATTATATGTTCAGGACAACCTACTACTAATAAAATTTGTTTTTTTAGCTCTACAGATATCTCTGTAATTGTTTTCACGTTTGTCAGATTTTTACTAACAGCCCTTAGAACACATTTTTCTAATTGCTGAGTCAGAAGAAATAATTCATTACTAGCAAAACTCAAACCACCATACAAATCCATTTTGCAAATAACATCGTTTCGTTGTAATTTTTTTCCAGTATCTTTAGTCATCTGTAAACTTTAACAATTTTCACACTTTAGATTTTTTTTCATCTTGCAACTTCAATTTATATTTTGTCACCAACGGCTACATTTATTCCATACCCTTTGCTGCAGTAGCTAGCGCCACTCTTGGAGGATTTTTCAACTGTTATTTACTGCGTACAGCTGGACACTTTTTCAAATATCCTCCATATAAGATAGTTCTCCTCCATCTACCCTCCATAGTTTGAAAGTCGCCATATCGCGCTGATAGCAGTAATGGGAGTACTTGGAACTAATACTAGTTTCTACAACCAATAGCGATTAAGCGGCCATTTGCAAGTTACGTCAGATTTGGTTCTCTTCCCTCGCATTGGGGGCGCTGATTCCGCTTCAAATAGGCACAAAAAGCATATGGGTATCATAATTCCAGCGTTCTTGTATAATCGAGGTCAGTGCTAATGCCCCAGGAATCAAAAGAAATCAAAATTCACTATAGTTTTGATTGCTTTTGCTTGTCAAAACTATCGAACGCAATAACTTAAAAAAACCTACATGATTATAGTCTAAGAAAATAAGTTTCAAAATCGTCGATTAGACCGAATAATTCAGGTAGTTTTGAAAATTGGTACAGTTGTTCCTAAAGGTGTCCAGATGAATATACTAAAAGTCCCCGAGGGTGGGACACGAGCCGGCAGTGGGGGAGGGGGGAAAGGTCTCTTTTTCAAGGTTTTTGCTTGTGTCTCGAAAATTATTTATATTATCTCTTTAATGACTTCTACATTAATTATCTACATTAAATTTCCTATAAATTACGTCTAAACATTTTTACTGTACGATCATTACTTTTAGACCAGGACCAATACCTTCAAAAATAATGAAAAGTGAAGAAAAATTACAGTAGGATGAAACCCATCACAAAAGGAAGAGAATATTATAAAAATTATAAAAGGAGAATATTATAAAAATACCTTATAGAGTTTTTTGATATTTAATTCTGATGGCAGATATTTTCTTTCTGCGGTTTTAGTCTTGCGACAATAATGGCTCTCTATACATTTAAGCTTTTGTATAAAACTATGAACTGCCTGTTTCTGCGGGGAATATTTTCTTCCTTTATGATTCCCTCCTCTTTTTTCAGTAATTGAGACGTCGATTATGCGCTTCATCTTTTGTAACTCCAAATATCTTATTAAAAAAGTTTTTGCAAATTGGAACTTTTTTCTTGCTGTAAACGCGAGTACTTTATCGTGGTTTGTTTGTTTCCTTTATACTTATCATTTCTTTCAACTGGCTCTATTGAGCAGAATTTTAAAATCATTGCATCCTGGTCTTTTTAATGTCGTGGTCATACATTTTTTGTGCAGTATCATTAAATTCTCCAGGCTTAGTGTGGCGCATTGAAGTGCATGCGAGTTGTGATTACATACTCTCTCCGGCAAGGATTTTGCAGAATACCTAAAAAATATGAAACTATTAAATAAAAAGACACTGCATCACTTCTAAACTCTTTATCTGTAATGTTTTGCCAGCCTATCAAGTATCGTAAAAGTGTAAGCAAGTCTACTACTACTACTAGACGTCTCTCCAGGTTTTCCAACGTGTCCTTAACTACTTGCATCCATCTACATTTAGCAACCTTTATCAAGTCATCTAGGGTACGGGCACCAGTTGTAGTCAGCCTTTTAGTGGAAAGCGCAAGCTTAAATATGGATAGAAAATTTTAAAAAATAGTAATCAAAAACCTTTTGTACTCATTCACTTAATCATTTACTAGCTATTTGACCGAGTTTTGCTCGGTATTCGATAAAACAGGAATAAAATGACATTTTCTAAAAATGATATCGCCCCCGAAACCCCCTATATACTAAATTTCATGAAAATCGTTGGAGCCGATTCCGAGATTCCAATTATATATATACAAGAATTGCTCGTTTAAAGGTATAAAATTAAACTTTGTTATGAAATTAACATTTAACACAATTTTTCTCTATAAGTATTGACAAAAAGTATTTTTTTAAAAAAGGCACATTTCCCTAGTACTCAGCCGTCACAAGCACAACCCAGTTCTCGGCCAAATAGATACCAGTAGTCAGCCTCTTCTTAGATGGACCTCGAAAGAGACTTAAGGAACTGAAACAAATAAACAATGCCAAAAAAACTAAGAAATTACTTGGTAGGTGGGTGCTTCATAAAAAAATGAATAAATTAAGCAGCGTAAGTTACTGATGGCTGAACACTGGGTCTACCTCACCAGTACTTAGCCGTGGTTCGACCGTGTCTAGTTAGGTAGCCGACTAGGTACTAGTTTTTATGTGGAATTATGTAGGTATGACATGGTTAAACTAAATTAAAGGGCGAATTCCCAACTTTAAAATGATACCAATAAGACTTCAATTAAAAAAGCACAAAATCCAGTACTCAGCCGGGGGTGGCCGAAGACTGGATAATGTAGGTACGAGAAACGCATACCCAGTAGTCAGCCACCTCATTATTTAAATAACTATAAGGAAAATGTTCTATAACTAATTTGATTTTGACGTGAAAAATGTAATAACAATATATTTTAATAAAAGATGACACAAAAGTTAATAAGAAATCGCAATAACTCACCTTTTGTCGGGCACTTCCCACTAAGAAAACTTCTTCTTGGTTCGACTAGTGACAACGTCGAAATGGAATCAGATTACCATTTCTTATTCTATGTTATGTTGTATGTTCTTATTCTTAATTTTCAATACTATTTCAATAGAACGCTATTTCTATAAGTTTTTAGCTGGAAAAGGCTGACTGCTGGTGTGGGGCTGACTACTGGCGGCCGTACCCTATCCACCTTGCCCAACACTATGACTCTCTAATTTAACAATTTACATTTTAGATAATATAAATACAAGGGATAAACATAAAACTATTGGATTGAGTGCCAACCCTATGGAATCACGTACCTTAGTTTCTTTCATAAAGTTAATATACCTAGCGGAATAGAGCAGCAATCTCGAGCTGTCAAACGAAACCGAAATTGGTTTTCATCTGTGTGAAAAATATGTGTACGTATGTGTTTACACAAGCATGATTAAACATGAATTCTATGATATTAAATTGTCAACGTGCGGCACGTGCCGACTGGACGTCAAAAAAAGGGTGCTGCTGTCATGTATCACACGTCTCTTTTTACCACGCAGTATTACTGATAGTGACATCTTGCTTGCTCAGGCCTTTGTTTCTCTATTCCGCTAGGTATATTAACTTTATGGTTTCTTTGCAATATTTTGCTTCCACTTTTCGGGTTGGCGCTTTCTCGCGAAATTATTTATCACAATATTTGGAGACACGTGCGGGAAATTTCTGGAACGCATGTCACAGGGCCCGCATTTGGGGAACCGTTTTCATTAGTCTATACATATAACGTACTAGTTACATTCCACAAACACTCGTAATCTCGATAGATTTCGTAAAGCGATCGGCCATTTTAATAATAATTTCATCGTGAGGCAATAAAAACACCTTATAACGTGAGGAAAATAGCATGTCCAAGAACTTTATTTTTTTAGCGCTTTCGATACAGTTTCCAAGATTTTTATTTTTTTGGTACTTATTTTTTTGGTTCCACAGGCAGTTTTCACTCTGATAGAGCTCAATAAAAAATGTTTCCCTGTAACTCATGTTGTTCCCCATTTTGTCAAGTTAGGTGTTAATTTGAAGAAAACAGGCACTCTTGATCGCTGCTCCGGACAAACAAAAAAATCCCCATGCTAAAGATACTTAGCAAACATAATGCAGAACGCTGTTATTTACAATAGAGATGTTTACCCAGCGCGTTAATACCTCCTTTTATTAAATTTCTAATGTGTCAATTATTATTTGTTGTTTATAACTATAAAAAAAGTTATTTTCGAATATTGAAATGTCATCGGATCTGTCAGATAAAGGTAGGGGATGTTTAGTATGTGAGTGGATTTCAACAACTAGCATTTTTTTACTAATTTTGGTGGAAATTTTTGTTTATGATTTTTTTTTATTCAATTTGATTTTAGGTGTTAGAGAGTACTATCTTTTAATTAAATTATCAACAAGAATAAGAATATTCCCTTAAATAATCATGTTATTCCTGACACCGAAATTGACCTCAAACCAAAATTGGTTTTTTGACACCAAAATTGAAAATGATACCACCAAAATTGTTACACCCCACCAAAATTATATTTGGATGGAAAAAACCTTGTACTGCAGTAAAAAAATAAAAAATAAAAATAAAAATTGCCTTTTGGTAACAGATCTACTTGCCTGCCTGAATAACTTTACCTTAAAATTCATGTCATTTCAAGCTAGTGTGCAGCTTTAAAGATGGACAGAACAATGTACTAGCATATTTAAAAGATGAATCCTAATGGCTGTACCTACTTATATATTTTAAAGACTAACCGAATATGTAGCATATTTTAACAAAATATCATCTTAATATGATTGTCTAGTTTGAAAGATGATCCCATGACTGGGCAACATATTTTATTAAGAAAAAAAATGTACCAATAATAATATAACATTTTATTATTCGTGGTAAAAGTATAATAGAATTTTTTGTGATACTTACCGAATGAAATAATATGTTGGGCATATAATTTGTAATTATCATTTATTATTAATTATTCCCACAAGTTACAACTACAGTCTTTTATTTTCAACAGTCCTTAAGCTCTTTTACAACGGAGTAAGGAGTGCAGTAGTGTAAGTTACATAAAAATTAATAGGAAACATGTTAATTATTTTATATAATTCTTAAAAGAATCAATCACAGTATTATTGTTACTACTGTTAAAATAACACAAAGATATAAAGATTTCTTATTATAAGAATAACGAAATACTGGGACTTCTTATACTTTAAATAAACTTTCATTATAAAGGTAATTATTAATCAACAATCAACACTTATCTTACAAACTAATCATCTGCTAAGACGTATAAAAATTAACAATATTAATATTTAATAACAATATAATTCTTCTCCATATTTTGTGTTATAATTCTCACTGAAGTCAACGTGTATTAAGCATTCGTTTTCAGATAGTTCTTCTTTTATTTTCTTTACAGAAGCGTAATGATTCTTAATTCTTCCACAATGAGACATAAATGGCGTTATAGTTTTTAAAAACAATTTAATTACATCTTTAGGAGTGTCCACTTTGTTAACTTTTGCAATTGCATTAATATATTTTTCTTTATTGTTTTTAGTATAGCTTTTGGCTGCTTTCTCCCATACATAGTATGAAATGGTTTTTGAGTTGTCAAATTCCTTGAAACTTAACATTTTATTACAATAAACCTCACATTTACGTAGTAAACAGTCAACCGTAGTTTTTTCACAAGTCAAAGTATTTAAGACCGCTGTTATGGAATTTTCAAGAATAATCTTGTTGTTCTTCAGAGATGATATCACAAACTCCATATTAGCATGCGTTTTACACATGCATGTCTCACGGTTTTCGATTCTTGGCTTAATTACCCAAAATGGTCTCATTCTTGTAAAAGTAATATAGCTTATAGGTGGGTACCCATTCTCAAGATATTTTCGATGTAAATTTCTTAAAGAATCATTCCAATATCGTTTTTGCTTTCTCAAACCACCTCTTGTTATATAGTCTTGCTTGCCTGGACATATTCGACTATTTTCATCATCTTCAAAGAAGTTTTTCACAAGATTGCGTAGTTTTTTTTGTTTAGGACTGATTTTTTTAGGACTTACCATGCGTTTGCTACACCCAACTTTTTTTGGACTTATCTTCATCTTTTTTTCCAACCTCTCAAGTATTTTTCTATACAAAAACTTTTGTTGTTGTTCCTTCAGAAGAGCTTTCTTAAGTAATCTTATTTGGGACTTTTTCTGTTCTCGGTATTTTCTAAGTTGGTCGTTCAGTTCTCGTTTAAAGATGCTAGTGCTTGTAGAAATATCTGACTGCGGACTGTTTCGCCCAGACATAGAACTGGGAGAGTTTATGCAGCTTATGTTGGGACTTATAAATGGAGAAGCGGTCTCATTAACAGGTGTACTTCTTTGAATGGCATCAATGGATAATGTTTCTTCAATCGGAGCAGCAGGAGCAGCTTCAACGGTAAAAGTAAGACTTTTGTTATGGGATCGCAAAACTCGAGGTGAATTTGAAATTGGCTGATGTGTTTACTGTGACGTTGTTTCGATGGATAAATTATGTAGTGGAATGTAGCTGGACAGTATTGAAGGTGAACCTCTTCTTTTTTTTCTTTCACAGTACGCTTTGAAGTTAATATAATTTCGTCTCTGTTTCAGTCTACGGGCTCGAGGTGGTAATTCGGACAACGGTACAATTTTGCCTTCAGCTTTCTTTCTGTGGTATCTTTCGCGTTCTTTTCTTCTCAGTTCTTCAAGCTTGAGGGGATCTTTTCTGATGTTTTCTTTTCTCTTTCTTTCAGACTCTCTCTTTCTTTGTAACTGCTCTGCTCTAGTTTGTTTAGTTTTTTTCTTCGGCTTCTTGTAACAGAATACCTTCTTAATTTGAAAATATCTATCTACAGGATAAAAAAATAGTGTTATGTATACCCTTATAGAGTTTACTGTGAAAGTATCAGCATTTTTGGTGATTTGTATGGGCAAGTCCCGTAGCATTATGAGTTTGCTCACACAAAAGTAAAAAAAGTTACTCTTTCAGCGCTGTTATCTCGAATAGGTATAGTTAATAGCCAAAGTAGAAAAGGGACACAATTGTAATACGACCTATGTCCCAATATCTTCCTAAATATTTTTTAATACAGTATGTACTAAAGAAACCATATAAATATCCAATTTTAGGAGAAAAGAACAAATATCAATGATAATAAATTAACTTCATAAGATACGTGCGAGCGCGCTCAATTAGTTCAAAGTTCAATGCAGTAAAAAAAACAATATTATAGACATGAAAGTACATAGTAAAATTACGAGGCAAGGGAAAAGAGGGCACAAGGCGGTACATTGTGCTATTATCCTAATATTTCGACTTATATTCGACTAGATGTTGCCCGCGACTTCGTCCGCGTGGACTTCAGTTTATAGCGCGCGATGTCAACAAAATTGGTGTCAAAAGCTTTTATAAAAAAACCCTGGTACCCCTTAAATCAATACAGCTGTGCAGTGTGCACACAATAAGTATTTCATTTTTTTATATTAAACTTTATATTTTATGCCAAATTTTAAAGCTTATTTAGCCCTCCAATTACACAACTTTACCCATAAACTATTTATCATTGATAGATTTAAGGTTACGTCACTGCACAGATAAAGTACTGACTTATTTAATACCGTAGAATAGATATAACAATCGAAAAAAATCGAAACTTAAATGTAAGATGATACCACGTCTTATAGAAAGACTTTTGAGCAAGCGTCAGCGCGATGTAGAAGACGCACGGCGCCATCTATTATGAACTGTTGGAACTAACTTAATTTGAATAAATTTACGCATTTTCACCCCCTTACAACCCTTTTTTCCAGTAAAAAAGTAGCCTATGTCCTTTCTCAGGCTTTAGACTATCTGTATACAAAATTTCATTACAATCGGTTCGGTAGTTTTGGCGTTTGGCGTGAAAGCGAGACTGACAGACAGACAGACAGACATACAGAGATACTTTTGGCGTTTGGCGTGAAAGTGAGACTGACAGACAGACAGACAGAGATACTTTCGCATTTATAATATTAGTATGGATAGTATGGATTAGAAATGCAGTAGGAGTTCTACATGAGATAAGATAGATTGATTATTATTATACCAAGTGATAATATTATTAAACATAATATTCTAACGTATTAAAAACTATAAACAAAAACATACTAACTAATAAGTATGATTAGTTCTATGTTACAATAAAGTAAAAAATAAAACGCCATCTGTTGAATCGTATTAGAACTAAAATGTTCATTCCATCGATATATTTCTGGATTTTTTATAATATTATACATAAAATATGTTTAAGATTTTTGAAATTTTATTTTAATACACATCCAAGACCCAGGAACATTGAAAACTTTTTGTTCCGCCTGCGGGACTCGAACCCAGGACCCCCGGGATGAGCGCTGGCCACGCGCAATGCGAATTCATTTTCATCGATATTTTCATGGAAATAAGATATTTTCCCACATCAAAATGTAGCCTATGTCCTTTCTCAGACTCTAGAATAACTGTATACAAAATTTCATTGCAATCGGTTCAGTAGTTTTGGCGTGAAAGCAAGACAGACAGACAGACAGACAGACAGACAGACAGACAGAGATACTTTCGCATTTATAATATTAGTATGGATTTAATAGTAATTACATTGCATAAAATCGGGGGTGTTGCAATGAAACGGTTTACTTACATTTTTGGCGGGAAACTGGTACGGCACAGCACACAACGACCTCCTAAGCCGGTTAGCGCGTGACTAAATGAAGTGCATGACGTAATTTGTATGCTTTAGGAATCACTGGTGTTTTGTAGAAATATCGTTTTGTAAATGACACCAAAATTGGAAAATTCTCGGCGACAGACCTAAATTGTGCCTGTAAAACTATACTACAGTACTTAATATAATAAAATTGATATATTTTGAATGATCAACTATTATAAAACGACTACATAAAAATTAAAATCTAATTATACGTCTAGTTTTTAGTTAATCGATCTTGATATTGAGTAAAATAGGTCGGCGACAAGCCACCAAAATTGGAAATCGCCTATATTTGCTTAATTTTCTTGAAAAATAATAATTATTTTTAAAATATAATGATAGGGCCATATTATAAACGTTGTGCTTTACGATTAAAACAAAAAATAAAAACAATATCTTGAAAAAATAGGATAGTTTTCAGCCTTGCCGCGTAAAAAAGCGGTTTGGGAAATCCACTCATGTATACCCCAAAGAAGTTAAGGACTGACGATTCAAAGTTTAGGTAAGCCTGTAGGGACATTTTAAAATATATAAAAAACTAGCTGACCCGGCGAACTCTGTTCCGCCTTAGAGTCAATAATTAAGCGGGCTTTTGATTTTACTAGAGATCGCCCAATGGTCGAAATTCGACCTTAGTTTCAACGACATTAGGACTACTACCTATATTTTGCAAAAAAATATTGACTTTATCATATTTTTTTCAACTCTTGTCCCTATGGGACTCAGCTGATCTCAGACTGGCCGTGTAAGCATTGTCTAACGGCCGTTCCCAATATTTGATCTATCTCAGGTTTTGCCCTACTAGAGATAGGAATAGCTCACAATTGACATTCCTAATGTCTAATGTGAGCTACTCCTATCTCTAGTAGGGCAAAACCAGAGATAGATCAAATATTGGGAACGGCCGTTATAGTATCTAAGATTCAATAAAAAAAACTATAATTCATTTTCAATTTGTCACTTTGTTGTCAACAGACTTCAACCATAAATAAAAGACTATAATTCGTATGTATAGGCTTGTCACTCAAAAATCTGTCATTTTTCTTCGTGTGTGTGTTGTAGTGTGTGTAATGTTTTATTTGTTAAAAATATGTATGATAAAAGCATAATTTCAAATAATATTAGCTCGATGCACTCCTTCACCATATGAACTATAACTGTGCAAAAGGTGAATGCCCAAAAATGTATGGACCAAAAACCCGTAATCTTTTGAAACCATTTATATAAATAAATAAATAAATAAAATACGTTTATTTCAGGTAAAATATAACCCATAGGAAAATTCTTAAACTAGCAGGAAATGAATGTTATTAATTTAAATATTTGCCACCCTCTGGTGCACCGGATACATGCACGTGTGCATGGACCCAGTGCTTCAGGAGGGGGCTGTCCAGCTTATCACTGAGTATTTTCAGGATGATGTTGGGGCTGCCGCGCGTTCGGAACATCAGCGATGCAATGCGACGTCGCAACACGGTGTGAAAACCGTCAGTTCGTGCGTGCGCAAACATCGCCGATGCACTATGCCATCGTGGAAGCCCCACCAACACCCTGAACGCATCATTATATTGTACCCGGAGAACGTTGATAGCCCGCTGCGTATAGCTTACCCACAGATTGCAGGTGTAGAGTGTTTGACAGAATGCTTTAAATAATGTAATTTTTACATCTGTACTACACTTTGCAAATCTGCGCGCAAGCATGTTACAGCGGACTGCCATTGCTCTCCTCTCCCTTTCGATGTCTCTATCGTCTTTTAAATCTTCGGTAACTATGTGACCTAGGTATTTAAATTCTTTTACTTTTCGGAGCGCAACACCACTGAGCAGTACCGGTGCTACATCTCCGATTTTACGAGCCCTTGAATTAAATACCATGAGCTCGCTTTTCCTTACATTGTATATAAGACCATGCGACCTGGCGTAACTTTCACACACACTTATCATTTTTCTGAGGGCGGCTATTGATGGGCTGAGCAACACCATATCATCGGCGTAACTGATACTGTTAATACAGAGACCATCAATAAAACAGCCTACTCTGGTGTCGCTCAGCTCAGCAATCAGCCTGTCCGTATACAAGTTGAAGAGAGAAGGAGACGTTATCCCCCCTTGTCTCACTCCACACTCCAACCTGTATTCGTCGGAGAGTTCTCGGAGCCATTTGACCTGGTTAGTTTGGTGGCCGTACCAATATTTAAGAATATTAGTTACCTCGCCCGGCACACCTGCCTCCTTAAGTTTTTGCCATATGTGGCATAGTAGACTACTTATACTGTATCCCAAATACAATGTCCTTTTTGGATTAAACAATCACCGAGTACTTCAAAAACGATCATAACCAATTGACTTTTCTAGGAATCTATATGATATTCAGGATTAGTTCGTAGTAAAAACATTTCTAGTACAGATGTACAGTGTTGTAATTATGTATTTAATGATTAAATATTTATCACTTTTATATCTGACAGTATAGAATGTTAGTTTGGTATAGAAAATAATCTGTATACAATATGTACTGTTTTTTTAGGATTATTATTTATTAAGTACACGATATCGGTTATATGATCGTTTTTTTATAAAATACCCCTTATTTTATAAAAAACGAGCAAACGGATCACCTGATGGAAAGCAACTATAATGTGGGCGACATTATAGTTGCTTTCCATCAGGTGACCCGTTTGCTCGTTGGAGACTCGCAACATTAGAAGAGCTGCAGCCTGCAATTGTACGTTGCCGGCCTTTGAAGGTTTGCAGGTCGTATTGAAAATATAGTGACAGTTTATTTCAGAGTTTTACAGTGCGCAGCAGAAAGTTACGCAAAAAACGCACGGTGGAAGACTGCCACTCATCAAAAAGGATGGTATATTTTTTGCGTGGAGCGATGGCGAAAAGTTGCAGGTGGTATGATTCCGAACAAATTCTTAGAGCACTCCCCGTGATACAATCGATAGAGGATGTAGAGTGAAGCTACTTGTGATTTAGTTTATTCTTAAAATATATTATATTTGACATACTTTTTTAGGGTTCCGTACCCAAAGGGTAAAAACGGGACACTATTACTGAGACTTCGATGTCTGTCCGTCTGTCGCCAAGCTCTTACTCAAGAACCGCTTTAGCTAGACTTCTGAAATCTTCACAGATTGTGAAGTGTGTGAACAACAGATACTAAAAACTAAATAAAATTATGATTCAAGGGAGGCTCCCATACAAAAAACGTGATTTTTTGCCATTTTTGGCTCCTAATCTATAATGGCTATATTATGTAGACACATGATTTTTTACGAAATCCTCAATTATGTGTGTACTTTAATATTTAATCGCAAAATTAAAATAAAATAAATAATTAATGGGGGCTCCCAAAAAAAAATCATTTTTTCCCAACTTTCGCTCTATAACTGTACGGAATCTTTCGTGCGCGAGTCCGACACGCACTTGGCCGATTTTTTTTATATTTAATTGTACATTTTTGCCTATCAACATCGCTTTCACGAGAAAGATCACAAAAACAAAGGAAATAGCTAGTTGATTCGAAGTAGATACCATACTGTGTATCTCAGATTTATTTTTTCAAATTATCGGTTTCGGTTATGGTTTAGAAAAAAATGAATTGCATATTTTCAATCTACTATTTATGCTCTACTTTGCTGTACATAAATTATTCTAATCGACTATGGGTTTTTTTTGGGCATTGTCCTTTCATTCATTTCCCATTTTTCGTCAAAAGGGATACAAAGATTTTGGCTCACGTATTAATATATAGATTCAATCAATGATGAAAAACTCAAAGCAGATAATTATGTTACTACCGCGCGCGTTGTGAAGATTCAAATACGGCCCAATTGGGCCGTCTGTGGCTTAGTCTGCATCGAGCGCAGTCATGAACGTGCCGCGTCTTGTCTTACCTAAATAAATTGAAAATGACGTCGTGCGTGTTTCGAAAATGTACCAATTATAACTCAAAAGAAAACAAAACACATGGAATCTCTTACCACATGTCTTGATTGCAATAAATACCTCGATTATTTACATTTTCAATAATTTTTTCGAACAATCTGGACAAAATTGAATTTTCGTCATAGCTCAGGCGAAGAAAGAGACAGCAATAGCAATGTCTCTTTTATGTAAATGGTTTTTCGTATGTTTTGTTTCACTTATCTGTCAAATTTGTCAATGTTTACAATTTTAAATTTGAAAATTGTTCGGAAGAGATTTAAGCCGGAAAATAGAATGGACGTAACAGATCACAGATAAGTAGAACATCATTGGATTCAATTCAATTCTTTATTAGGAAATATAAATATAAAAAATCAAGTATTTTAATGTTTCTTCATTGTTCATGTATTTTGGCGCATATGTTGCACTCTTCAGTTAAGCACCTTCTGATAGACGACATTTTTCGTTTTATTTATCAGGCGCAAGTACAATCCCGCAGTAAGTCTGCAAGATCTAATAAATCTTTGATTTCTAACAAAGAATTATCATTTTACAGGATTTGTTGGCCTTGCACCTCCGCCAGTTTTATTCCACTTCTGCTTTGAACGTGCTGCATACTTTTCTTGCATGTATTTTCATTGTTTTCGTCGACGTCAGTCTTTCGTAGTTTGTACGCATCGGGACACAACTTTGTTCGACAGGTATATTAAATATTGCGTTTATGAAAGTGGTTTCATAACAAAAGTTGCTTTTAATTGCAAGTTATCGAATTGTATACAAATATTAAAGAATTTAATTGAAAAAAAAAATCGACTTGATTATCCAACTTTGAAGGCGCATAACAAAGAAAATACAAATGCTATCAAGCTGAAATTTTTTTTCTCTGATGACACAGACAAAAGCGAAAAGAAAAGTCAACTGTCATCAATTTGACTGACAGCTTCACGAGACCTAGACACCTATTAGCTAGATTCTATGGAGGGTAGATGGAGGAGAACTATCTTATATGGTGGATATTTGAAAAAGTGTCCAGCTGTACGCAGTAAATAACAGTTGAAAAATCCTCTAAGTGTGGCGCTAGCTGCAGCAAAGGGTATGGAATGGATGTAGCCGTTGGTGACAAAAATATATAAATTGAAGTTAGCCGAATAGCCGAGTCACAAAATTACTGGGTTAATACCAATATATTTTGAAAAATATAACCTTAAATAGCTGAAATAAAAGCTGCTAAATGATTTAAAATTTACCCTGTTGCTACCTTACTCCATACTAGATTCATAAATGATAATAAATATAATCTTTAAGTAATTCTTAATCTATTTGGTTTGGTTTTATAATTTTTAACATATTTATATTCTTGCACCTAATATGTTCTGAGGCACCACTGTCCATCACTGAGCAGGTTTCCTGAAAATTGTTTGCACAAGAAAAGTTTATTGCTGATGTAATGAATCATATGAATGCATTTGTATTACCTTTTACGTTGTCGAATTTTTGGAATGAATTATTTTTATTTCTAAACCAACAGTATTTTTACATATTTTACACTGCTTATAATTTTTACCATTGTTAAAATTGTTCATGTTTTTTTTTTACAATCTTTTTTATAGTGTCCAACTTGTTGACTTTTAAAACATTTTCTTTCACTGTTTCTTGATTGGGTAGATAAAGCCATTTTCTCCTCATAAACATTGTTACGTTGCTCTTCTATGACCAATCTGGAAATTAATTCAGATAATTTTCTGTCTGCCATAAGAACTTAATCCCAAGCTGAAATTAAATATCTAACATTTTATGCCAAAAAACTAATAATTTTAGTGACTACCATGGATTCGAGTATATTTCCACCTGCCTGTTTTATTCTGTTTGCCAATCCTTATAACTTTTCTATATATGGTGATACATATTATTTACTCTTTTTTATATATTGGGCTTCAAACATTTTTTATTGCAATATGTGTGTGACATGTCAGATTTCGATTCATATAATGTTGTACACAATTTTCCCCATATTTGTTGAGCAGTCTCACAGTTTGACACTTGTAAAATATTTTTGTTGTTCAGTCTTGTTACAATAATTATAGATTGTGCCTTTGCGTCTCGTGTCTGCCATTTTCCATCTTGTCCATCATTTAAATCCGATCCGTCTATAACTCCAAATTGTCCTTGTGCTTTTATTATTGCACGAATTTGAAACTTCCAAGACATCCAATTCGATAATCCTTAATATCAGTAACTTTTAGTTTTCTGAAGTAGCTTTCATTTTCGGAAGTGGCTTCCATTTTATCTATACCGTTTAACCCATCCCGTTCTTTGTCCCGACCACGCTTTACCGCGATATTAATCTAGCGATAGCAATCTGGAATTCTGGGCCCATAACCTGTTCGCAGAATATGTGTACGAGCAGTGGAAGTGGATTGCTATAGAAATTGCTATTTATTTTATCCAATGAAAGTTTATTTATAATTTAAGAATCTATTACACTTTTGACATAACTCACAAGATCAAGGAGCTAACAAGAGAGATACGAGCCCATAGACACATACCACAATACAGGGATGGCACAACCCCACAAACAATTTTGTCGTTTAAATGAAAGTTATAATATTATGGCTCAAAATTCTACAAACATCGTTTTGAAGTAACTTTAGTCTATAATACAACTTAGTACCTCTTATTTTTATACTACTTGCAGTCGTATAAAGTCGTCGTTTTCACTTCTTTGCGACTATTTTATACGACCACTACACATAAATGTGCTCCTGTAGATTCATGTCCACAAACAATACAAAACATTTCCTGTAATCTTTCAACCGATTCTGATACAACTGGTGGTTCAACTATTAAGTCGATCGATGTTTCAGGTTCAGATGGTATCGCTGATTTGCCAGGTGCAGCTTGCTCTAAAATCAATGTGGTTACATTTAGTGCTTTAGGTTCAGACATCATAGCTGATGTGCCGAGTATAACTTGCTCTAAAATCAATGTAGTACTATTTGGTGCTTCAGGTTCAGGCGGTATGGCTGATGTGCCAGGCACAAGTCGCTCTAAAGTCAATGTGCTATTTTCAATTGATACAATAGCTAGTTGTTCTTTACAAATTTTAGCGTTTTCGTTAATTGATTCAGCAGCTGATACGTTTTGCTGCTTGAGAAACTGATTCAATTCCTCTTCAGTAACTAACTTGCCTAGTAATTCTGTTGGTATATGAGTGGATTGGAATCCTGTTTTTGGTTCTGTTCCAAATAATGCTTTGGACGGTGAACATTTAATGGTACGATGAAAGGAGGAATTCTTTTGAAATTGAACAAAATAACAACCAATCGCTCAATTTTTTAAAATCTTCAGTTTACTACAAAATCCTTTATAAAAGGATTTTGTAGTATAGTAAAACTGAGCTTTTGGCAAAGTATAGTAAAAATGAGGAAAAAATACCATAACGCGACCAAGAAGGTATATACAAACTACATCTATGCGACCACTATAACACCACTATGGTTTTTTTTTAATCTTTATTTTTAAAGGGGTTTGATCTCTTCACTATGTTAATTATACGACGATAACGGGACTCTATTACGACACTGATTTGTATGAAATGGGCCTTTTCTCGGTCTTATCGACGTATCAAGGACATAACGACGACCAGCTTATGGAACCAAAAGGTAAAATTGGCACGTCGTGACGACTTCCAAAATGTTTGTTGGGAATAGATTAAAAAAAACTAATTAATGTTGCCTTATTTTAACAAAATCCTATTATTTTGTCTGCTTTTATGTCATAAACAAATTTGTTTTTAAACTCTTGGCGTCTACTATTACTGAGCAATATTTTTCCTGTTCTGTCATATTTTAACTTTAATTTTAAGTGCTAACATTACCTTCTCATTAATCTCGGTAGTGATATGAATATAATGTTTGCTTAGTGTACTTTGTAGCAAACGGTAAGATTGTGGGCTAGTAAAGTGTAAATTCAAACTAACACACACTAGCTGAAATGTGGTTGTCAGATAGCAATGAATGTAAAAATTTACATTTTTGTGACAGCATACTCTTCCTATAGCAATCTTTTTTCCAAGGTTCTATTAATTGTATCGACACCTGACGAGCACGTAAGTATGGGATAGTTATCTAAGGGTATAAAATTCCCTGAATTGTAATCCTTAAGCTCTAAATGACTGCAGGCTTTTTTGTAAATCCCTTTGAATTGACGGACATTGGGGTTATTGTTGTAACCTCCATGTCTTCTCATAAGGCTAAAAAAAGGTCGATGTGGTCCTGATCAAACAATATGTTGATAGGTAGTAGGTACTGCAGTCGTTCCGATTCTATCAAGGTTTTATACAAATATTTCAGACTTTGCATGCAAACAAGAAAACCAACAAACTACCAGCACCTTTCTCGATAAATGGGCTATTATCTAACACTGAAAGAATTTTTCAAATCGGACCAGTAGTTCCTGAGATTAGCGCGTTAGAACAAACAAACTCTTCCGCTTTATAATATTATTATAGATATTTTTTACAAAATCTTACAACACAAATTTGCCCTTCGATTACATTTAGTATCTGAAAATAAACCAAAGTTTGTTTTAAAAATTTCCTTGCTAACCGTACACACTGGCATACGACCGTCGCGTACAGCGCGCCAGTGAAGACTGACTGCAACGGTGTGAATTAGCTCTATTGGAACGGCGGAACATTTGGTGCGTATGGCCCGTCTACATCAGTTTAAATAGAAGTATTTGCACGTAACACGTCTTCAAGTGAGCAACAACTTAGTGTTTTGCTTAGTAGTCATAATTTATCGAACAATATTTTATTGAACAACTTGACAATAAGAATGAAATACTCGCGTTCATTAACCCTATAAGTACCGTCCATAATATTTCAGAATAAAATTGATCGTTAGGGGCCCGCTATTTAAGGTTCGCAATCTTTTTCTGTCATAAGAAGTGTACAGCTTATGATGACTGTCGAAACCGGTTGGGTATTTATCTCAAAATTGATATAAATCAAAATAAATTTTAGTAAAAACGTTTTGTGGAAACGGTGCAACAAAAGTACGTGTCATTAATTTTGAACATGAATTTCTACCAAAAACCGACAGTTCAATAATTTACATAATATATATAAGAAGTTAAGGACTCTCATATTATGCCGGACCAGGAAAATGTAGGATAATGTGTAAAATATTATAGTGTATATCTACATCGCTAAAAATTATTAATAGAACCTCGATTATTTTATACCCTTCATTTGTTGTCTTCCGTCGGTTGAAGAGCATACGTGACGTCAGACCTCTACCAAAATCGATCAGCGTATCTGGTCGGCTATTGTAGTGTTGATTGACATTTTAATTAATGTTATGTTCCTTGTGCCTGTTACCATTTCAGTTTTATTTTCATTCTTCTTTAAGTTTCATTTTCTTAATTTATACATAGTTTATAGGTTTAGCCCCATTTTCACCAACGTCTGATAGTGTTAACAGCTTATTAAAATGTTATGTCTTTTTCATAACAAATACGAAAGAGGTATATGATACTAATTCAAGCTAACGCTATAAAACTTTAACAGTCGTTGGTGAATTAATTGGCGCTTAGACCCTTTTTCACCAACGTCTGTTAGTGTTACAATATGTAATAAAATACAATATACCTCTTGTTCTACAGAACGACAACAATAATGTATTGAAAATTTACAGCCCTGTTAATAGTGCTTTGAGATCGTCGATTTTAATCACATCTGCTATCGGATAAGAAAGCATTGTCGAGCACTTTAGCTGCATCTAAAGTGCTCGACAATAGTCTCTTATCCGATAGCAGATGTGATTAAAATCGACGATCTCAAAGCACTATTAACAGGGCTGTAAATTTTCAATACATTATTGTTTTTGTATATTAAAATGAACCGCAAAATGCAAAGGTGAGAAGCAATTATGCAAACAACCCTTGGCGTCGGTGACGTGCCGCTGAGCCCGTGACTGGAATACCAAATATGGCGGTGCGAAATTGTCTGACGTGCGAGCGCCCGAGACACTGATACTTATCGCAGACGTGCTCGGAATATCAGGTGATTGTTAAATATGACAAAAATCCCATTTTGACGGTGTATTATGTAGTAGGTACAATATAAAAGCTAAAAAATAGCTGTTGTAGTAGCGTCGTAACTACAATACTCTCGCTCCTTAGCGATATTTTCCGAGACCTTGCTGTTGCAAATTCGTCATTTACATCGCTAAAATTTATACCACAAAAAATTTCTTGTTCAATTGCCAATATTGCTATCCCAGACAATCTTTCTTATAGCATTGCTGATCTTAAATAATTTTTAACTTTAAAAAAGTTTGTTCGCCAGAAGCTACACATACAGGCAATGTCAGAAAAATTCTTAGCGAAATGCTTACGTTTGAGAAAATGGAGATTAAAATGTTCGAGAAAAACGAGAGAAATTGATGTTTTCAAACATATTAAATTATTGTAAAATACTTAAGAGTCCGTTTTCTTTTTTCTCGAATTGGATAGAATTTTATCTATAGATTATTTCTGTCGTTTTCTTTTTATGAATTACAGCTCCAAGTTGTCGAAATTAACAGCAATTCTTTGTCCATTTTCTCTAAAATTTTGCCGATTTACATATTTTTTTACTCAACTATTTTATATTTAAGTGGTAAAAAGTAATTCCAACATTGTATAGACGACTTTCTCAACAGTACATTGTATTTTTTTCATACCGTTAAGACGTCAATACAATCCGTAAACAGGTGACATTCTAAACCTTTTACAGCAAAAATCACAAAACTCTCGCGGGTTTGAGTTGGATAGTTTAAAAATACTTTAAAAAAAAAATCTACCTCCAACATTAGATTATAATTGAAATGATCTTACATGTTGTGCATTAAAACTTATAGAAATACTGTATTTTAACTGTTAAATTACGTCTGTTAAATCAGCGAAATCGGCAAAATTTCGTATACGGACTCTTAAGTCTTTTAAACACCGCCGTTTTACCATACAAACGCTGTCCCCTGTTACCTCCCTGGATAGTGCCGGTAGAATTGCAAGATTTTCTTCTGTGTTCAAACGCCCAGAAAACAAAACTGGCTAAAATATACAAACCAAAAAAAATAGGAACACAGCTCAAGCCTTGCTTTAATTATTAATGAAAAAAGTACTTAAATCGGTTAAGTTTTGGAGAAGGAAACAGTGGACAACGAATCGAAGATTTTCTGTTCTTTTATTAGAAATTTTGTCGTGTTGTCTCTATCGCGCTCTGCGATGGGAGACTTGAGATTGGTGAGACAGCAATACATTTTCAAATACCTATTTTCAATTTCTCTCGCCCCTGGTGTATCCTCTTAAGGGGTCACGGTGTAGCGGACTTGGGTTGAGCTCAGAGTAAATCACCGCGAATGAATTACAGAGTTGACGGGAAGAAATTCCTTGTTAGCAATAAGTACGCCTTTTGTGCATCAACTAGAATATGTTGTTTTATGTAAAATTGTTCATTTTGTATTTTTTCTTGGTGTGCAATAAAGTGTTTTTGTATTGTATTGTACACAGTAAAATGGAGAATTGACCGTCATGAGTGCCGGGTTGAGGTTTTTGTCCTACCGTATTGCTGTTCGTAATCCCAGCAGCACTGTCGGCAGCGCTTCGGTCCAGTTTGTCGTCTAGTCATGAGCGCGGCTTTCATTGTGCGGTGCTATCGTTCAACTTGACCATTCGACTGAGGATGGTAAGCCGTTGTGAGCAGTCTGGTGATGCCTAACCTCTTCATAATCACGTTGATCAGAGAGGACTCAATTTGACGTCCTTGGTCCGTCGTGATGCGCAGCCGAATCGCAATATCCAGTTGTTGTAGAGCGACAGTCGTTAGATAGTCGGAGAGGGCCGACTATGTCGATGTGGATGTGCTCGAAGCGCTGAGATGGCAGAAACTTCTCTAGAGGCGTCGCGACGAGTCGATAACGGCCAGAAGAACTTGTTTGCCATCATTCTTCTTGTAGTCCTGACACCCGGGTGACTTAGCTCGTGTTGGGCTTTGTAGGCTGCAAAACGATATGTTTTCGGTACGTAGGGTCGCGCGGCGGCGTTGACGTTGATAACTTGCAAGTAATAGAGCGAGTTAAGCCAGGCAAAGTTATTTCGCCAAACCTTAAATTACTTTGCGCCTGCAGCTTTTTTAATTCTTCATTCTTATGCTAGTCAATACTGAGTTGCGTGTAGTCAATGGAGGAAGAGCACTTTATCCCTTCAATGCGAGAGAGTGCATCGGCGACTCAAGTAATCTGTAGGGGCCCTCAATCTCTGCCTGACTCCAAAACTCAGTTATATTTCCTTCTACTTCGGCGCGTCTAGCATATTGAACAAGAGTCTCATCCATAAGGTCGGGAACTCTAAGATCTGACAACTCATTACTTAAGAGCTGCGCAGCATTACCAGGAGATGTTAAGTCAACTGGTCCCCCAGCCATCTTGGGCAGGTTACGCTCAAGAAAGATCGCAATATCGTTAAGGTGGTCTAGGTCGCGTTTAAAGGCTAGGTTGTCGTAGCCACGCGGGATTATCTCGTCAGGGTTTACTAGTAATCGACCCCTCCATTTGGCACCTGGAATCGGAGAATTTTGATAGAAATCATTCCTAACCAACCTTGGTGTTAGTGGGTTCGAAAGCGCTTCGACCGTGCGTCTTAGGTTTGAGAGGGTAACCGCATAACAGCTTGGCGCATAATGGCCATCGACAAATTTCTCCGTCGGCAGCACAGGCAAGTAAGTATCGCCTTGGTTTTCTGTTCTCCCTTGACATAGACAATCTTTGAACAAAACTGACTAATGAAGTGCAGCTGTCTCTCTCGTTTCGGCGTATCTCAGTTACTCGGAGATTTTGTTGGAAATTAAAACAACTTTAACGCTTTAATTTCACTAAACAAATCACATAGACTCCTATATCTTAATATCTTGATCTGTCAGTCGTTCTTCAAGAAACAACATTTTAAAAGATCGCTGTCACTTAATTTGAATAAGTCCGAAGATATTTTCATACTCAACTTTTATTTTAAAATTACTTTTAATTAATTTTTAAAATGGGCTTTGGCCCACCACACATTCCCACCACTGTATCTCCTGTGTCGCCAGGAGCGACATCGACACGACTTAAAAATTCATGCCGAATATAATTAAAAATACAAATTAATTTATTTTAAATATTATTACTACTTACTATAATTTTAATTAAAAGTTAATTTTAATTTACGAGGGCTGTTTTCAATAAACGTATTTTGTAACCTACCTTTTCAGGTGTTATGTTTCCTGTCACATATTTCTCTCATCTCCGCCACTTTATTATTCTGCTTCTTCGCATTACTTAGAAGCTTCGTACGCATCCGGCTTAGCTAACAGGAATACCAACCACAGCTTTTATCAATTTTTTTTAACATTTTTGCTAGAAAAAAATACGTAATTTTTTTTATATAAATGGAAAGTGTATTAAAATAGCATAAATAATTAAGACGTATCTACTAGTCGGTCGGTATTACATTTTTATTAAAATAAAAGGTTTAAAATACTTACGCAAAAACATGTGAATAAATTTCAAGTCGAGTATTTTATATAATTTTTAAAACACTTTAGCGAATAGAAATGTGATAGTTCTTACAAAGCAATTTAGCCCGTCGCGTCTACTCGAGAGCTCCTTCAGCCTTTCAGGACGCTCCAATAACTCGCCGGGAGTATTTACCGAGCTCACGATCCTAGGGAAGTGCCAGAAAATACGCTGCAAGTGAATATGAATAAAATATGTAATTGCTTCGAAATAATTTACAGATTTACAGTTTGTTCTGATTCAGCGATATGTTCGTTTGTGTTTCTTGTAATGAAAGCGTACGTACGTACGTAAATTTTATTATATTCTCGCCGTTCGGTCCCATACCCTGTTATTGTCTTCTTTCATCCAACTGCTTATATAAGGGTAGATTCTTCTAGAGGTTAAACAGGTAATAAGCGGAATAATAATTTGATCTCATGCTTTAAATGGTGGTGTAATGAATTTTCAAATCATAATTTTTGTGAAATTAATTAATATACTAATTGACAAGCCGTTCTGGAGACGAGCCAGTCGGGTTTTTCCGCGCAAATTGTTGGCCAGGGTCTACTTTGTTTTAATTTACCGAATTTGGCACGCAGCTCCGGAACTGCGGCTCATTTCCAGGATACTGCCGGGGGACGTTTAATACTCAGAGCGCAGTATGTCACAAATTACTGAGTTACACATTAGTTACATTGCATGAAAAACACAACATGCAACGAAGGAACTGGAAGTGGATTCGAAAAATGATTGGCGATTCGTTCCAAAAATCCCTCAAACTCGATAGCGGCAAAGGATGTAACACTAGGATATACAGATAACAGAGTGTTACAAAACTAAGTGATATAGTTAGTGTACGAGTCCTTTTATTTACTGTGCAACTAGCAGCACTAAAAGAATAACTTTTTTAAAACTTTTGTATAGGGAAATTCATGACGCTTGGGCGCTCGCCCAAACAAATCACAAAAAATGTTGTTGCGCTGCGCTTTCAGCGCTGCTACTTACACAATGAACACTATAATATATAGGACATATACACACCCTAAAGTATTATCACTAAATTTTGTTACACCGTGTACAGTTGGCTTTGATAGGAAAATTGACGCGAGCAATTTTGGTATCTACGTGATTGGAATAAAAAAAAACTTGACAATGCAATTGCTTTACAATTTTTGAATTCAGGTCAACGGAATTTTCATGGAGCGCCTCCGATGCTGCCGGGGAACTAAATATGCATGGAATGAATATCGATGGCAAAGGATTAGATTTTCAGAGATGCATCTTATTTCCATCCTATCCGTCTTCACCATTAATACCTTCTTGAATTTGCGATTGCTATACCGGAATGTCCTCAAGGAGGAAGGACAAGAAGGTTTGAAGACAATAAAGCGGTGAAAAACCGTTTATATATGTCACCGTAAGATTGTAAAAACCGCGAGATTGTAATATGACGAAGTGATGGATTGTAAACAAACAGTTTTCCGGTGATTTTAAATTAATTATTTCGTATTTAAAATAATTTCAATGCCAAATAGTATGAGATGTATAACATAAAAAATTTTTAGATATATTTAAAGTGCTGTTTGAATGTTCGGTTATTAAAATTAACCTAATTTATAATTCAAACTGCAATTTAAATATATCTAAATTTTATTCAATCATCAAATATTCAGGCAATTGAAGTTATTTTAAATACGAAATAATTAATTTAAAATCACCGGAAAACTGTTTGTTTACAATCCATCACTTCGTCATATAACAATCTCGCGGTTTTTACAATCTTACGGTGACATATACATAGTAATATTATGTAAAAGATTTGTCATCGCAACTTTATTTATATGAAAACAAAAAAATATTAAACATTTAACACCGTATTCGAATTGAAAAGCATAACAAAATTTGTTATTATAAAACAATATATTTTACCAATATTAAAGTACTTATCTCGAAAAATAACATACAATTTCACTATGCAACTGAAATAATAAGTGATTGTAACTTTTTACAGGAAGCCTTTTCTGTCAACTCAGTTATTTATAAAATTATCTAAATATATAATATAATATTATTTTATAAATTAATAAAAGGAAAAAAACTAGAATAAGGGTTTTGTATATACTTAATCCATTTTGTAGGACTGTTTTTAGGATTAATCTACTCAGAAGCTTGTAATGTAACTTGAAATATTTGTTAATATTTATTTATATACAATAACACTACGAATAATAAAAACTAAGGAATCGTAACTCCCTTATTATTACCGTTTTAAATTTGGTTCCTTTTGATCTGTCATGTAACGTCAGCCTAGTACCGCTTAAGGTCACCTAAATATTGCAAATGTATTGAAATGTGAACCTAAGGTACACTTTTTTGACAAGTATTGTGGAGCTTGTTTTTTGACGGAGTTACTTTTCCTTAGTTTTTATTATTCGTAGCAATAACAGCAACCAAATATAATTTGTCGTATACGCTAATTCATAATAATATGAAATGTTTCTTGATTTGAATCGTATTAGCTCTCTCCTGATTTCCGAAAAACATAATTTTTTCGTCACTTTTTTATTCCTGACATGACTTCTTGAATTTTTAATCTTTTTTAAGCGTCCAACATATTATATCTTAAGAAAATCAAAATAAAATCTTTCACACATTCTCAATTTTGTGTAAAAGCCGCCCGTCGATACGCACTCCCTGGAATCTTCTCATGGAATCTTCTCATTCGTGGTACGTCAATTTGCTTTCTACCAAATATTAATCTGATGTTTTATTTTATCTCATTCTGTCGGGATAGTCGTAGTATGTAGTACTTAATCGAAATTTTTATTTATTGCCTCAGTGTGACTATTTTTTTTATCGGGAAATTATAAATTGGCTATCTACTGCAATAAGCTATATCAGCCCTTTGTCGCATAAGTTCATAAGTTCAAAAATATTCTTATTGTTGATGTCACTATTAAAATTAAAAGATCTTGTCTGGTCAGGGTACCTGAAACAATACGACACCGCTGTTTTAAGTTAAACCTAATTAATGTAGGTATTATATTTTTTTAAATCAGGTTTATAGATTCTGCCTCATCGTACAAAATTATCGCAGTAAAACAAATTTATTGAGATGAGGCAAGGCTATTTTATAATTAAATTAGCTATTCTCAAAGGATAAGTGTTATTGTAATGGCGGCGAAAATTGCAAAACACGATCTCAATTATATTAGCGCCATTTTGAATATCGTTCGAAATTAAAAGTACCATTAATGTGTTATATCTCCCTAAGCTGTAATAGCAAAACCCTTGTGTTTTAAATAATGCTAATTAATTTAATGCAAAGTAATAAAGGTTGATGTAGTTATAATGGAAAATTTTGTTTCGCTTGAAAAAACTAGAGAGATGAGTACTGGATATTTATTTTACACAAAAGAGTAAGAATATGGGTGGAGGGATAATAAGTAAGAAGCACACATTACTATGTTTTAACGCCGCTTAAACTGTGTGTGACATTGAAATGTATGATTTGGGATTGGGTGTCTTGGTTGAAAAAGCCCTTGACGGCGCTTATACCAAGAAACATTTAAATAGTCTCATCCAAAAAGACAAAGTGATAGGTGTTTAGAAATTTAGTTTGGAGTAGTGCAACTTAAGTTTATTAATTTTATGTTCAGTCACGTTCGTTTATCATCAAATCTTAGAAGAGCCACTAAATCACAGTGACGTGCATGTCGTACTTTTAAAAAATGTAACATACCTCCACTAGCTACGTACTTGGAGAGCTGCGTCCGCGAGACGATGGGGATGGACTCCTCTGCGTGTTTGACCACCGGCGGTTCCACGTCCAGGACCGTCTCGCACCGCACCCGCAAGGCACCGCTGTCCAGCGGCGGCACCACCAGCCGTAGAGTCCGCCAGGATGATCGCACGCCCCCAGTTTGCGGGTCACCCTGCTCCGTATGCTGCCACGGCTCCAACTATAGACGTCCGTCAAAGTTTTAACTAAATAAGCAGAGACGAATAAAAATTGGGCAATTTTTTGCACCTTTATATAAAAAAAGAATTTTTAACAAAATATACTTAGGCCTATTATTACCGAAAACTTATCATGTTCTGACGACATGTTGCTCGCGCAAGTGTTTGATTTAAATACACAGTTCGTGTTCCTTCGAATAACGATGGATCAACAAGCATAACCGACGCGATGATTTGAACTAATCAAGGTTGCAACACGCTGCTGGCTTAATTAAAAGCTGGCAGAGTTCCAATATTCAGGAAATTCCAGCGTTACATGATTTCAATATACCTTACTGTATAAAATGACTTGGCCTTTTTTGCAGAAAGACAACATTTCGAAATATGCTTAGATTTTTTTAAATTAAAATTGATTTTCGGCGTTTCAGTCAACAGGGCTTAGTCTGTGAAAGGCATAAATACTGCATAGGCAGACCTGTGTTAATAGGTCGGATTATATCACTATCCGCCATGTTCCAATTAATTCAATTCTTTGTTAGTGCATACTATGCTCGTACATGTGTATTGCGTACCTATGCACTGCATAGGTACGCAATACACATGTACGTGCCTATGCATCTGTCTTAATCGGGAGATCTATACCTTCTGTAGTTCGTCGTCTATATACCAGCGTATTTCGGCTGGTGGTAGCGAGAGATCGGATGTGCAGTTCAGAAGGTGCTGCTCGCCCGCTTTGACTGTGTCCGGTGCGCCGGATATCACGGGATCCGAAGACGGCATTGCTGCAAGGGAATTCGTGTATGAGCTTTATCGGCGACAATATGAGGTTTACCAAAAAGTATTTCTCGTTAGCAAATAAGTAAGCCTTTTGTAGTTATTTTTGGTAGCATCATTCCGAGCACTAATCTCAGTACCTGGATGACCGAGCTCTGCTCGGTATAGCAAACACTCATTTACTTCGTGTTACTTAACAACGCCATCTGCTGGAATAGCTTTAGCTGTTGTTGTGTCGTCAAAGCAATTAGTTGCTTACAAAATAGTATTATTATTCACCAATAGATGTCAGGAAGAGTCACATTTTCAGTTTATCGATTATCGATAAAACACGAATAAAAATTATTTTTCTAAAAATGATACCTAGCTAGATCGATTTATCGCCCCCGAAAACCCCTATATACTAAACGAGCTTTTGCCCGCGGCTTCGCTCGCGTTAAGAAGTATATTATATTAATATATACAAACTTTATTATTTATTTATTTAATTAATATATATACAAGAGTTGCTCGTTTAAAGATATAACATTCTTTGTCAGAACATGACTCTCTCATGGTTTGATACTTTATTGTAAGAATGGTTTTTTTATTTATTTTCGAAGAATCGGTAAGGGGTAACCCTTTGAAATGACAGCTATTTTTTGTGCCTATTTGAAGCGGAATCAGCTCCCCCATTATTAGGGATAGGAACTAAATTTGACGTAAAAATGACGTTTGAATGTCGCCATATTGGCGCTGATAGCAGTAGTGGGAGTATTTGGAACTAATACTAGTGATGTACAACTGTCTTTTCTATTATCGATGAAATGTTTCCAGATTCAGATAATGTCGACCATTAGGACAAAAATATTAAATTGAATAATACAAACGCTACATATTTGTATTAAAGATTACAGACTTCCTCTCCGTAATTTAGATAGGCGTAATAAATTAACAACGATTTCATACGTAGATAACGTGAAGTAGCAGTACCTATCTATAATCCATTTATTTTTAGCAGTTAGCACTACGAAAAACTAAAAACAAAACTGAAGATAAGCTTCTAACGAAAACTTTGTTGTATTGTATTTTCTAATTTCATTTCTAATATTATCAGAGTAGTGCTACAGTGTATCGTATTAAAGCTGAACAAAGCAGAATAAGTGTTCTGTGTGATTAGACCCTAACTAATCTCATCATATTATATTATTAAGCGGAAGTTTATTTGTTTGAACGCTCTAATCTCAGGAACTGCTGGTCCAATTTGAACAATCATTTTAGTGTTAGACAGCCATTTTATATATTTTATCACGCTGAGACTAATAGGAGCTAAGAAATAGAGGAAAATGTGGAAAAAGCGGGGGAATTTATAACGTGAAGGATTATATAAAAGTTCCTGTAATAATATAAAAGTTCCTTATTTATTTATGGATCTAGCAAGCCAATTTTTATGGATTTACTTTATCTCATTTGATTTTCGCTATTTTGGCGCTGATTGCAGAAGTGCGAGGGAAATTAACTAATTGGATAATGCGATCCATAAATAAATATGGAACGTTTGAATACATTTTTTTATTAGGGTGGAGTAGGTAAGATATTTATAAATAATAAAAATATATGTGCGATACTTTAACATTATATTTTACTAGCTGTCCCGGTGAACTTCGTGTCACTTTAAAACCTTCCCTGGACTTCTACGAATATTTTAAGACTAAAATCAGCTCAATCCGTCCAGCCGTTTTTGAGTTTTAGCGCGACTAACACATTTGAAAATCCATTTTTATATATATATATATATATATATATATATATATATATATATATATATATATATATATATATAGATTAGTTACCGTTATACAGTTACAGTCTGTCAAGAAAGAGTAGACGCTGAAATAAATTTTCCAAACATAATCACGATCAAATGGTAGTTTTGCGCCTTGTATTTTCACAGAGAACGTTTGTACACTTCAAATAGTAACGGCAAGCGGTAGTAGCAATTTTCGGACGCCAACCAGGCTTTTTAATTTTTTTCAACCATAATTCTAGTCTTCCTTCGTCAGACGGAAACCTGTCAATTATTTTAAGAGTTTACTATGTATTTGATAATAAAAATCGGTTATCGGAGATTTCAATACAATTATTATAGATATCGATAAGTTTTATCGACAGAAAACTCCAGCACTATTGAATTTTATTGTTTATCAAAAATCGGTAAAATAAAGGTAAATATGTAGTGAATACGGTATAATAAGATTAGTGCCACATTTTTAGGTGCCTATATTATCAATAAATGTTTAATATCGTAGAAATGAGCTGTTAAAATCACTTACTTGTGAAATGTAACCCCACATCCCTTTTTGTACCGTGTTTTACATAACATACACCCTTTCATAGTTTAACTATGAACTACCACCACGCGTGGTTCGTGTTTTAGTTAATCGCGTAAAACCTTTTAAAACACTTTAAAAACACGAAAACAATTCGAACGATTAAGCCATAGAGAATTAAAATAAATACATGGTTACCAATGGTTACGTCTAATTTAGTTCTCGGTCCTAATAATGGGGGCGCTGATTCCGCTTCAAATGGCACAAAAAAAGTGGGTATCATAGATCCAGCGTATAATGGAGATCAGTGGTAAGGGGTTTTAATAAAATAACTTAAAAATATACGTTTTATAAAACATACCAACAACCGTCATCTGCTTGGATTCTCTCGCTATTTTGAACTTGGGTCCCTCGGTGGAGACCTCGCAGGTGAAGGTGGCTCGCATGGACAGCGGGGCGGGCATCACCTGCAGCGTGCACGATTCCACCTGGCACTCGCCACCCTGGACCATTACCCCTGACACGTTGAACAGGCGGATTGAGGGCTGAGGAGGAATTTTTAGTCTAGTTATTCATGCCTACGTTATTTTTTTTCATAATGACCTTAGGAAGGGACAATTGTTTTCTGTTTTTAAAGTTTTACATTTGTATTAATTTTTTAATTGTTATTTACTAATTTTTAGAACTATGTTTATCTTACCAATTTCAATTGTATGTCTCATCATTATTACAGTTTTTCTTATTCCTATTTACATTTGCTTCCATTAACAATTTCCTGATTTAAATTACTCTACTTTTTTATTTGTGTTACATTATTTCATCATAATATATTTTAAGAATTTTCCTACATTTCCGAATTTCTTATTTACTTACATTTACTTTTAATTAATGCGTACGTTGTTGCAATCTCCGTTAAAGTTCAAGATTTCATAATTTAGCTACAAATAGGATAATTAGGTGTAGTTACATGTGTCAAATAGATTTAAGCGAATTCAAATTATAATGATACTAGATGTTGCCCGCGACTTCGTCCGCGTGGACTTCAGTTTATAGCGCGCGATGTCAACAAAATTGGTGTCAAAAGCTTTTATAAAAAAAACCCTGGTACCCCTTAAATCAAAACAGATGTGCAGTGTGTGGTTAAATATATAAATAACCACCAGAGGCGTGGTTATAGTTAAAGTTAAATATGGCGTCCAAACACCCCATATTCTCATACGACATCTGTCAATTTTTCCGGTTATAGTTAAGGTTAAAGTTAAAGTTAGTTGGTGCTACCCAGTCTTAAGGTTACGTCACTGTATATAATAAAATGGTACTGACTTATTAAATAACGTAAATAAGAAATAACAATCGAAAAAAATCGAGACTCGAATGTATGATGATACCACCTCTTATAGAAAGATGTTGGGCAAGCGTTAGCGCGATGTAAGAGACGCACGGCGCCATCTAGTATGAATTTTTGGAACTAACTTAATTTGAACAAATTTTCGTATATTCACCCCCTTACAACCCTTTTTTCCAGTAAAAAAGTAGCCTACGTCCTTTCTCAGGCTTTAGACTATCTGTATACAAAATTTCATTACAATAGGCTCGGTAGTTTTGGCGTGAAAGCGAGACAGACAGACAGAGATACTTTCGCATTTATAATATTATATATATATTAGTATAGTATAGATAAAGTCGGTAATGACTAATGAGTAATGACTAAGCAATACTTTATAAGAAGTTTCATTAAAAAATTCTACCTGCAGTACTTAATCTGACCTAGAACATGTGTAAAATAGATTTAAGCGAATTAAAATTATAATGATAAAGTCGGTAATGACTAATGAGTAATGACTAAGCAATACTTTATAAGAAGTTTCATTAAAAATTTCTACCTGCAGTACTTACTCTGAACTAGAACACGGAAGTGGAGCTATTTCAAATTATATTTAGGTCGCGTTACACGTTTCGACACGACACAGCCCCCGTGTCACGTGTGCTTGTTAATTAATAGTTCATTAGAGATAACTGATAAACTATGACGACATGATATCATCACTTGGCTGTTAAAGCTTCTGACTTTGACGCAAATTGCCTTTGGTAAATCAGTTCTTAGTAAAATATTATAAAACTAGATGACGCCCGTATTTCCGTTGCGCCAAAAATCATTTTTCCTATGTCCTTTCCCGGGGCTAAAAGTATCCCCATACATACATACGTGAAGAGGTAACAGACAGATAGACTGACGAACAGGCAGACACATTTTCGTAATCATAATATTAGTATGGATGTTGCCTATAATCTAATATTTTATCTTCCGTAATAAGTGTACATCATTTTGGCATAATAAGTAAAATGTACAAGTACAGTTTATCGAAAAGACTAATGAAAAAGGATAATTAATGTGACCCTTAAATTCGTAATTTTGTTCATCGTCATCGTATAAAAAATTGTCGTACCGTCTGCGAGGGGTTGTATCTGAAGATCTCGGACATGTCCCTGTACCACTTGAGGGAGTGGAGCTTCTGGCCGGCCATGTCGAAGTGGCAGGTCAGCTCGGCGGCGCGCCGCGGGTCGGCGTACAGCGGCACCTGCAGCTGGCTGATCCTGTGCGCGGACATCGTTGCTGCAACGGAAATCATATCATGTATACGACTCTTCGACCACGTTTCTAACGTTACTAGGTAGTTTGTGAATCCCTAAAAGATTTGATAGTTGACAAAGGTCAACCAAAAGATGCTACATAGATGAAATCTATAATGTTATGCTATCATAAATTAGTGTGACAGAAGCCAGGTGGCAGGCGGTATACTCGATGGCAGACCGTATACGAGTATTTTTTGTTTTTAATAATACCTGCTCGACGCTCGTATATCTGTAGCTTTACTTATTAAGCTCTAGTATTCTTATTATTACGTTCCCCTTCATTGCTTTTAATTTCTCCAAGAAAGAATTAATGACCCGGCTTAAAATATTTTCCGACCGGTAGCCAGTTAAATGTCATGAGTTCTGTAACCATTACATTCAACTGAATACAATATACTTACATATTTCTAAAGAATTCGCGCTTGCCATTAAAAAGTTAATTAAAGTGTTAGCTCCTAGCTTTGTGCGGGGTGTCGCCGCGAAGTTATTATTATTGCGAATATTAGCGACACCAAAGCTCCAGAGACTTAAAATTGTGCCACGTTTATTTGCCTAATTAGTTTTTGTAATGCCACAAATGTCACTATCTGCTGCAGCTAGGGCTATACTGATGTGTCTATCCACTTTCAGACTACGCGATCCACACAACAAGGTTCAGGATAAAGTTTGGAAGCTTTTAACTATTTTTGATTTACGCACAATTTTTGCAGTGGAGTAGCATCTTCTAATACATAAAATTCTCGTGTCACAGTGTCTGTGCGCGAACTCCTCCAAAACGACCCAACCGATTTTAATGAAATTTTAGATGTACATTCATTAGGACTTAAAATAGGTTTTTATCTACTTTTTATATTGATACTAGAAATTATTTATATGGCAAAACAATATTTGCCGGGTCAGCTAGTATTCTATAAAAGTAACTTGCTGTTTTATAAATAGAAGTCGGATCTATAATAAACGACATATACTATAATATGTTGTATCTATTTCTTCCAAATATACATATTTTAATCACATGCGTAGGTATCTCGTTCGAACTAATTTTCGTTGGTAGTTTTTGTAGTAATGTACATCATATATTTTTATTAGATTTATCATGCCCCTACTTTAGAAGTTAGAGGGGGGGGGGGGGGGGACGACACATTTTACCACTTTGGAAGAGTTTTTTGTCTCTCGCAAACTATTCAGGTTAGAAAAAAATGATATTATAAACCTCAATATGATTTTTGAAGACCTATCCATAGATACCACACAGGCATAGGTTAAATGATTTTTTTTATTTTTATTTCAGTTGTATCTATGGGGACCCCTAAAATTTTAATAATTTTTCCATTTTTGTTTCGGAGAAAAGTAGAGCTGTGACATACGGACGGACGGACAGACAGACAGACGGACAGAGACAGACGACGAATCTATAAGGGTTCCGTTTTTTGTCATTTGGCATCGGAACCCTAAAAAGGTATAATATAATTATCAGCTCTTAATACGGAAAAGTTTATTGTACTTAAATTTTGATTTTACTGGAAGAAAGATATTTTCCCTGTGGGTTGCAAGGAACAGAAGAACTTGTGAGCAAAACTAGGACTTTATAATCTAACACTACATAATCTTACCCTCTCAATAATAACAAATATATTTACCAGTTATACACTGGTCGCTGTTAGGCTTCTTACAGACGAACGGCACTTGCCTATGACAGATACAACTTCAACCGTCGCCATTAATTATTGTCGACGGCTGCCGTCAATGGCTGCAGTTGTATCTGCCGTGGGCAAGTGCCACAAGTAAGAAGCCTGAAGAATTTGTGTATTAACCAGCAAAAAATCATGTTGAGTTATGAATGCAGTCTTCTAAATGAACTACAGAACATAACTGCAGTCAAAACTCAATAATATTTTTTGCGGGATGATACACAAATGCTTAACAGCGTCCAATTATCCAAGGCCACTGTTTTTGTGTCATTTGAATTAACAATATGTCTGGCAAAGACAAGCTAACCCTTGTATTAGTTTCCTGTGGTAATATGTTATTTAGTAAGGAGGTTACTACAATAAGTAATTAGTAGACCTTCGTAGCCAAATTAATCAAAGATTTTGGCTTCAAATCCGTGCAGCGACCTTCGGACTACTACGGTAACCAGAACATCTCGGGTAGAGGTACCAACTGACTGCCCCACCGGTGACGACTTCACGTGAGTACCCCTTTATTTACATTTAACCCCAATTTCACCAACGCCTGTTAGTATCACAGACTGCATGGGAACTGTAAGTGCTATTAATAATGAATATTGTAACGAACCTATTTATATTATGGGGGATTTTAATGCCCATCCGGGAACATTGTTTTATAATGAATTGACAAGTATTTGCAATGACTCTAATTGGTTAATTATTGACTCAGAAATGTTAAACACAAATAATAATTTTACTTATATAGATATAGCCAGCGGGTCAAAGCGTTGGCTGGATCATTGTGTAGTATCATTAAGTGCCCAGAGCTCTGTATTTAATGTATATGTAAAGTATGACGTACAGTGGTCGGATCATTTTCCTATCGTTTGTGAATGTAATATAACATGTCTAACATCTGTTACAAATATGGATGACGCTTGTTATCACAATAAAGTAGTATGGGGTGAAAGGTCTGATGACCAAATTTTGTCATATCAATATGAATGTCAAAAGCGCCTTCGGCACATAGATTTTCCTGAGGTTTGTGTGAAGTGTGCTGATTATAAATGTAAAAATACCAGTCATATGCGTGTAATTGATAAAATATATTCAGATATCGTGCTAGCCTTATCACAAGCCTCCATTGAGGGGCGGGGGGGCAGTCACGGACGGGGCAAGCGTAAGGTAAAGCGAAATATCATGGGCTGGAATAAACATGTTAGTGATAGCCACGGGGAGGCCAGGGCGGCTTTTCAAGAATGGATTTTATGCGGTCGTCCGACTACTGGTGATATATATACTAAGATGTGTGAGTCGAGAAAAATATTTAAGTCACGTTTAAAATGGTGTCAAAAACACCAAGAACAAATAAAACTGGATACCTTAGCAACTAAGCACTGTCAGAAAGATTTCCGTAATTTCTGGAAGTGTACTAATCGTCTGAGAAGCCGCCCTGGTCTTCCGGTGTCTGTGGATGGTACGAGTGACCAGAAGGAGATAGCTGACAGGTTTAAAAATTTGTTTATTGTAAAATCGCCTCTGGGACCATCGGTGTCGCGGGTGACGGATGAGATGTGCAGAGATGGTATAGATATTAGGGTTAGGGCTTCTGATGTAGTGAGGGCAATCAAATCGATATCTAAGGGAAAATCCCCCGGACACGATGGATTAAGCATAGAACACCTACAACATGCTGGCCCTCATATATCGAGAGTGTTGGCCTTACTGTATAGTCTCTGTATATCGCATTCTTACTTACCTCGCGACATGATGAAAACTGTTGTGGTTCCAGTCACGAAAAATAAAACGAAAAGCCTGTCAGATATTTCTAATTACAGGCCTATCTCGCTAGCAACCATCATTGCAAAAGTATTTGACAGCATTCTTAATACACATTTAAACAGTTATATCAGATGTCATGATGCGCAGTTCGGCTTTCGTTCTGGCCTTTCTACCGAGTCCGCAATTTTGTGTCTTAAGAGTGCTGTTAAGTATTATAATACAATGAAAAACGCCCGTCTATGCCTGCTTCCTCGACCTTTCGAAGGCATTTGATCTTGTGTCTTATGACATCCTTTGGAAGAAGATGAGAAAGTCGAGTATACCACATGAGCTGGTTAATACTTTTAAATATTGGTATGATAATCAAATTAACATTGTTAGATGGGCTGGTGTGATGTCAGATCCCTATAAGCTAGAATGTGGCATGAGACAGGGCGGGTTAAGCTCACCTGTCCTATTTAACCTCTATATAAACGGACTGATTGAGGAGCTCAGCAAGCAGCATGTTGGTTGCCATGTTGATGGAGTATGTTTTAATAACATAAATTATGCGGATGACATGGTCTTGCTGAGTGCCTCAGTCTGTGGTCTTAAAAAGCTACTTGATATTTGTCAGCGTTACGCAGCGGAGCATGGGCTGATTTATAATAGTAAAAAGAGTCAGTACATGGTCTTTCATAGTGGAACCAGAAAGGTGGATACAGTGCCGACTATTTTACTAAATGGTGTTCCTTTGGTTAGGGTAGAGGAGTTTAAATACTTAGGACACATTGTGACGTCCACTTTGAAAGACGACACTGATATCGAAAGGGAGCGAAGGGCGCTGTCGGTTAGGGCGAACATGGTTGTCAGGAGGTTTGCGAGATGCTCGTTAGAAGTAAAAATGACGTTGTTTAGAGCCTTTTGTACATCCTTCTACACTTGCAGCCTCTGGGCAGCATATACGCAAAGGGCCTACAGCGCCCTTCGCGTCCAATATAATAACGCGTTCAGGATGCTGGTGGGGCTCCCCCGCTGGTGCAGCGCTTCGGCGATGTTCGCGTGCGCACGAGTGGACTGTTTCTTTGCCACAATGCGCAGGCGAACGTCGTCACTGATGCGGCGCATGCGGGGGGGCTCCAACGGCATGCTGGCCGCGCTCTGTGAACGCCCTGATAACCCGTATATCAGTCACTGCTGTCGCATGCATGCAGAATACAGACCAAAATAATTATTATTTAAATATTATGTAAGTATGCTTATGTGACTTTTGTTTGTAATTTTTTTTTTGATCTTGTACGTATATGAGTCTGGGATACTTGAAATAAATGATTATTATTATTATTATTATATTATTATAAACAGCTTGTTACAATGTAATGTCTTCTCTTTCATTCATAAGAGAAACGAAAGAGGTAACGTGTTACTAATTAGAGCGTTAACTTTTAACAGTAGACAGTGGTTGGTGAAATTAAGGTTTTAGCCACCACAATGCCTTTAATGGACAACTTAATACCTATTTATTTTTATATTGTTCTACCATCATGTGGCAATTATATTTTCATTCTCTCGGGATAGGTAATAATTAGGTTTTATAATTTACAAAAAAGTGGGTCAGGCGATGGCAAATTGAATACATTTAATTAGAAGGCGTGCCGCGTGCGTCTCTTGGGATGCTTAGTTCATGTTTAGTACGACTGGATTTAGCGAATTCGATTATTTTAATTTATTTATAATTTATAGAGATATATGCATATAATTTTCTTAACCATCCACTTGCATCTAGGAGATGGATAGAGAGGATGGATCTATTAGATCTTTACTTCGAACTAAAAAATTGTTAATATCCGTCTCAAACATTATTTATTTATTAGAGGTACAGTGTAACAAAATAAAGTGATGATACTTTAGGGTGTGTATGAGTCCCCTGTATAAGGTTCACTGTGAAATCAGCAGCGCTGAAAGAGTTTTTTTTTTCAATTATTTATTTGCAGTTACGTGTCGACAGCGTTCCTCTAGTATCTTCAGCATTTTATATTTTGCCGTTAACGTCGCGCAGCACGCTTTAATTTTTTGATAATTTGCTTCATATCAATAATGGCAACAGATACTTAGGCACTTAAAATATTTAAAAAATCCTCAATTATATTCGTACTTTAATAATAAAATAAAAATAAAATGAATATTTAAGGGGGTTCCATACAATACAACAAGCATATTTTTTGTTATTACAAGACATTGTGCGACAATGGGCATTGTCCAAAAAAAATCACATGTACTTTTTATATTTTTTTTCGTTAAAATAGGGTATTTTAAGAATATGAATTAAATAATTTTGAAATTCATTGGCTAGTTTTATCTCAATAAATTTTTAAAGTTTCGCTCTGACGTCATCATCGGCCGTCAATTGACCTCTGCATATGTTTTAAATTTCCTTTCAATCTTATTTATAATGGCTGTTTCGTCAAATGCAAGTTCTCATTATGTGAAAGCTGATACGAGAAGCTTAAAAAAAGTTCGAAACGTAATGTTGGTCGATTTTATTGCTAATTTAACGCCATTGAAGGTCAAACAAAGGTTAAACGTATTTGTTCAAAAATATAAGTAACTAATGGGTATTTTTTTTCGTTTATATACAGAAAAACGATCACTGACCTTATTCCTCGAAATGTTTTTGTAATGAACAAAATTTAAAAAAAATGGACAATCCCCATTTGCCATATATTCACATGGTAGAGTTAATGACTCTTCACTATGGTAAAGACGGCTTGAGTAAGTTGAGCCGTAACCGTTGAGCTTTTTGTATTCAAATTAACAATAATAATCAATGGGTGATAAAAATATTTATGTCGATATTTATGTTATTTTATGAACATATGAAGTATTATATAATCACTCTCATCAAATTGTAATTGA